>NW_009970720.1:4602688-4666030 GCF_000747805.2 Chaetura pelagica
AAGAAAGGGGGCCCAAGGCCTGGCAGTTTTAGTTTTAGAGGTTTTTTAAGACAAGATACTCTTTTCCTGTTCAGAATATCAAGAGACATTTGAGAACAGTGTTACTAATTATGAAGCAATGAAATTAAATATTATATCCAGATACTTTAATGACATATTTTCACAATGTAATATCTTTCTATGCTTACAACCAAAACTATATATCTAATGTTTTAAGTACAAAACTGAAAAAAAAAAGACCCACAAGAGACAGTCTTTGCCTCTATCAGAAAGCATAGTTATATCTTTACTTCTTTTCACCCAGTAGCTTTCTCAGTGGTCTGAAATCTTTATCATTCATTCTCCTTGGTTTTATTCACCATATTGTAAACAATTTTCCTCATTAAATAGTAAACGTGGTTATGAAATCTTTACATTAATATTATTGCATCAAGATAACAGTATTAATTTTGTTTGATTGGTATTTTGTATAATCATCACTCTTTCTTGAGGATTCCTATCTGGAAATCCCTGTATTACATTAGAATAGGAAATTCTGTAGGGAAGAAGAAATTAGTATTTCAGTGCTCTACTTTTTCTGCTTTTTAATTCATCTGAGTAATTTGTTCTGGTTCTATTTCTGTTCCTTGAAAATTAGTGCCAGTAAGCTGTCCATCATAGGTCTCTAAATGTTATTCCTTAGACTGTCTTACAGTATTCACTGAAATGTCTGAAAATACAAAACCAATACTTGACCTCCTGCCCTCTCAATATAGGTAAAGTAGAATTATTTTTCCCTAATTTTCTTGGTGATAGTGGAATCAAACAGACACTAGTATCAAACAGACACTGAATCCCAATTATAGTAAAGGCAGATCTAAATTTCAGAGACTACTGATTCTCATATTGTTGCAAGTTTAACTGTTTCACCTCTGATTAATTGTATATTTGACAATGTAATTTTTCCTACTCAGTTCTTTTAATCTACTATCGGAAAAAAAGGCCTTCAAGAAAATCAGTAAGTATTACAGAATATAGACTAAATCTTCTCCTGATATGAAAGCCATGACTGTGTACAGTAAGCTTAAAAAGTTTTCAAAAAGGCTGATATATATATATATCTAAGAGTTGGAACACTGAAAACATAGGAGTTACCATTTGTGCTGTCATGGTTTGACTCAGGATCGGCAATTAAACCAGCAAGACTAATGCTCTCGATCCCCTCCACCTCCCACCAAAGTAGAGAAAGAAGAGAGAAAAAGGAGAGAAGCTTTCCGGATTGAATACTAAACTAGACAGCTTACTTAAATACTCAGAATAAAGGGGAATATGTACAAATATATATCCATGTATGTGCAGGAATGTGCAAAACTCTATTGCCTCTCCCTACCCCCAGCAACTCTCACGGCATTCTCCTCAGCTATGAACAGTCCCATAATGTCTGGAGAGAGCAGCAGAGCAGACAGGAGCTTAGGGGAAACTTAGGAGGGTCAGGAATGCATGAGCCTAGGGATCAACAGTGATGGATTGATGGAGTCCTCCCCTGATGCCTGCCATGCACAGAAGAGAAGGGAAGAAGTGGGAAGAGGCTTGACTTCTGTAATCCCTGACCTTACACCGAGCTTACATAGATATATGGAATGGAATACTTTGCCTGATTTTGCTGTCCATCTGGTACAATCCTCCCTATGGGATGTTTGCAACATGAGCTAGCAATGTGCCCTTGTCACAAAAAAAAAAAAAAAAAAAAAAAAAAAAAAAAAAAAAGGTATCCTGGGCAGTGTTAGGCAAAGTACTGCCAAGAAGTCAAAAGAGGTGATCCTTCCCCTCAAAGACCAGCAAAAGATCACTAAAGTTCATTAATGGAGCATCACTCATGTGAGGAAAAGTAGGCAAGACATTGGCCTCAAGAAGAGAAAGCTCAGAAGGGATCTCTTCAGTGTATACTAATATCAGAAGGGACAGTGCAAAGAGAAAAGAGCCAGGCTCTTTTCAGTGGTGCCCAATGACAAGACCAGAAGCAATGAGTACAACCACAGGAGGTTCCAGCAGGAAACACTTTTATTGTGAGGGTGATTGAGTACTGGCACAGGCTTTCCAGAAAATTTGTGGAATCTTCATCCCCAGAGATATTAAAAAACATAGTCCTGGACATCATATTGCAGGTGGCCCTGCCTGAATCGGGGTGGTAATCAAGATGACCTCCAGAGATACCTTCCAACCTGTCATTCTATTATTTGTTTTTATGACCAGCAGCTGATCACCCTAAACTACATTTGTAGCCATACTTTGTTGAATTATCTCATAGTGTAACACAAATAGAACCACATATGTTTTTAGGAAGGGGAGACTGACTGTTTCTGCCTATGTTTGTGGAATGAGCAATATAGTCCAGGTGACACATGTAAAAAAAGGCATGAAACGTTTCTGAGGAACAAATCAGGCTGCACTGTTGTTCTTGGTAGTCTATATCTAGTGGGCTGGAAAAGTAAGAAATGTATTTTTTTCTAATAAAAATGTGTATTAAGGAAGCAACAATTAAAAATTCTCCAAATCAATTATATTTCTTATAAAAGCATCTATAACTTTCTAGAGTCCTAAATCTATGTAATTTTTTTAAAAGATTATGGAAGAAGCTTGATGGTACAGAAATGTAAGGGTACTTTTTTTCTTGATTTTGAGGCTACAGCAGGAGTCAACATTATTGAACTCTCTCAAGGTATTACATTTTTGCTTTTAGTGGTATTGAATATACTTACCTACTCTGGAGCCCCCTTGGTAAATTCTGTATCTCAGTAATATGCGAAGTCACTTTGCCACCTTATCTAAGTCATTAATGATGAATAGCTCATAATTATTGTCACAATCTCTTATCTGAGATAGTTGGTAAACTACCAGTGGTAAATAAATTCACTAGTGCTGATGTATTAGAAATATGAAAGCTCTGGAAAGTTATTACAAATGATAATTTACAATCCTGAATTGTTAAGAGTTTGTAACAGAGCCTACAATCTGGGAACAAATCCTGAGCTGAAAGCAACTTGATATATTACTTCCTGCATGTTTGACGATAGAAATTGTGAATATTACATTATCATGACCAGTCTTTGGGATATAAATTTGCATATTCAGAAACCTTGTTGTTCTTGTTCTTCTCTTTATAAGTAGTTTATAGAGAATAATTGCAATGGCCACACTGCTTATGGACAGTAAAACTCCCTTTGTGAACATATACTCAGAACAGTGGTGAAAAAGAAAAAAAAGGCAAGATAAACACAGACACTGTAAGCATGAATTCAAGTTACACATTATCATTTTTTGCAATTAAAATTTGAATTTACAAGACTAACTTTCATCTATTTTATCTATTTTTAATAATTTAAGAAGTGGCTTTGAGGTGATACAAGATTCATTATTCTGTTCCACTAGTTGCTATGTTTGGTGGGATACTAAACCCAAAACTAATAAACTCACTCAGAGGTTAAAAATAAGGTTTAAGCTAAAAATAGGTTAAAAATATCAATAAAAAGGTGTAACAATTTCCTGACCCTTGCTACCTTAGATTTTCATTAAAGCAATCACGGAATCTTTGAAAGATTCAAGCAACAATCTTCCCTATGCTTTCTTCAGTCACAGCTTGTCAATTTTAAGTGACTCTGAAGTTTCCTTTGATTATGGAAAACAGCCTTCTGAAAAGGATTTACATTGTTACTGATATAACAAAAAGGAACTTGAGAATAGTCATGCAGCCTACAACTGAATTAGCACTTACTTTGGATTAAAGCAATTTTGTTCAAGGCCTTGTTCTACTCTTTTTCTAAAACTGTCAAAGTTGGACACTTAAGGAACTTAATTCCACCACTCCTTCATCTTCCTTCTACTTCTTCTAGTGCCTTATAATTGAATTATCTTCTCTGGGATGATACTTCTGGCTTAAAATTCTTCAGAAAGAGAGAAATAAACCAGGAAATGAGGTTCCTTAGTTGGCCTTGGACAATCTAAGTCTGTTTTTCTCTTCCTCTTCCTTCTCCTCCTCCTTCTCTTTTTCCTCCTCTTTCTTTTCCTCCTCCTTCTCCTCCTCCTCCTTTTCCTCCTCTTTCTCCTCTTCCTCCTCTTCCTCTTCCATTCACAAAACCAGCAGCATCAAAGACTCGCCCTTGGTTACTTTCCCTGACTAATAAATCTGATTGGAAAAGCTTTAGATACTCGCATAGTTAATCTTCTGTGATTATTTGAGAGGGCACAATTTAATTTTGTGCTATCAGTGTGAGGATATTGAGGGAGCTGATGAACAGAAGAGAAAGGGGTCAGTATTCTCTCCTATATTCTTTCATATCCTATAAAAGCAACAAGGACTGAAATTCTGCCCCTTTCTGCTCCCCTTTTACTTGCTGCTTCTCTGCACTTGGAGCTCTTGGAGAGAGGCTCCTGCTCTTTTTCATCAGCTCAGCATGCACTCTGCAGGATCCAAATGCATCCAGTGCTGGGAAGAGCCTTGGACCCTTTCAGCCACTTTTATCAGCTATCATTGAGATCAGGTTTTATATATATATATATATATATACGTGTGTGTGTACTTTTTCATTATCCCATGTGTTACTATCCCTTCCCATTTCTATTAAACCTATTCTAATTTTAACTTTCAACCTAGAAATCTCTCTTTTTATTCCCCTTTTGTCTCCTCTTGGAAATGGGGGGTGAACAGAGAGAAATAGAGAGCAATTCTGTTATCTGGGTTTTTGTTCGCCCCAACCAGTAAACTGTGATGTTTTCCAGTGGAAGATGTCATGCAACATTCAGCTCAACTGGAGAAGAGTTGTGATACCTCTCTAAACCAGAACTATATTTCTGGATAAAAGAAAATATGTAAAATAAATCATATATTACAATTAGCAAATTGACTATTATTTCTCTTTCTGCAAGAAGGAATTTTTCTAATTACACAGCAATTCTGCTAGGATTTGACTGGCAGAAGGAAGGGTTGGACTCAAAGTTAAAGCAACTTTTAACAAAAAATACAGGAAAATTGAATTATTCTGAGGTAGTTTACTTAAGAATCAGTGAGCTGATTTTCACCACTAACAAGTATGCATCTTGATACACAGAACATGGTTTTATTAACAGGAGAAAAAAATATACTAATAGAGAATCATAGAATCACCAAGGTTGGAAGAGATCTTCAAGATCATGAAGTCCAACTCTCTGCCCTACAAACGCTAACCACTAAACCATCCCCTGAAACACCACGTCTATTGATATTTTTAACACATCCAGGGATGGTGCCTCTACCACCTCCCTAGGAAGCTTGTCCCAATGCCTCACCACTCTTTCTGTGAAAAAAAATTTTCCTAATATCCAGCCTGAATGTCCCCTGTTGCAACTTAATCCTATTTTTCCTCTTGTCCTATTGCTAGTCGCTAGGGAGAAGAGGCCAACACCCACATCACCACAACCTCCTCTCACGTAGTTGTAGAGATAAATGAGGTGTCACCTCAGCCTCCTCTTCTACAGGCAAAACAGCCTCAGCTCTCTCAGCCTCTTCTCATAAGGCTGGTTCTCAAGACTCAGCTTAGTTGCCTTTCTCTGCACCCTCTCCAGCATCTCAATATCCTTATACAGTGGTGTCCAAAACTGCACACAGTACTCAAGGTGCAGCCTCACCAAGGCTGAGTAGAGGGGCAGGATCACCTTCCCAGTGCTGCTGGTCAAGCTACTCCTGATGCAGGCCAAGATGGTGTTTGCTTTCTTGGCCACCTGGGAACACTTCTGTCTCATGTTCAGCTGGCTGCCAATCAGTACCCCCAGGTCCCTCTCTGCTGGGCAGCTCTCCAGCCACTCCTCCTCAAGCCTGTAGTGCTGCTGGGGGTTGTTGTGGCTGAGGTGCAGGACCTGACATTTGGCCTTATTGAAACTCATTCAGCTGGTCTTGGTCCATCAATCAAGACTATGCAGATCCCTCTGCAGAGCCTCTCTGCTCTCAAGCAGATTGACACTCCCAATCCATTTAATGTCTTCTGTAAACTTACTGAGGGTGCACTATATCTGCTCATCCAAATAATAAATAAAGATTTTAAACAGGAGTGGCCTCAGCACTGAGCCCTGGGGAGCACCACTCCTGACTCCTCAGAAACTGGATTTAACTCTATTCAACACAACTCTTTAGAGCTGGCCATCTAACCAGTTTTTTATCCTGTAAAGTGTGTGCACATCCAAGCCAAGAACAGCCAGCTTTTCTAGGAGAATGGTGTGGGAAACTGTGTCAAAGGCTTTGCTAAAGTCAAGGCAGACAACATCCACAACCCTTCCCTCATTCAATAAACATGTCACCCTGTTGTAGAAGGAGATTAAATTAGTCAAACAGGATCTGCCTTTCATGAACCCATGCTGACTGGGCCTGATCACCTTGTTGTTCTGCATGCACTGCATAGTAGAGTAATAATACAGGAATAATAAGGTAGTAATATGGAGAAATACAGTAACATACCATATCCAATTCTTTAATAAAACACAGGGGTATCATTAGTTTCCAACCCTTTCTTCCAGTGAAATAAATGTTTAGACCAGTTTATTTTCAGTTCTTTCCTTGAAGTGCACTCAATTTACAGTTTCAGATTAAGTACTCCTGTAGAGCAAAGCCTAGTTCCAGCAGATGCCAAATGTTAGCTGTGACTGGCTTCCTTCACCTTCTCACACTGCATTTCTCACTAAACTGTATGCTTCTTGTCCATTTAGGCATGTTTTGGTATTTCTTGTTCTGTTCTCCACTCCAGTGTTCTGAATTAGCTGTGTCCCACTTTTCTAGTTTCTCCCTCTGGCTAATTTTTGCTGTTCCTCCAACTTGGTTGCCTGCTGCTTGATTTTTCTTGGAAATATAGCTAGACTCACTGACTTTGCTGAAAGTTACAGCTAGTTCAGCTTTTAGCAAGAATAGAGTTATATATAATCTGTAATTTAAGTTTTCACTTTTTCTGAAAACAAGAAAAAGTGAAATGTCTTACATATTTTCTCAACTGACAATAAATCCTTACCACTTAACAGAAGAGCTTTGAACGTTCCTATTTTTACCAGCTTTCTAACTCTGATACTCTCCACTGGAAGCTATTGCGCACATTTAGTGTGAACTTACTGTGCCTGGAGTGAGTAAGCACAAATATGTGCACATTGCTTATTCACCAGCTTTTAACAAAATTCTTCCTCTTTTTCAGCCTTTTTTCCCTGAGGCACACTTTGGAGATAAGTTATACTTGGTGTTATCTTTGGTTTTAGGAGATTAAAGCTGTAAGATTCATCATGTCTCTTTCTCAACTGGATACAACACTTGATTGAAGAAAACCAACATTTTCATCAGTAACTTGTTTTAAAATTAGGGAGACATAACATTTGGGGTCATTGTTGATTTTCCCATCAAGATGGTGCAATTCAATATTAACAAATTTAATAACAACAAAGAAGTAAAACAGATAAATATCACTACTGGGAAACAATATGAGGCTACACTGTCATCAGAAATTATGCTTATAAATTGAAGAAATAGTTTAAATCTGTGAAAAATCTGTAAAGTACAAAAATATATGTATTAGGAATGTGGGAATTAAAGGAAAACCGTATTAATCATTAGCAACTGAGAAACATGATTTCAGAAAAGGATCTGCTGTTCCAAATCAGAAATGAGGCATTGAGGATGCTAAAAATTTGATAAATACAAACTGTAAGAAGGACTGGAAGGAACTGAGTTTGTTTAAAAGAATGAGGAAAAGGCTGAGGTACAGAATGCCTTCTTTGCTTAAACTTTAGTAGTAAGACCAGTTGTTCTTGGTGTACACAGCTCCCTGAGCTGGAAGAAGTGAGCAGTGAGCAGAAGGAAGCCCAAGTAATCCAAGGGGAAATGCTTACTGACCAGATGCACCACTTAGAAACATACAAGTCTGTGGGGCCAGATGGGATCCTCCCAAGGGTACTGAGGGAGCTGGTGGAAGTGGTCACCAAGCTCCTTTCTATTATTTATCAACAATCTTGGCTAACACAGGTCACAGCTGACACAATTTGAGGCCATTTCCGCTCATCCTATCATTTGCTACTCGGGAGAAGAGACCAAACTCTAAGTCGCCACAACCTCCTTTCAGGTAGTTGTCGAGAGCAATACAGTCTCGCCTCAGCATCCTTTTCTCCAGACTAAAAAACTTCATTTCCCTCAGCCATGCCTCATAGGACTTGTTCTCTAGACCCTTCACCAGTTTGATCATCCTTTCTGTTTTGGTTTTGGACCTACTTCTGTATGTATATAGTAGGTTATTTTATTTTATTTTCATTTCATTTTCGCTTTTCCTTTGTAGTTCAGTTCCATTCCAGCTGGAACCAGAAAATAAGCACCTAGCAGTGTAACATCTGACTGAAGTTATAACTACATATTGGAATCTAGAGATCTTAATTTAGAGTTACAAGTATCAAATGTAAAATGTGAAGGTATTTGGATCATCTCTCTTGATTTTCAGAGGTTACTGATCAAACATTACTTTGCTGGTTTACCATATATTTAGGAAGATAAGTTTCTTTTCATCAACAAAACTGAACTTTCTGTGTTATTCTGGTCTGCATAATATGATGGAGTGTTGCCCTATAGCTGAATAGAAACAGATGTATATGGAGAAAATAACAAAAACAGACACAGATGGTGCATCACATGTATAACTTCTTAATTTATCCCTCTTTGTGTGATACAATTATCCTGGCAAGTAGTCTGTATTCATACCCTTTTCACAGATTCTGGCAGTTTCTGCAGGGACACATTTCTCCATCATGCTGAAAACTGCCAGGTCAACACACAATGATTCCTCACTCTCTTATTGCACCCTATCTTGGTCTCTTCCCTGTCCATTTTGCCTTTTTATTGTTTGTTTGTTTGTTTCTTTTTGTGTAACTGTGATTACAATGAACATAAGATTGTTTAAGTTAATAGTTTCCTCAGAATATTTATGTGGTTTTCCTCTTTAGGCAAAAATTCCCAAAACCTCATTCTATTTGCTATGTGTTATTTACAGGATTCTCTTTTCCATAGGAGAATGTGTTATTTTTATGTTTAGAATTTAGATTTACCTCATGAAATTTATATAAACTCAACCTAGTCTCAACAGTGTTTGGTTTATTCTGAACTTTGCATAATGAATACTAAATTGTGGCTTTGGTTTGAATAGTAATCTGCTCAGTGTTTCCCAATCAATTTGAAAGGTAACTTGCTATCATAGCCTTGAAGATTTCTTTAGTCATTAACATTTTTAAGTATGGAAATAATTGTTCATGTAAGCAATTAAACAAAAGGTATTAATGAGTGTATTAATTAAAATCCTGCGACAGGTAGCTATAATAAAGCAATGGTGTGTCACCACAGTAGGTACCGGAAAGTCATAGTATCAATGAATGGTTTGGGTTGGAAGGGACCTTAAAAGATCATCTAGTTCAAATCCCAACCCCTTACCAAGAATGGGCAGGGTAGGGACACCTCCTGCTAGACCAGGTTGCTCAAAGCATCATGGTCTGGAGCACTTCCAGGGAGGGGACATGCACAGTTTCCCTGAGCAGCCTGTGCCAGTGTCTCACCACCCTCACAATGAAGAATTTCTTCCTAATGTCTAACCTAAATCTACCCTTTTTAAGTTTGAAACTGCTGTCTTTTATCCTATCACACCCTTCTGAAAAGTCACATGACCTTGTGAAAAGTCCCTCTCCAGCTTCCCTGAAGGTCCCCTACATCACTTATTCCACAGAGTTTGCTATCTGCTGCTTCCTGCTTCCCCAAAGCTCTCCTACAATGCCCTAGGTCTTTCTGGCTGGATCTTTACTCTGGCTCTGTCAAAGACAGTGTTGAAACTCCACAACAAATCCTTTGCTCTCTGCCTTTAAGTTAAGCAACCCTTCTTTCCCTCTATCCTGAGCTAAAGTTGGCCACCAAGAAAGCACACATGAATTAAGCATCCATATACTTTCATACACATTCCTACGTGCAGTTCTTTCAACATTTCTTTTTTTATCAGGTGTTAGACAATTTCAGTATTTTTGAATGGAGGAGACAAGGTCCATATTTGTGTTTGGACTACAGAAAATTAAAACTATAGTTGACTGGATTTACTAGAAAGACGTACATTCCTGCATCAAGCTAAGATTTGTCCTGCAACTACTATGATAGCAAAAATGTAATTATTTTATTTTCCTTCTACCTATCTATTGAGAAACTCCAGTTTTGTTTTGTTTGGGGTTGCTGGGGTTTTATTATTATTATTATTATTATTATTATTATTATTATTATTAATTTGTTAATTATTAAGATTGTTTAATTTTAATTTCCTTTTCCTGTTACATTATAAAAAATCTGTATATAATATGTCATTTGCCTTTTTCAGTCGAGAGAATACACTGTAGACACAATATGGGTTTTGTAACAGTACTGAGAAGCATTCAGTAGAGCAGTTCTGATTTCTGGTGGTGACAAAACCTAAGGTAGATCGCTGATAGCTCCTAATGACTTCTCACAAATTGTTTCAGCTAGTATATTTATGTTCTGTATTTGTTAAATTATAAGTAAAATCACTTTAAAATTAATGTTCTAATGAATTTCTGTCCTGAGAAACTGGAGAACCAGGACTCAAGACCTGGGCATACCATAGTTTCTTTCACAATTTTTTCAGAGAAAGCATTGGATTAGTGAGGTATGGTATCTATTATAGTTATTTCTTTCCATAGCAGCAATATATTTTCCTATAAGTTTTCTAGATCGTGTCTCCTGTATGCTACTTTTCCATTCAGTGAATTAGGGAATTGCTTCAACAAGGGACTAAAAATGTTCAGGCTTTTTGCTGCTGTTCCTGCAGTCCTTCGAATCTTCTTCTGCTTGACTGTTTTCAGTCAAACAGGGGAATTTTCTTTCCTGTCATTAAGCTAGATTATGTCTGAAGATCTCACATTAAAACATCAACATTATAAACTATCGAATTTTGCATAATCTAATTGAAGCATCACTTTTTTTGTTCTGGCCTTGATTTAAGCACTTTACTTGAATATACATTACAGTTTCTAGTGTAATGGGATGTCATCCTTTATTTTAAGCACTTCATCTTCTCTTAAGTTTTTTCTCACAGAATATGAGCTTACTTCTGTGCAGCAGAGTGTTATTTATTTTCTTCTAGAACGTCATGTAATTGCACAACAGATGTAACAAAAAATACATGTTATTAATGTCTTTGCTTCAGCTACCTTTCTACATATTTTGAATTATTTTATTTCAGTCTAAGAGGTTATTAAATCCCAGTTGTTCATACACAGAATTTTAATTATCAAGTAAGACCTTTTTTCTGCATAGAGACACAGTTTATTCTCATAATGAAGAGAATATGATAATTCTTGCATTTATCAACTCAGATGTTGCCTTTATAAAGTTTTGAAACATAAAATTCTTCTCAAAAATACATATATTCATAAAATTATAACTCCAAATGAAAAACAATTTTTGCTGGTTTTTATCCTAAAAAAATCCCAAACCCATTAATTTTAGTGAAGGTCTTCTCAGTTTTATGAGCCGTTTATTTAGTAAATTAAACAACAACAACAAAAATGTGTCTACTTCTACCAATAAGAATAATCATTGAATCATTAAGGTTGGAAGGTACCTTAAAGATCATCAAGTTCCAACCCCCCTGCTATGAGCAGGGAACCCTACCACTAGATCAGGTTGCACAAAAGTTTGTCCATCCTGGCCATAAAAACCTCCAGGGATGGGGCATCAACAACCTCCCTGGGCAACCCATTCCTGTTTCTTACAACCCTTATAGTGAAGGATTTATTCCTAATATCTAACCTAAACCTCCTCTCGCTCAGTTTAAAACCATGTCCCTGGCCCTGTTTACCATATTTCATTTGATGCATCCCAGGATGCAGTTGACTCTCTGGGCTGCAAGTGCACACTGGTGGCTCATGTCGAGCTTCTCATCAAATATCACCCCCAAGTCCTTTTCCTCGGGACTGCTCTCCCAGCCTGTATTTGTGCTTAGGGTTGTGCCAGCCCAGGTGCAGGACCTTGCACTTAGCCTTGTTGAACTTTATGAGGTTGGCATTGGCTCACCTCACCGGCCTGTCACGGTCCCTCTGGATGGTGTCCCTTCCCTCTAAGGTGTCAACCACACGACACAGCTTGGTATCATTAGCAAACTTGCTGAGGATACACTCAGTCCCACTGTCCATATCTCCAACAAAGATGTTAAACGGCACTGGTCCTGATACTGACCCCTGAGGGACACCACTCGTCACCTGCCTCCATTTGGACATTGACCACAATTGACCATAACTCTCTGGGTGCTGCCATCTAGCCAATTGCTTATTCACCAAGTGGTCCATTTGTCAAATCCATGCCTTGTCAGTTTGGAGACCAGAATCTTATGTGGGAAAATGTCAAAGGCCTTGCACAAATCCAGGTAGATGATGTCAGTTGCTCTGCCACCATCCAACATCTCTGTAGCCTTATTGCAGGCCACCAGATTGGTCAGGCATGACTTGCCCTTAGTGAAGCCAAATAATACCTTGAAATAATTAAGAAGAGCAATAGTACTACTCCCACTGATACTATTTCCCTCCAAATAATATGCAAACCCCATGACAGTTTATGTAGTTGCATTCAAGATATCCAGCTAAGACTTGTTATTGGTCCAATCAGCGTAATTTTGCTAAGTTCAGTTTTGATGTCTGTTTTGGCTTGTAATTCTGTCATTGTGATACTAATGGTGTAAATTATAGTATTTTAAAAACTACCATGTATATGACAAGCTGTCAATGTCCATCCAATTGGAAAATGTAAAGGAAGTAAGTTAGGGTGCTCATGATTTACTTTAATTTCTGTTGATTTATTGGCTAACAAGCACTAGAGGTATTCTCATTAGTACCTACGCAAGTGATAAAGGGACATAAATGGAATAACTAGTATAATTTTGATCTCTTTTTTACCCAAAGCATGTATTTTCATAGCGCATTTTTTTATGTATATTCAGGTAATTGTTTTTTTTCAGTATTTTATCACTCTTGTAAGACTACTATAAATGCGTATCTATAAATACATAATAGTCTGATAGACTCAAATAATTATAGCATAATTAAGCTTATATTATTGTGTACCTCAAAGAATGCACAAACTTTAGGGTCTTTTGCCTGAATTCTTAATTTGAAGAGACGTAATATATGGAAAGAAATTGCTGTAAATATGGTGTTTTTCTTTTAAAATACTCTTTCTTCCCTTTTGAGTTGGTATTTAGCCTTTAGGCATTTCTTTATGATGAATAGATGTATAATTTGTGTATTGTTTTAGCATGATGTGGTTTAGCTATGTATTGTGTATGACAATACTTATTTTTTAGAAAACACTTATCTTCTTTTCATTTAACTGTCCACTTCTTTAGCAGACTTTGCCACCTGGCAAACAGAGCTCTGGGGAAAACAAAACAAAACAAAACAAAACAAAACAAAACAAAACAAAACAAAACAAAACAAAACAAAACAAAACAAAACAAAACAAAACAGTATTATTTCTTGTTCTACAGTCAAATGCGAACAATTTTGCATGCCAACATGTATGGGAAATTCCTTCTACTGGATGCAAAAAATGTGAAGGGACACATTTTTTTTTAAAAAATTATTATTAATTATGGAATAATGGTGAGATGTAAGATCCAGCTTCACAATCAATTTACTGTGGCTTAACAAGTTATCACGTATCTGTGTACATGCTTTCAGGTTGTGACAAATTATAGGCATACTCAGTGATGATTATTATGCAAACGGAAATAGTGAGAAAAAGAGAGGTATCCTAACAGCTTTCACAAAAGTATTTAAAAATATTTTCTTTTCAGTATTGAACACTTTATGTTGTTCAGAAAAGAATTTATCATCATCACACTGTTCCAGTACACATAAGCACTTGCACAAAACCATGACTAAAATAAGTTTTCATATTTCTTATCTTTAATGGGGGGGGGAGGGGGAAGGAAAGAAAAATAAAAATTAAAAAAAAAAAAAGAAAAAAAAAAAAAAAGAAAAAAAAAAAAAAAGAAAAAAAAAAAAAAAGAAAAAAAAAAAAAAAGAAAAAAAAAAAAAAAGAAAAAAAAAAAAAAAGAAAAAAAAAAAAAAAGAAAAAAAAAAAAAAAGAAAAAAAAAAAAAAAGAAAAAAAAAAAAAAAGAAAAAAAAAAAAAAAGAAAAAAAAAAAAAAAGAAAAAAAAAAAAAAAGAAAATAAAATAAAAGAAAAGACAGACACACCTCTGAACTCCAAGTAGGGAAATCACGTCTAAATCTTGAAGTCTACAAAAATTGTATTATAGTCCTACAGAAATCTATCAAATCATACCAAAGTAAGCCAAGTTTCATTTTTAACTAATGAAAATTAGAAGACTTCTCCCTTTCATTTTAATTTGATCATGTCCTAGGTGGAAAAACAATCAAAAAATCTTACTGGACTTGATTCTACAGATGAGTCAGTCTTACTGGTATGATCTCTGTAGATAGCTTGACATGAAAGAATCAGGTAGAATTATCTATATTTAGTATTCCATTCAGTCTGACAGTGGCAAGTAATTCTTCCACATCTTGTTCAGGAAACTTACTTGCACTGATACCTTAATTTCCATGTCTGTGACTTTTCCTCTGTCCTGCTCAGTGCATTCACTATTTGAATGTCTTCTGTCTTACAGCTATGCAGTGGTTCACAGTAGAACTCTGTAATGTTTACATTTCATAATGTCATCTGTGTGATTTGACATGGCTAAGTAAAGTGTGAAGCGATGCAAAATAATGACTCATCAAGCTTAGAGACAGAAATATAAAAGTAGAAACACTAAATTGAAGCTGTTAGAAAAAAACCAACAACTTAGCAGGTGGTAGCTGCTTAGAGGACTTTTGACAGCATTTTCTAAAATACTTGTGGGTAATATGAAAAGCAGTACCAACTATACAATTCATATAATTTATATATTTCTACTGGAAAATAGAATACATAAATAGAAAACTATTATATTAGATGGAAAGAAATGCTCTAGACAAGCCATTGTCATAGTACAAAATCTGTAACTAGAAATGCATTACTAACAGAATATGGTATAAACAATGTAAAATTTACTTATGACACTCTTTGAGAGATCAACATTTCTTCACAAGCAACTTCTCTATAGGACATATTTTTGCCAAGCAGGATCTGATTCCCAGATTTTCAGCTTTTTCCAAATGTTATTTAAGACTGTCAAATAGTTTAGGGACTGACAGATAATCTACTGGGTTTATGTCATACTCAGATTGAGAAATAAGGATAACATCATCTAATTTGTTCCCAGCTTTCAGCTGTGATTTGTTCCAGATTTTTTTTCCTGTGATGGGGAGTCATGTTTATCTGTGCAGATAATATGGGCTTCATTACTGCAGTATCAGAACAGCTCTCACCAATCACTTCTTCCTGTTCTGCAATTCCCTGTCCACAGTATTAAGTCATTATTTTGAAGTGATCCTTTTGGTTTCAACAAGATCAAATGAAAGGTACCAGTGCCCAAAGTAGAACATTGAACTTAATGCTTCATATATAGATAGGCACAGTAAAATTGATAATGTATTTGCTGTCAGTTTTAGAAGTTGCTGTTAAGTATGGGAGAGCACTGATGTGTATTTATCTAAGACATAGTTTTGCCCTAAGTTCATAATGTAAGAAAAACCCCTCCAAATTCTAAGGTCTCTGTTAACCAGTAGGGGTTTCAGTATGGAAAAATGTATTATTTTAATTGCTACATACTTTCTGAATCTTTACACTTAACTGCTATTACTTTTTAGTAGCATACACAGATATATATATATTCATAATATTTAAAACACTATATAATTTCTTTGCTGAAAGAATGGCCGGGTGCTGGAGTGGGCTGCCAAGGGAGTGGTGGAATTGCCATCACTGGAAGTGTTTTAAAATTTTGTCAGGGAGGAGGTTGACAGTTGGATATGGTGATCTTAGAGGTCTTTTCCAACCGTGACAATTCTATGATTCTATGACTCTGAAATAATTATTTTTATGTTTTAATGAATAGAGGTTGGTAATTTTCCTTTTTCTTTTTAATATCATTAAGGCTTTGGAATATTTCATTCAAAAATGGAAGTTAGGTCCCATATTTCTTTTTAAAAAAATAAATTAGCAGTGCCAGAAACAATTGGTGGAGTTGTCTAATAGAAAGTGGGTAATAAAAATGCCAGAGTCATTTCATGGAAAACAGAAAAAACCTAACATCAAAAGTAAGACTGAAAAAACCTCAAAGAATAAAGTAATTGAAACATTAAACATAAAAACACTTGTAAAGGAAATACTTAGAATGTTGTGTTCTTACTTTAATTATCAGTTAAAGGCAAGATGATACAGCAAAGGTCAATGGTCACAAAGTGTGGCTTGAGAAGTTCTTGATAAACAATTCTAAAAAAATAGTACAATACAGGAATGGGTTGCCCTGAACTGCCATGGGCTCTGCACCTGTGGAGATCTCTGAGACTCAGTCAGACAATGTCAGAACCAAACTGATCACATGTTGGCAACAGGCCAGCTTTGTGTGAAAAGAAACAGCGTGTCCTTCAGAAGTAATTTTTAAACAACTTTTTCATAATTCTATATCTGTATGTTCATTGTTTTTATATTATGAGCATCAGTCTTTATTCATAGCCATTGACAGCAGCTCAGAATGTATTTGCCTAAAAATGACTTTAAAATAAACTACCAGTTTTTAAAGAGTAGGCCCTCAAAGAAAACATCTATTTAAAACTTTCGAGGTGTACCCTAGAAGTTTCTAAGAAACATAATCAAGGACTGGAAATGTTATGTACCATTTCACTTTCTCAATGCTTCAGTATATAAAAGACAAGATATGTTGCCAGGATAGCACAGGATCACCAGTGAACATTTTTTGTTATCTGTTTTGTCAGTACAAAAAGAATCTCAGATCCTGGGGCTCTTGGTACACGATCTTTCAGAACCATAAAGTCAGTTAAAACAAAACCCAACAAAACCAAAAAAGGTTATCCGATGTCAAGGCTGCCAGTGGGTTTCAGTTTAAAGATGATGTATTCCATTAACAGCAAGATCATGAGACGTTAATTCTCTGAGTGGTTTTGAATGAAATCTTGAACTAGAACTTCAGCTGAGATAAACAAAAATCTATGAGTAATTTGTTGAATGTTGATCTTTTAATTAGTTTATTCAAACAGACTGATGATTCTTGATCAAAGACTTCTTCAAAATTATGTAACATATTTCTTCGAGGATGTGCTACCTTTTTGTTTATAAAACACATCTAAAAAGCATTGAGACTCTAAGATAGGAAATCAAATATACTGCAGTTGTAATATGCTTCTCACCTGAAAGATATATTAGATTGTATCTTACTGAGTAAAATTGTGACGTTTATGAAAGGAAATAAAAATTCTAGAAAGTAGAAGGGAAAGGAGGCAAAGGAAAAGCAACTAAAAGGAGCTGAGCTGAAAGCAGCCCTTGCTGAGACCTCCACAGGCCATGACTTTGCCACCAGAGCCAGGTCCAGTGAGAATAGCATCAGACTCCTCGCCTCTCCAGCGCTCCTGAGATCATCAAGAAAGAAGAAGACTCCAAAAAGAACCATCCTCTGTGCCCAGGCACGCGGCAGTTCAGCTTGCAGAGGCACCAGAAGGACGAAGGAAGCATCTGCTGCAGCTGCCCCTGCTGTCCCTGCCGCTGGTGCCACCGTGCTGAATCTGCCACCACTGCCACAACACGCTTCACACACCTCTCCCCCCCCAAGTTCCAGGAGGATGTGAACATAACATCACCACTCAGACCTTTCACCTCTAATGTCTTCTCCCGCTGGGTGCCTAATTGGTCCCTTACTCACACTCACTTTCCTTGACCCGCAAGGGAAAGCTTCAGGCTCGTAACCACCCTCTCTATTATTGCTTTCATACACATTCTATATTCCCCAGTGTATTTATGACATCTCTTCCCACTCTCCACTGCTCTTTTTGATATTTTAGTAAATGTTAAAACTTGCCTGTGTGTGTGTGCTCCTAAGCCAAGCTTATCAATTGATTATATATCGAGTGGAAGCAAGCCGATTCCCAGCCAGGGACAAACCCATTGAAATAATTAAGAAGGCTGTCCTGAATATGTAGTTGGTGTCAGAAAATCATGATAAACAAACAGGGCAATTGTGCCCTGAGATAAGGTGGCTTTGACCCAAAGCCGGGTTTGGACCCTGACACTTGGCTAATTCAGCTGAACATAGTATTTTAGTTTTTCAGCTTGTGGTTGAGGTTTCATATGACATTTTTAGAGCCAAATATTGTATGATATTTTTCTCTGTGAAAATTGCAGATGCAATTTTAAAACTTCATCACAGATATTTCACGCTGTAATGAGGATATTTAGGGGGAAGATAAACTCCTAGACTATTCTTATTTTATGTGTTGCACCTTATATGGATCATTAGGCCATTTTATCATTCAGACTTAATTAATGTCCCAAACTCAATGTTTATTAATTTTAAATAATAAGAAAAAAAGTTAGGATTTTTTTTTTAAATTCACAATAGTTAGTTGAATGAAAATCTGTTTAAAATAGTTATGTATATCTCTACACATATGACACAATGCAAAGTAGTTGACACTACTATTTTACCTGAAAAAAATGCCTCAGCAACCTATTAGAGCCCTTTGAGAATACTGACAAGTTGATCTAGTTTATAATGCTTGATAGGATTTTTAGAAAGCTTTGATATGGTGTTTCAGCAAAGGCTCTGCAAGAAATGCATTATCTGTGTGACAACAGGGAAGACAGTCCTGCGGACCAAAAACTGCATAAAAGGTAGGAAATTAAACAGTTGAAAAATGGTCTTCTATGCTACAGAAGGCATTTATCAGTGAAATCCCACAGTGATCTGTACAGTGGTTTGTCATTCAGCATGACTGTGAAATATTTAGAAAATAAGCCAGCTAATGAAGATACAAAATTAAGGCATAGTAAAAAGTCATTTGGGTAAGTAAAAGCAAACTGATAAAACAAAATGAAAAAAATAAAATAAAATAAGAGAGGAAGTAAGAAAAAAATCATGGAAAGAATAACAATCTAACTATAAAAGTGACGGACTGGTGTTCAGCCTGTCCTGGTAGCAGCACTGCTATTATCCCAGAAGACATATATCCTTATATCTAGTCTAAACCTATTTTCTCTAAGTTTAAAACCATTACTCCTTGTCTTATCACTGCAGATCCTGCTAAAAAGTTTACCACTTTCTTTCTTATAAGCCTCTTTTTACTACTGAAAGGCAGCAATAAGGTGTTCCCTCCCAGGTATAGAACAACCTGCCATTACCAACTGACCACTAGCCACCTCTAGGCCACCAACTCACTGCCAGGATTACTGCATGCACACCAACAGGTGTCGACCGTTCAGCACCATGAAGAAAAGCTTGGGAAGAAGGCAACTGCCCCCATGCTCTAGTTTCTGCAAGGAAACTGTATATCTGTATATACGTAGGGGAATTCATGTGTATGAGTCATAATTCATAACACAAAAAATAACAATGACATAAAGACCAATTCAAGAGGAAAATACAGATTGTTGCAGAATTAAAAGAGTTGGATTTATCTGGTTTTAGTTTTTCACTGCACAGGAGGGTTTACAAGACAGTAGTAGAGAAAGGAGAGCAAGAAAATCTGAATCTGTTTAGGGATGAGAGAATAGCTTATTCAACTCTCTCAAGTTGAGCATACCTAAAAACTTAAGTCTTCCATGATATGGTTAAATATTCTAATAAACCGGCTGCTATATAGAAAGTGCGAGCTTTGTTTCCATTCAGCACCTGTTCTCCAACAAAGATGAAGTTTTCTGAAGCCAAGGTAGATGCAGACTGCTAACATGGTTGGGGTGGCTGGTTTGAGACAGATGCTTATTACCAGAGGGGACTGAGGGAACACAGCTATAGTCCTGTTATCACCGCTTGTTATTTACTAGCTATAATCAGTCATCTGTTCGCATACAGAAAGCTGAGTGTAGCATGTTGGCTCCCTATAAAGAAGAAAGAGAGGCCTGAACCAGGGACTCTTAATCACTCATTAGATGGTATATGATACTTAGATACCCATTTTCAGTGTTCTGAATTACTCAGTAACTATTGTGTTTAAATACAGCTGAGATCTGAACCAGGCCTCTCATCACTAATCTATTGCTCTCAATCCAGCCATGTGTAGGTAATCACAAAGCTGTGTAAATGGTGAAGATATAAAATCTGAAAAAATGATGCAGTTATCTCATTCTAGAATTAGACCATTCAAATATTCAAGAACAGGATTTTTTATTTTTTTTTTAAATTATAACAATAACAACAGCAACAATAATAATAATAATTCTAGAAATTCAGACTGATGCAGCTGCTATTGTTGTTAGTGAGGAAAAGAACACAAAATGCAAAATAAGAGGTTGAGTAAGTTACAATGATAGGGAGTTTAAGCTGATTTCCAGTTGTTCTGCACTGAATTAATATACTCATATTGCAGTAAAGACTTTACCATTATTTCCATGTCTCACCCTTAGCTTTGTCAACTGAATGCTGGAAAAAAACCTAATTAAAATCCTAGCCTTTTTCACAGTAAGAAAAGATTTCAAACAGCCATCATATTCTTATTCCCAGATAATTATAAAATGCAAATCTCTATCAGATATATTGTTATCTTGTACTCATTAATGTTTATATCAAATATAAACTTAATTTTAAAACCACAGTTTCATTTATATTAGTTGTACTTTTCAAAAAGAATGTCTTTCATATGGAAGTTCTTGCTTTTAAACTTCTTAATTCTTACAACCCTGACATTATCATGCTTGCTGCAGATTTCTACTCCTGTTTTAGTACATAGAGATGAAAAGAACCTTATGGGTTACTGAGTTTTGTCCCCTGCTGTGTGTATAATCCTGAGCCCATTGAAGTCAGTGGGAGTTCTAGCTTTTGCTTCAATGGTAGTATGATTAGGTCCACAAAAAAAATTTAGATTAAAGTTGTTTTTCACAAATTTTCTTAGAGACTTGTTAAAGATAATATTCAAATGTCTTCAATTACAAATTTAATTTGGCCAGTGTAGTTGCAATTTGTTTTGAAATTCTTGGTTCTGTGATTAAAAGCTTAAAATAACACTAAATAAATTATTCTTGTCCATGTTCACTCATGAAAGGTCAAAGCACACTAAGCTTAGATGTTTCAAAACAAAGGACAGGCTAGAAGCAAATGATCACAACCTTTAAGATGATTTAAGTCCTTGTATTGCTAGGAAAACTTCTCTAGGGAAAGTAGGTATTTTAATAGCAACAATTGCAGGTGATATTCATCAGATCCGTACTTATCCTGATCTGTTTTCTTAATTAGGTCAAATACGGAAGATTAATCACACATAGACTAACAGAATCTTAGGGGTTGGAAGGGACCTCAAAAGATCATCTAGTCCGACCCCCCTGACACAGCAGGATCACCTAGAGTACGTCACACAGGAGTGCATCCAGGCACGGTTTGAATGTCTCCAGTGAAGGAGACTTCATCTGACACAGCAGGATCACCTAGAGTACATCACACAGGAGTGCATCCAGGCACGGTTTGAATGTCTCCAGTGAAGGAGACTTCACAACCTCTCTGGACAGCTTCTTCCAGTGCTCTGTCACTCTCACAGTAAAGAAGTTATTTCTGATGTTTATGTGGAAACTCCTGTGTTCCAGTTTGCACCCATTGTCCCTTGTCCTGTCATTGGACGTAACTGAAAAAAAGCCCATCTCCATCCTCCAGGTACTCACCCTTAATATATTTGTAAATATTGATGAGGTCACACCTCAGTTTCCTTTTCTCCAAGCTAAAGAGACCCAGCTCCCTCAACCTTTCCTCATCAGGAAAATGTTCCACTCCCTTAATCATCTTTGTGGCTCTGCACTGGACTCTTCCAAGCAGTTCCCTGTCCTTCTTGAACTCAGAGGCCCAGAACTGGACACAATATTCCAGATGTGGCCTCACCAAGGCAGAATAGAGGGGGAGAAGAACCTCTCTTGACCTACTAACCACACCCTTTCTAATGCATCCCAGGACACCATTGGCCTTCTTGGCCACAAGGGCACATTTCTTGCTCATAGCCATCCTCCTGTCCACCAGGACCCCCATGTCCCTTCTCCTACACTGCTCTCCAACAGGTCAGCCCCCAACCTGTACTGGCACATCGGGTTGTTCTTCCCCAAATGGAAGACTCTACACTTGCCCTTGTTGAATTTAATCAAGTTTCTCCCCACCCAACTCTCTAGCCTGTCCAGGTCTCACTGAGTGGCAGCACAGCTTTCTGGTGTGTCAGCCACTCCTCCCAGTTTAGTGTCATCAGCAAACTTACCGAGGGCACACTCTGTTCCTTCAACCAGGTCATTGATGATAATATTCAATAGTACCAGTTCCAGTACTGACTCCTGAGGGACTCCACTAATCAAAGACCTCCAACTAGATTTTGTCCCATTGACCACAACTCCATTGACCATAATCCACTGCATTAATCTTCCTGATTCTCATCTCCACATAAGGCTTATGTATCTCAGGTACTCTCACATCTTATATCTGCACTAAGAAAGAAGGACAGCAAAGTGGAGTGAAAATGCATATTCATTTATGAAACATGCTGAAACCTTTAATATTACCCAATTTATTTAACACTGTGAAAATTAACATCAGCTTTCAATCATATTTCTAGTAGCCAGGTTTTTTTTTAAAAAAGTAGCATTGTGGAAGTGATGAAATATGTTAATGTATTGGAGTATTCTAACTATGATTTCAAATTATGCCAGTGGTACACATTATAGGACATTAATGCCTTTACAGATTTTCCAAAGAAACTGGTATAAATTCAAAACAAATATGTGTCACTATTTCACAAAACAGAAAATGAAAGTGTACAGTTACAGGTATTTGCAATACTTTTAAGACTAGAAGCAATGTAAATTAATTGCTGCTAAAAATACCTTAAAGCCAGCATGAGAGCTAATTTACTACAGTTATTAAATCACTAACTGAGGAAGAGTGGAAAGTAGCAGTTTTAAGTTAGAAGGGTTGGCAGCAATGCAGGGTCTAAATAGCAGATTAGACCAAAGGATGTTGATTTTTATTATATTTCTGCCAGGCAAAGTGCTAGAAGTCTGTGATGTACAGCAAGAGATGAAGGACACCACAATGCAGGTGAAGGAACAAAAAAAACAGCATTGAAAGAAAACAAGTCAACGTCTGTGACAAGCAATAGCAAATGATTACCTGCCAAGTACCAGCTAAACATATTATTTTGGTCAGTTTGGGCCATGTCCACTCCCATTCTCTTGCCCACCCCGTCACTGTTGCTCACTGTTGGGGCAGAATGAGGAGCAGAGAATAACTTGATGCTGTACAAGCAGTGTTCATCAATAACACATAAATTGGTACATTACCATAATTATTTTGGTCAGAAATCCAAAACACAGCCCCGACAGGCTGCCAGGAAAAAAATTAACTCCATTCCAGCCAGACCCAATACACATAGTCAAAGAGCTTGAAGTTCGCTTTGAATCTAGATAAAGGGAGCTTTCATTTATTTCCAATAATGTGTGGAGAGGTATTCTGAGCTACCTATCCAAAATACCTCTGTAAGCTGTTGATGGTATTATAACTGTTTTCTTAGTATCACCTGATAAATATAAAGTGTAGAGAGATTTGCAAATCTTTTTGAGAATTACAGAATGTCTTGACATGCTCCAGGGAGACAATATAAATCACCTCACACCTTGAGGCAGCTTGTTTATGGAATCATGATTTTTACAACACTGAACATTAGTATTGCAATGAAAGCTACATTTCAATACGCAGTTTGACTGTAGAAGTAAATACATTGAGTTTTATACATGGTTATATATATTTTAAGTATAGGTTAATTACAAGTTCAGCCACATTCAAAAATATTTCAAATTGTCAAAAATCAAAGGGATATTTCACTAAATACCAAGTAAAGCGATCATTGTGTTTGTGCAACTTAAAACACAATCCACTAGATTTTCTGGGTGATAACTTTTTCTGACTTGATTGTCAGATGGTTAGCTTTATTAGGATTGACCTGTCTGGCAGGAAAACATCTGTATCAGATTCTTATAATCAAATCAGTTATGTATTTTTTTCTTTATCAAAGCACACCTTTAACTTTTCAGCAGTTAAATTAAATGTGCCCTTAAGCACCATTTCATCTTAATCTTATGTGAAGAGAGAGGCTACGAATTTTTACTTTCCTTGTTAGTACATAAATTTAATAGGTATACACATAGTTAAAGCTCAAAGACCTACAGTATAATACAGAAAGTCATATGTCAATGTAAATGATAGGGTCATGGAATCATACAACTCAATTTGGAAGAGACACTGAAGAATTATCAAGTCCAACTCCCTGCTCCTCGCAAGACTACCTAAAATTAAGCATATGACTAAGAGCATCATCTAGATGGTTCTTGTACTCCAACAGGCTCCCACACTTCCCTGGGGAGCTTGTTCCCTTGATGAACTAGCCTCTGAGGCAATAATCTTTTCATTAGTCTAATCTTAACTTCCCCTGAACCAGTTTCTTTCAATTTCTTTGTGTCCCATTGCTGGTCACCAGGGAGAGGAGATCAGCACCTCACCCTCTTTTGCCCCACCTGCAGAAATTGTAGACTGCAGTTAAGTCACTTCTCAGCCTTCTCTTCTCCAAGCTGAAACAAAAAATTTACCTCTGCTGCTCCTTCTCCCTCAAGATCTTTCATCATCTTTGTTGCCCTCCTCTGGACACAAAAGGTCTGATGTCCTTCTTATATTGGGATGCCCAAAACTGCACACAGTACTTGAGGTGGGGTCACACGACTGCAGTGAAGAGTGGGATGATCACCTACCTTTTCTGACTAACTCTGCTTGCTTGTTGCACCCTAGGACATGGCTGACCCTTTTGGCTGCCAGGGTACACCGTTGAAGAAAGAGACAAATATTGACATTGAATAAAAAGAAAAAGGAATAAAGATAATTGGCTAGAAATGTCTTTGAATATACATTAAAAGTCTTTATTGGGCTGCCACCTTTTCTTCTATGGAAATATATTTATGATAACTCAAATTTTTATTAGTATTATAAGAATATTTTAAGACAGTCTTTACTCAAGTCTGATTTCATAAAATATATCGGAAAATAGTCCTTTGTAGTTTAACTGCTTGCTTTTAAACATATTGGCTATTTAGGTCACTGTTAAACACTGACATTTATTTCACCCATTAATTATCAAATTTTAAACTGAAGGGTTTTAAGAAATATGTAGACCTCTTGTCATAGGTTTCTGCACCATCAGTTCTCCATGAAGCACACTTTGAGGAGCACTAACAAAAATCCTTACATTAGCTGTCTGTGTGACATTGCAGTAGAATATAAAAAATGGAGGTTTCATACTGGATTTATTGTCTCAAAAGGAAAGTGTGTTCAGTGAAACAAACACTAAATATTGTGTCTTTTCAGGTGCTATTTTTTTTAACTATTAAATTCTGTCAATTAAAATTCTGTTTTGTCATATATTGCTGATCTTAAGTGAAAATAAAAATATTTTTAAACTTTTTTTTATTTAAATTATTTTGTTGTTGTTGTTGTTGTGACTAAAGATTAGACATATAATTCTTGCCCTAAAATCTGAAGCTGAGACATTTTGGAAATTATTTATGATATTTTGAACCTATTTTTATCAATGTGAAATGAAAAACAAGTATTAGGGAACACTATGAAAAATTTGCTTTACTCACATGAACATACCACTAAATAGTTTTGCAGTATGCTGTTATGGTAGAAAAACAAAATCCCCTTCTTCATTAACTTACAGTAAAAGATGTTTAATAAGTAAGGATAGATAGTACAAAGAGCACAAGTGGTATTTATAGATCTCATTCAAACAAAAATTACCATGAAAATGCATAAAAATGTAATATAACCAATGTAATTGGAGCAGTAATAGGGACTGATGTACAGTAGAAACAAATGTCCAGTAAGCAATGATCAAAAATATTTTGTCTAAGTCTTCATGGCTACAAACTCCTGTGAAAACTAAAAAAAATGTCTTTTACAGAAAGTTTAGAGTTAATTTGTCAGGCTAGTGAATTCTTTTTTTAAAAATTTATTTTCCTTCATTTAAATTTAACAAACAAACAAACAAACACTCATACATTTAACATCACAGAGAAATATTTTTCCAGTAGTAACTGGAACTTCTGCTAACTTTTCAGTAATAACTGAGAATTCATATTCTTAACAATAATTCCTCAAGTAACTTGCTGAAGATCATAAAAAAAAAAAAAAAAAAAAAAACAGGAAGAAAAGCTGATTTTCCTTCATTTAGGTTTAGCAAGGCTGATCTCAAAAATCTGAAGGAAAAGGCTATTTTATTAACATTAATAAATGGGTGTCCTGACTTTCACTCATTATTTGCTTCAAGTTTTAAACGAGTAAAATGCAAATATTTATTTCCTTTTTTTTTTATTTTATTTTTATTTTTTAAAGACTATCACCGTTTGACTCAGGTCCGACAACAATGCTTTCGATCCCCTCCCCCCCCACCCAAGTAGGGAAGGAGAGAGAGAAAGAGAGACTTGGCTGGATTGAAAACTAAACTACACAGCTTTAAATAAAACACTAATGAATGATACAAGAAAATATATACAATTATATACAGATAGATTCAGGTATGGGCAAAAGCCTCTCGCCTCCCCCAACCCCAGCAACTCCCACAGCACTTCCCTGAACTGGGCAGAGTCCCGAGGAATCCCGGAGCTGCTGCTGGAGAAAGCAGAGAGTTATGGGGGTCACAAGAGATCAAGCCCGAGGATCGACGGTGATGGATGAACAGAGTCCTCCTTGGACGCCGGCCATGGACGGAAGAGAAGGGAAGAAGGAGGAAGGAAGTTGTCTTCTGTGATCTCTGACCTTCCTTTGAGCTTACGTAGATATATGGAATGGAATATCTTTGGCCAATTTTGCTGTCTGTCTAACTCAGCCTCCTACGGGGGGGGTCACAGATCTCCCCATAGTGTCTGAGCCGGCAGAGTGCAGGTGCAGCCTTGAAGCCTCAGTAGTTAGAAAAACATTCCACTGTCTTATCAGCCTAGCAGAACACACTGTTGCTAGTTAAAAGAAAGCTTACTGAAGGAAAAAAAAAAATTCAGTAAAAAGAAAAATTGGCTTTATCCTGGCTCAAACCAGGACAAAAGACAAAATCACCAATAGTGTATTTCTGAGGCAATAACAATATTCATACTACCACTCAGTTCAGCAGACAAGTGAACAGCGAAGGGAACAAACAAGGATTTTCCAAAGTTTTGAGACTCACATTCAGCTGAGCATAATGTTGCCACCTCTGTAGTCAATGGAAAGAAGGATTGTTTTCATAAAAGGATTCATTCTGTTCAAAGGCAGGTATCAGAAATAAGCTTAAGGCATACTACAAAGAACATTTGTTTAATTTATGTGGAATTCTTCTTCAATCAAGATTGCTTAAAAAATCTCCAAACTATGAAGGAAATCAGCACTTATATATTGATAGTTTTTGGTTTTGTTTTTTGTTTTGTTTTTTTTTTTTTCTTACAAGTTAAAATGTCCTTTCAATAATAATTAACAGCATAATTTAAAGTTTGTCACTGTGGTTTTTATTTCCACCTCATGCTCTATTCCTTAAATTGAGTTTTTAGAAATCCCTTCACCTGCAAGAAAAACTGTGAAACCTGAGAAAACCAGACTTCAGGATTTTAGTTCCTCCAGAAAATAAATTCATAAGGTCTGGACTTGCAAAAATACAATATAATTGATAGCTCTCCTTTAGTAGTGGAAGTTGATAAGTACACACTATTTGAATGAGAAAAAAAAGTTTCTGCAGGTTTAAAAACCAATTTCACAGGGCATTTTTTAAAAAGTATTTGCCCATATGTTCACTTAATTTTTCTGCTGTTCCTTCCATGTGATCTAACAATCTCATCTTCGCTTTTTTCCTACTTAGTCAAGTTAAATTTTCATAGTGATAGAGTGTCTCTAAATATTTTGAGAACTAGTTTTCTGACTCTTCATGACCTGCTATTATCAGCCAAGTTTTATTAGCCAAATGTATCACAATAAAGCAGATTTCTATTATTATATAATAATAATGTTATTTTCCAATGAAATATATGTACAGAAAACTTATTATGATAACATTACTTTGGAATTAATAGCTAATTAAACTACTGAATCATCCTGTCATCAAAGTTTTGACTCCCAGAGATAAATAATGATGAATTTTTATTTATAATTCATGTTCTGGTAATAATAACACACTTGTAAATATAATA
This sequence comes from Chaetura pelagica, assembly GCF_000747805.2. Lineage (NCBI taxonomy): Eukaryota > Metazoa > Chordata > Aves > Apodiformes > Apodidae > Chaetura > Chaetura pelagica. The sequence continues at coordinate 4,631,090 of NW_009970720.1, forward strand.
ATTTATTTTTGCAATCTAAATATAGTGGAGAGACAGCTATTCAGGTCCTTAACCTGGAAAACAGACTTATTTTTAATTGGGTGATAAATATAACCTTCTTTCATAGCTGTTTATTGTAACTTTTATTGATTGAATTTTATATATTTTATAGATTATATCCGAAAGGTTACTTAAAATACAGACCGACAGCTGAATGAAAAAAATTATTGGTATATAAAGTACTACTGGTAATGAAATACCACTTCAGTCAATAAATATTTGTAAAGGCAATTGTGAGTAAGAAAGCTAAAAGCTGTTCAGGAGAAAAAATACTATACTGAAGGAATAGCATGAGGTTTGTTGCTATCTGGGAGGCTGGCCTGTTTGCACAACCCTTGATGATAATTCCACTGTACTTCATACAACTGGAGAACAGCAGGGACTTTGCAACATTTTGTGACCAGATGAGAGAGTGAGTTTGTTCTCGAGTTGAGCTTACTGCAGTGTGTGGGATTTAGGTTTCTGCATTTTTCCTTGGCAGGCTACAACACTGTGTAAGGCAGAAAGATGAAAAGGCATAAAAATTTACTAGCCCAGGGATAAAATCTGTCCATTGTTCATTCTTTATGGAAGCAGAGGATAATTCAAGGAAACAAAACAAACACCAAAACAAAGCAAAAACTTACCTAAGGGCAGTTTGTTAAATATTTGATCATCAGTACGTTTCAACGGCAAAAAAATTCCCATCTTGCCTTGTTGGTTTCAAGAAAATTTTCTTTTCTCCCTGAACTTATCAAGCTGACTGCATTATTTGAGGTGAAGGTAATTAATCTTCAGGTTCTTTCCTAAAGGAGAGGCTTAATGACTTAGCTAAAATAAAGGTTTAAGCATAACATATACAGGTGAAAAATTAATTACAAATTCAAATGGATCAGTTGATTCAAATCACTGAGATAATAAAGGACATGCAGCAAGACAAGTAAGAACTACTGATTAGGATGCTAGCCAGGAGCTTAGCACATCTGATTTTAACTATTTTGATAGTACCATCCTATCTATTATTCTGTGATAAGAACTCATGAAGATTAACAAGGCTAAGTGCAAGTCCTGCACCCAGGTCAGTGCAACCCCAGGCACAAATACACGCTGGGGGGAGAATGGCTAGAGAGCAGTCCCGAGAAAAAGGACTTGGGGGTGGCAGTAGATGAGAAGCTCAACATGAGCCAACAGTGTGTGCTTGCAGTTCAGAGGGCCAATCATATCCTGGGCTGCATCAAAAGAAGTATGGCCAGCAGAGTGGGGGTGATCTCTGGGTAAACGTTATAGCTGCCTTCCAGTACCTGAAGAGGGCCTACTGGAAAGCTGGGGAGCACCTTTTTTACCAGAGGGGGCAGTGATAGGTCAAGGGGTAATGGTTTTAAACTGAGAGAAGGATGATTTAGGTTAGACATCAGGAAGAAATTCTCCACCCTGAAGGTAGTGAGGTGCTGGACTAGGTTGCCTAGGGTGGATGTGGAAACCCTCTCCCTGCAGGTGCTTAAGGCCAGGTTGGATGAGGCTTTGTGCAGCCTGGTCTACTGTGAGGTGTCCCGGCTCATAGCATGGAGGTTGGAACCTGATGATCTTTAAGGTCCCTTCCAACCTTAACCATTCTTTTATTCTACGATTCTATGACCTTTACAGGTCCCTTCCAACCCAAGACATTGATTCTATGATTCTGTCTGTGTGCAGTGTACTTATTTTTGTTAAGTGAAATAACTCTACTTTAGAAGTAGGATCTCCAGATTTAAGATAAGAATCCTTGTATTTTTTATAACTAGTTGAGAGAGAAAACACCTTCCATGTCACAATTTGTACCATCTTGAGGTAAATATCTGAAAGTAGTCTAGATCACCTGTAACCTTAAATATTTCTGTCCACTGACTGGATAGAGATCCAGGAGAGGACAGGTGACATGATCACAAGTGATAAACGGTTTCCTCCCTCAAACTTTTATTGCCATAATTTCGTCTAGGTCAGAAAGAACCTGAGATACTTCTTTTTCTTTCATCCTTCTCTTCTGAAATTTTTATTTTCTTTTACAGCATAGATCCATAGGAACTTAAAAGTAGTTACTAGAACCTGAGACAATTTTTTTTAACTTCTCTATTTGTCCCCCTTTCTAATATTACTTAACATTACTTTAATAATATAGGAATGCTTTCATTAGGCAAGGAATGATAATTAGGTATAACTGCAAGAATACATGGGTTAATTTGCAGGTTATCTAGCAAGCAAATCCTTTGTTTAAAAAGATGCTTTCTAATCTCTTCTCCTTGAGAGACAACTTTTAAGGGTTAATAAAATTCCATTATTATTTCTGTGACAAGTCACCAGATGACAGCATTGTGCCTCGTAGACAAGTGTGTGATTGTTTAACTGTTAATTATGAAACAGACATCTTAACTAGTTATTTTTAAACTAAGAAGCACTTTAGCATGTGTTACTGTCACCATAGGCCAGGCACTTGCCTTGAATCAAATTTAGCAATTTATCCTGTAAACGGACATTCTGACCTATGTTTTTCAGTTCTAAATTTTCCACTAAATTTAGTTTAAAGGGGTAGGTAATATGAAAAATGTCTGTACAGACAGAGTCCTGCCAGCTCTTTTACCTCATTCTAATACAAAGATTCTGGAATTCAGTTTAAGGGCAAAAGGTTTTATCAGTATACTGCAACTTGTGAGACTGGGCCATGATGGAGAGAGCATGCTTATTCTTTAGTTTTGTTAATTCATTTTTTCCTATACAAAATAATATATATATATTTTAAAATTCAATATTAAATTCAAACACCTGTATTTGTTAATGAAAATCGTATACATTTTTCTTCTGAAAAATCTTTCTTTATAAGCTTATTTAACTGATTTTTTATTATTTTTTTTTTTTTTTCAGCAGATACTGCTTCAAAATATGACAGCAGGCTTTTAACTAATAGGTTGGCACTTAGAGAAGAAAGGGAAGAATGTTGTTTATGGTTAACTTTAAATCACAGGTGCAGTTCCAGATAAAAGGAATGTGTTCAAGTGCCAGCAAGGCACAGCACATTTAATTATATTACTTGCTATATCAATGAAATGAACAAGGACTGATTATTCAGTTTTGACACATTTTAAACTATGTTATTTTCCACCATGTCCATTAATTTTTTTTAGTATCAAAGTGATGAAACCTTATTAGATTTCACTAAAAACCTCCAGGAAATGCTTTATTGTTATATATTGAAGTCTGAATATGGCAAAGAAAGGCACTTTATCAAAGCATTAAAATGAAACTGTTTTTTAAAAACTTGTTTGCATGCAAGTAATCTATTGCTTGCTTCACTTGGTAATTCTGCTTATGTCAGGGAATTAGAAAAGCCAGAATTACTTTGTGGATGTCAGTATTACTTCTAAATACCACCTCAATGTGAGAAGGTCAGGCTGACACAGAGGGTCAGCTCAGACGAAGAGATTTCCAGCCACTTTAATTTTCAGAAGTGCTCACCTGAAGCTCTACATTAATCTTTAGAGTTGGTTATATATCTAATTGTGCAAACCTAATGACAAATTAGACAAGTTAATTAGAACATTCTCTGGGGGTTGCTTTGGATACAAGTAAAAGAATAATATAAAATACTTCGGTACAAGGTGAATAAGATCTAGAAAAAACAGAGTAAGACTGCATATAGCAAGGGTAGAATTCAACTCTAGATTGTATATGCTTATATTAAAGCATCTAGATGAGGTATCTGTTGTTTATGAGTTTCAGCTGCTAGAATACACAAAGAAAAACAAAACTACATTTCTTGTATCACCATGCCACTTGAGGATCATTTGAGTAAGACACCTGGCTGAAAACTGGCAGCCCAAAAAGATGCTAGTCTCCCTTAAGAGCTGTATCTGAGTCTTCAGCCATAGGAGAGTACTTCAGATAACTAGTCACTAGAATACTTTTTAATCAGTTATGTTTAATCACTATTCAACATGGTTGATCGAATAGAGATCTATCTGCCTTGTCTTAAGGTAAGTTTAATTGTTCACATTATAATGCCTATCATACTATGTTAGTCATTAAAAAAAAAATAAATAAAAAAAAAATGTGTTGCATATTTTTAATCAGTAGCAACATTGATATGCTGCTATGAAAGCCTCACTTTGGAAAACAGGTCAATGTTGGAAACACTAATCCAAGTCATAGCTACTGTATTGCTTTATCCTAAGTCTTGTATTTTGTCATCATAGTATGATATACTAATAATGTTTTAATTTCTGGACATGACATATAATGGAAATGGTCACAGTCTCCCTCTTTCTCCCCCTCACCTCCCCCGAAAAACAAACAAACAAACAAATAAATAAATAAAATCCAGTGAAGATTTGTTTGTTGAGCATACTCTTTTCTCTCCTACAAATGAATACCAGAAGACTTCAGTTGTGTATTTCCAATAGTGGACTGTTTTATAGTTACTGTTTCTTTCTATTGCTATAAAACCAAGTTAAGTTTACCAGCTGCCTTGTTTCACCGAAACTGAAATAAAATATTTGCAAAGACAAATATAGATACAAAATAGTAGTTTTGGCTCTGATCTGTAGCATCTGTGTTACAATGTTTACTGCCACACCGCAGGTATTTCCAGTTGGAAACAATGTTGTCATTCAATAATTTTCTAAGGAAAAGAGTTTATATGCTCTCGAAAAAAATATATACACTTCAATGGCTGCATAAAAAAAAAACAACAAACCTCCACAATTTGCTTAAATAAAACCAATTTATTACCTGAAGGAAAGAAATCCAGCAGTTTCTTTATTGACTTTTGTATACTGAATAATAGAGCAATGACTCATGCCCAAGATACCACACCTGTTTCAGGTATAAAAGTTAGAGCAATACAAGTCCATCAAGATTATGCTTTAAAATATATTAAAATAATCAGTTTATTAAACCTATTAATAAATCTGAATAAATAACTGCTGAAGTTAAAGCTTGTTGTCTACCAACCTAGTGAGACACTGATTTTTACTGAAACAAGCATATCAGGGAGGGTAAATGGAAACTTATGAATATTGTTAATCTATGTTGAATTTTGATTTTTCAGGCTAACAAAAAATGGATATCATGGTAAGCATTTGGAAATATTTTTCCCTTAATCCTGCAGACAAATTAGTCTGTTACTTCCTGTGTTCTATTTTTCTTTTAGAATAGGGATCTATCTGTTGCACAAATACATGAAGTACCATACAGAAGTAAAATTGAAAATGGTAGCACTTAATTGTTTCTGCAAAATTATTTTTCCCTTTTGTAACCCTTCCAATAGACTTTCATCAGATTTCCAAATACATCAATAAGAAAAAGAAAGAAACGACAAAAAAATGCTACTTAATTTCACAGAAATTAATACTCAGAAAATTAACTAAATTTTCCTGACATGTAGTTCTGCAAGTATTATGTTTCTTCCATAATTTTCTTGGAAAGGTGTTCTTACATTTGCAGAAACACAAATGGTTGGCAGTGATTCTAATTGGAAGACTATTGCACATCAAGGAGTTAGTAATATATGCAGCAGTTAATGTGACTACATGCAGAACTGTGCAGTGCTGTGAATAGCACTTCATCTTCAGGTGTGCATTGTGCTGAACATATTCTTTGGCTGCAGGATAAACTTAGCCATCTAATCACAACAGATGGATTTGCAGGCAGCTCCCATTTGGCAAAGACGTTATACCACCTGCATGTCCTTCTCTTTGTATTAAGGCCAAAAGACATGTTCTTATGAGAACACTCCCATGTTTGACATTAGAAATTATGAACAGATTTGCTTTCTTTTAAGAGCGTGCTATCAAAGCTCTAAAGACTAAAAAAACAGAGAACTTCTTCATAGACTGATTGTGTGGCATGAACTTTGCCCAGATTGGAGGTCCATCCAATGCAGCAGAATATGTAAGGTTATGGAAGGGAAGCAACATTATGTATCCTCTGTTTTAAAGCACAAGTGCTGTTTATATATTCTGGATCACATTTAAAATAATATCTGAGAGTGATCTTCTTGAAACTTAACATGAACTTGGAATCAATTGGATTTAAGTGCATACTTTAATATTTTGATATGATGCTAGAAAGCACGTGGTCAGATGATGTAATTTTTATGGGGAAAAAAAAAAAAAAAAAAAGCACCCATGAGACTCAGTCTTTGACATCTTCCCAATAGCTTTTAACAACTTTTCTGGTTACATGCAATTCATTAATTTCACAACCTAGAATGTTATAGAGAATGTTTAATTTATTTCATTACAGCTAGTTTTAAATTAAGAATGAGAGACAAATGTTACATTAACATCTCAGAATTCTTTGTAATTAGTGACTTTGGATTACATTTTTTTTTCTGCTGCCTCATTTATGTTGTGGTAGGTTATATGATTACAATGCATGCGTGCTTGTTTGGATTTTTTTGTCTATAATAGTAGAAAAAGTTAAGATGCTCTACACAAAACATTCTAAGTAGTACTGAAGATATAAATATCTGTAATCTGATAAATTGAAGCTTCAAGTTTGATAAATGAGAGAAAATCACTTATTTATGTCTTAATGAAGAGAGATCTCACATTATTTTAATTTCTCTTCCACATACATCTCTAATGGGGCTAATGGTATGTTTTCATGTAATTTAAAAGCAAAGCTACTGCAGCATGGGCAACCAGCTGTTGGTTTGCTGGACAGCTTGCACAAAGCATACAAAATTGAAACTCCCCCCCCCCACCCACAATGTTAGGTTTCTAAGATTGGAGGATTTTAACAGCTGATGCAAAGAACAGCCATTACTATGTATTTGGGAATCTTTCATTACAATACCTGCTTAGAAAATACTTTGGTTGATGTTCTAAATTTAAATAAGGTTAATAAGTATACTGGTTCATCTATAATTAGGAGGAGTTCATCTTGCACATCAGTACAAAGCTAATGACCAAGATAAATATTTAGGGATTATATGAAACTAATTTACATTACATATTTTAATTAGAAAAAAAAAACAACAAACACCACCACAAAAAAAACCCCTCAAACCACACACACAAACAAAAAATGTGTTCTCCCAAGACAATAAGAAGTAGTCAAGCTGTCATGAATATTCTGAAAATGTGTGAACATACGTGAAATAATAATAATTTACAAGTTAGCATTGCAACTTCTAAAGACATATTGGTGTTAAGCTCTTTTCATGGTATGCTAAAACATCAGTGTTCCTAACCAAAAAAGATTGTACCTGTGAATTCTTAAGCTTGGCAGATTACGGACTCTACCTGCCTATGTATTTGCTATATGTGATTTGCCAGGCAATTTTCTGGCACTGTGACCAATTGTGTGCACTTCATTAATTTCTCTTAGTCATTACAACTGGGAGATCTCATCCTACTGCTATTTGTAAACTGTCTCTGGCTCATAGCCTACCATAATATGCGCAGAAGTTTGGGAGAATGTTTTTTGGCACACTTCAAAACTGTTTCTGAGCACAAACTGAAGAATTTTGCAATTTAAATAGCCAGCCTGCAGGGACAGGGAATGTTCTGTTGCAGTGTTTAATTTAGAAGGCTGCATTTTTCCAGATAAAAAAAAACAATATTTGCCCTCCAATACCACTCTGCTCCCACAGTTATGATCCTTCGTATACTATTAAGTGTTTGTTCACTCCCTTTTCAGAGGCTTTTTGAGTAAATTAATCACATAATTTTTTAATTTATTTTTTTTTTTTTTCCAATTTGTATTGAAAATAAGTACACTTGGGCTTTCCTTGTAGTTACAGGAAAAAATAGACAATTTAGACCATGAGTTATCTGACTTATTTTAGAGTCTACTTTAAAATTAAATTTAAATATGCCATAAAAATACTGTTTTATTCTCTTCTGACTCTAAATAAAGACTAGATATTGAGCTCAAAATAGATGTTTACATTACATAAATTTATACTGAGTCATCTCCAGACTCTAGAGACACAAAAGATTACATTAAATAATATTTTTTCCTTTTTTTTTTTTTTTTCTTTTTTTAAAGTCCTGATGTCAGTTACCCTCAAATAAAGTTATTTATTATTTACATATTAACCAGGAATCTTGATATATAGACATATATATGTATAGATATAGATATATAGATATATAGATATATATATATACAGATTTTTGTGGGTGTATTTTGGCAAAATCTTGCTCTATATCATTTTGTATATATACGTTATACTGTTTATCATACTATTAATTAGGTTCTAGTGTTTAATTATACATTCAGTTGGAAGATTCAATTTTTCAGAGATGATACCTTTGAGAAGTTTCGTGCACTAAGGCTGTGGAATTCTCTCCATAAGGAAAACAAGGAAAAGAAAGACTTTCAGTAGCAGAAAAACAATATTAATTGATACTTTTGAGTAATTATTAGCATGCTAAAAATACTATTTTTTTATACATACTATGTGCGTCTTGATTCTGTAGGTTAGGATGAATGAAAATTTTCAATTGTATTTTACACTGTAGAATCTTAAACCCAATAGATGTAAATATTTCAATCTCTAAACACAAGTTAGATCATCTGAGCCAGTAAGTACATTGTATACACTCCAATACAAAAACTTACTTTGTATTTTAAATTTTTTTTTAAATGCATACTTGGTTGCCTTGGGTGTAACATTTTTTTAGTTGAATTTATTTACAAAATCTGAAGGAATAGGTAATAACTTCTTTAGGCTCCAAGTCAATATCTAAGATTTATCTGACTTTAATATGTATCACCTTCTGTGAGTCATCTTCGACATATAAGAAGGCTCAGCTAATCGGGGAGACAGAATTAAAAGAAGTATTTTCATATCTAAGCAATTTCAAGGACTTTCATTCAAAAAAGGATGCTGAAAAGGGCATATGTGAGTTTCCAGGCAGGACAGAGAAGTTGAAAAACTTCAAAAACATTTCAATATCTAAAAAGTATGATAGCACTGAGGAATTTTTTCAAATATTAATAAAGGAAGATTAATTAACATCTTAAAAATTTGTACTAATATTTACAATTTTTCTGATTTCTGTCAGAATTTTTATCTCCCCATTGGTCTTACTGAGAAATTGTAGAATTTATGCTAAAATGTTTTTAAGTTCAATTGAAATTTGAATAGAGAAGTTTAAAAATATTTTAGTTTTCAGTAATGCCATTATTTGAAAAAGGTAAAAAAATTAACAAAAATAGGTTATTTTTTATGTATCTGTTGATACAATATATCAAAGACAAGAAATTAGTTCATTCAAAACAACTTTTCCCTGTGTACAACTTTAGAGGAAGCTACTGAAGCTAATGTGTTGCTTAGTATTGTGCTGGCAATATAGCTACTTATGAGTAGAATCAAAATTAAGAAGAGAACAAATCATAGAATAATAGAATAATGGAATGGTTAGACGGGACCTCTGAAGATGTCATGAATATTCTGAAAATGTGTGAACATACGTGAAATAATAATAATTTACAAGTTAGCATTGCAACTTCTAAAGACATATTGGTGTTAAGCTCTTTTCATGGTATGCTAAAACATCAGTGTTCCTAACCAAAAAAGATTGTACCTGTGAATTCTTAAGCTTGGCAGATTACGGACTCTACCTGCCTATGTATTTGCTATATGTGATTTGCCAGGCAATTTTCTGGCACTGTGACCAATTGTGTGCACTTCATTAATTTCTCTTAGTCATTACAACTGGGAGATCTCATCCTACTGCTATTTGTAAACTGTCTCTGGCTCATAGCCTACCATAATATGCGCAGAAGTTTGGGAGAATGTTTTTTGGCACACTTCAAAACTGTTTCTGAGCACAAACTGAAGAATTTTGCAATTTAAATAGCCAGCCTGCAGGGACAGGGAATGTTCTGTTGCAGTGTTTAATTTAGAAGGCTGCATTTTTCCAGATAAAAAAAAACAATATTTGCCCTCCAATACCACTCTGCTCCCACAGTTATGATCCTTCGTATACTATTAAGTGTTTGTTCACTCCCTTTTCAGAGGCTTTTTGAGTAAATTAATCACATAATTTTTTAATTTTTTTTTTTTTTTCCAATTTGTATTGAAAATAAGTACACTTGGGCTTTCCTTGTAGTTACAGGAAAAAATAGACAATTTAGACCATGAGTTATCTGACTTATTTTAGAGTCTACTTTAAAATTAAATTTAAATATGCCATAAAAATACTGTTTTATTCTCTTCTGACTCTAAATAAAGACTAGATATTGAGCTCAAAATAGATGTTTACATTACATAAATTTATACTGAGTCATCTCCAGACTCTAGAGACACAAAAGATTACATTAAATAATATTTTTTCCTTTTTTTTTTTTTTTTTTTTTTTAAAGTCCTGATGTCAGTTACCCTCAAATAAAGTTATTTATTATTTACATATTAACCAGGAATCTTGATATATAGACATATATATGTATAGATATAGATATATAGATATATAGATATATATATATACAGATTTTTGTGGGTGTATTTTGGCAAAATCTTGCTCTATATCATTTTGTATATATACGTTATACTGTTTATCATACTATTAATTAGGTTCTAGTGTTTAATTATACATTCAGTTGGAAGATTCAATTTTTCAGAGATGATACCTTTGAGAAGTTTCGTGCACTAAGGCTGTGGAATTCTCTCCATAAGGAAAACAAGGAAAAGAAAGACTTTCAGTAGCAGAAAAACAATATTAATTGATACTTTTGAGTAATTATTAGCATGCTAAAAATACTATTTTTTTATACATACTATGTGCGTCTTGATTCTGTAGGTTAGGATGAATGAAAATTTTCAATTGTATTTTACACTGTAGAATCTTAAACCCAATAGATGTAAATATTTCAATCTCTAAACACAAGTTAGATCATCTGAGCCAGTAAGTACATTGTATACACTCCAATACAAAAACTTACTTTGTATTTTAAATTTTTTTTTAAATGCATACTTGGTTGCCTTGGGTGTAACATTTTTTTAGTTGAATTTATTTACAAAATCTGAAGGAATAGGTAATAACTTCTTTAGGCTCCAAGTCAATATCTAAGATTTATCTGACTTTAATATGTATCACCTTCTGTGAGTCATCTTCGACATATAAGAAGGCTCAGCTAATCGGGGAGACAGAATTAAAAGAAGTATTTTCATATCTAAGCAATTTCAAGGACTTTCATTCAAAAAAGGATGCTGAAAAGGGCATATGTGAGTTTCCAGGCAGGACAGAGAAGTTGAAAAACTTCAAAAACATTTCAATATCTAAAAAGTATGATAGCACTGAGGAATTTTTTCAAATATTAATAAAGGAAGATTAATTAACATCTTAAAAATTTGTACTAATATTTACAATTTTTCTGATTTCTGTCAGAATTTTTATCTCCCCATTGGTCTTACTGAGAAATTGTAGAATTTATGCTAAAATGTTTTTAAGTTCAATTGAAATTTGAATAGAGAAGTTTAAAAATATTTTAGTTTTCAGTAATGCCATTATTTGAAAAAGGTAAAAAAATTAACAAAAATAGGTTATTTTTTATGTATCTGTTGATACAATATATCAAAGACAAGAAATTAGTTCATTCAAAACAACTTTTCCCTGTGTACAACTTTAGAGGAAGCTACTGAAGCTAATGTGTTGCTTAGTATTGTGCTGGCAATATAGCTACTTATGAGTAGAATCAAAATTAAGAAGAGAACAAATCATAGAATAATAGAATAATGGAATGGTTAGACGGGACCTCTGAAGATCATTGAGTCCAACCCCCCCTGCTACAGCAGGAACATCTAGGGCAGATCACACAGGAATACATCCAGATAGGTCTTCAAAGTTCCCAGAGAAGGAGACTCCAGCACCTCTCTGGGCAGCCTGTTTCAGTGCTCCATCATCCTCAGAGTTTAGAATTTTTCCTCATGTTTCCTCAGGTGGGATTTCCTGTGTTGCACCTTGGTGTCATTTCCCCTTGTCCTATCACAGGGCACCACTGAAAAGGGCCTGGCCCATTCTTGACATCCATCCTTCGAATGTTTATAAGGTCCCCTCTTAGTCTTTTTTCATATGGCAGATGTTCCAGCCTCTTAATCACCCTTGTAGGCCTCTGTTGGACTCTTTCCAGCATATCCCTATCCCTCTTGAACTGGGAAGTCCAAATAAAAATACTGTTTTATTCTCTTCTGACTCTAAATAAAGACTAGATATTGAGCTCAAAATAGATGTTTACATTACATAAATTTATACTGAGTCATCTCCAGACTCTAGAGACACAAAAGATTACATTAAATAATATTTTTTCCTTTTTTTTTTTTTTTTCTTTTTTTAAAGTCCTGATGTCAGTTACCCTCAAATAAAGTTATTTATTATTTACATATTAACCAGGAATCTTGATATATAGACATATATATGTATAGATATAGATATATAGATATATAGATATATATATATACAGATTTTTGTGGGTGTATTTTGGCAAAATCTTGCTCTATATCATTTTGTATATATACGTTATACTGTTTATCATACTATTAATTAGGTTCTAGTGTTTAATTATACATTCAGTTGGAAGATTCAATTTTTCAGAGATGATACCTTTGAGAAGTTTCGTGCACTAAGGCTGTGGAATTCTCTCCATAAGGAAAACAAGGAAAAGAAAGACTTTCAGTAGCAGAAAAACAATATTAATTGATACTTTTGAGTAATTATTAGCATGCTAAAAATACTATTTTTTTATACATACTATGTGCGTCTTGATTCTGTAGGTTAGGATGAATGAAAATTTTCAATTGTATTTTACACTGTAGAATCTTAAACCCAATAGATGTAAATATTTCAATCTCTAAACACAAGTTAGATCATCTGAGCCAGTAAGTACATTGTATACACTCCAATACAAAAACTTACTTTGTATTTTAAATTTTTTTTTAAATGCATACTTGGTTGCCTTGGGTGTAACATTTTTTTAGTTGAATTTATTTACAAAATCTGAAGGAATAGGTAATAACTTCTTTAGGCTCCAAGTCAATATCTAAGATTTATCTGACTTTAATATGTATCACCTTCTGTGAGTCATCTTCGACATATAAGAAGGCTCAGCTAATCGGGGAGACAGAATTAAAAGAAGTATTTTCATATCTAAGCAATTTCAAGGACTTTCATTCAAAAAAGGATGCTGAAAAGGGCATATGTGAGTTTCCAGGCAGGACAGAGAAGTTGAAAAACTTCAAAAACATTTCAATATCTAAAAAGTATGATAGCACTGAGGAATTTTTTCAAATATTAATAAAGGAAGATTAATTAACATCTTAAAAATTTGTACTAATATTTACAATTTTTCTGATTTCTGTCAGAATTTTTATCTCCCCATTGGTCTTACTGAGAAATTGTAGAATTTATGCTAAAATGTTTTTAAGTTCAATTGAAATTTGAATAGAGAAGTTTAAAAATATTTTAGTTTTCAGTAATGCCATTATTTGAAAAAGGTAAAAAAATTAACAAAAATAGGTTATTTTTTATGTATCTGTTGATACAATATATCAAAGACAAGAAATTAGTTCATTCAAAACAACTTTTCCCTGTGTACAACTTTAGAGGAAGCTACTGAAGCTAATGTGTTGCTTAGTATTGTGCTGGCAATATAGCTACTTATGAGTAGAATCAAAATTAAGAAGAGAACAAATCATAGAATAATAGAATAATGGAATGGTTAGACGGGACCTCTGAAGATCATTGAGTCCAACCCCCCCTGCTACAGCAGGAACATCTAGGGCAGATCACACAGGAATACATCCAGATAGGTCTTCAAAGTTCCCAGAGAAGGAGACTCCAGCACCTCTCTGGGCAGCCTGTTTCAGTGCTCCATCATCCTCAGAGTTTAGAATTTTTCCTCATGTTTCCTCAGGTGGGATTTCCTGTGTTGCACCTTGGTGTCATTTCCCCTTGTCCTATCACAGGGCACCACTGAAAAGGGCCTGGCCCATTCTTGACATCCATCCTTCGAATGTTTATAAGGTCCCCTCTTAGTCTTTTTTCATATGGCAGATGTTCCAGCCTCTTAATCACCCTTGTAGGCCTCTGTTGGACTCTTTCCAGCATATCCCTATCCCTCTTGAACTGGGAAGTCCAAAACTAGACATAGCATTACAGATGTGGGCTTACTAGAGCAGAGTAGAGGGGAAGGAGAACCTCCCTTGACCAACTGGCCACAATGTTCTTAATGCATCCCAAGATACTATTGGCTTTCTTGGCCACAAGAGCACATTGCTATCCCATGGATAATTTGTTGTCCACCAGCACCCCAAGATCCTTCTCCGTGGGGGCTGCTTTCTAGCAGGTCCACCCCTAATCTGTATTGGTGCATGGTACTTTTTCTCTGCAGGTGCAGGGCTCTACAGTTATCCTTCTTGAAACTCATTAGGTTTCTCTTTAGCCAGCTCTCCAGTCTGTTTAGATCTCACTGAATGGCTGCACAGCCCTCAGGTGTATCAGCCAGTCTCCCCAGCTTTGTATCATCAGCAAACTTGCTGAGGATACACTCCATCCACTCATCTAGGTCATTGATGAAGATATTGAATAAGACTAGGCCCAGTACTGACCCCTGGGGAACACCACTAGTCACAGGTCTCCAACTGGACTCTGCAGTGTTAATCACAACCCTCTGGAATTCTTAGCCAGTTCTTGATCCATCTCACTGTCTGCTCTTCTAACTCACACTTCCTGAAGTTATTCACAAGGATGTTATGGGAGACAGTGTCAAAAGCCTTGCTAAAGTTGAGGAATACTATGTCCACTGTTCTCCCTGCAATCTGTCACATCATCATAGAAGGCTCTCAGATTAGTCAGACATTACTTCCCCTTGGTGAAAACATGCTGGCTACTTCTGATAACCTTCTTTTGTGCTTTCTTAGAGATGACCTCCAGAATAAGCTGCTCCATCATCTTTCCAGGGATGGAGGCGAGACTGACTTGTCTATAGTTACCTGGGTTCTGTTTCTTGCCATTCTTGAAGACTGGAGTGATGTTAGCTTTCTTCTAGTCTTCAAGCACCTCTCCCATTTCCTAGGAATTTTCAAAACAATGGAGATCAGTCTAGTGATGACTTCTGCCAGCTCTCTCAGTACACATGGGGTGCATCCCATCGGGCCCATGGATTTGTGGATGTCCAGTTTCCTTAACTGATCTTTAACTCAGTCTTCTTCAATCACAGTAAAATCTTCCTGACTCGCTCCTGACTTCTTCTGTCGTCTGGAAGGTTTGGGAATCCTGAGAGTCACCCTTAGCAGTAAAGGCTGAGACAAAAAAAAAAGCATTAAGTAACTCTGCCTTCTCTATATCCTCCATCACCAGGGCACCCACTTCATTAAGTAGTGGGCCCACATTTCCTCTGGTCTTCGTTTTACCTCCAATGTACTTGAAGAAGCCTTTCTTGTTGTCCTTGACTTTCCTTGACAGTTTTAAATCTAAATCACAATTTTACATTTGTATCTTCACTTTGTATTGTAAGGAACAAATGGGAACTCTTGAAATTCAAAGTACAAATGCTTGGAAACATTCCCAGTTATAGTAACATCTACAGTGAATCATAACGTATAGAGATATATTACATGAAACAAAGTTCAATATGCTTTTCTGACTGAGGGATAGAGTATCAGTCTTTAACAACAATTTGATTCCAAGATAAAAACCCCACAAATTTCTTAATAAACTTCTTACTTGACTCTGATTTAAACTTTAGAACTATGCATTGAAAATTACTTCTATAGTAGATCCAAATATTTTATGACATTGGCTAAATATTTTAAAAAAAGAAATAACTTGATGATTTGGGTTCTGAGATGCGTATGAATCAGTCAGTTTTCTGCTAAGATTAGATTGGAATTCGAGCTATAAAGATACACACAGACAAACAAACAAAAAGTTATTGGTACTGTATAAGTCATTCCTCAATATATTAACTAAACCTTTAAATTCTAAATTTTTCTTGCAAAATATTTAAGTTTTCAGAACTGAGATTCTTTACTCCTGTATATATGACAAATCCACAGATTAGCTATTGCTATAAAGCAGAATGGAATTATATGAGGAGTGAAAGACTTGCACTTTTAAAAGAATCTCATAGCACTGTGGTTCATGGTGTAATCTGATGATCTCCTAGACCATGTGCTGTCTTCTTAGTATCATAATTCCAAAATTTACTTACTTGGTCATTTTAAAAGTAAACACACAGTGTCGTGCTCTGAACAGCAGTTTGATTTGGACTGAAACAACATTATAAAAATTCTATTAATTCAAAATCTGCTTTCTCTATTTTCCACAGCTCTGATTAACTGCTTAGTAATGCAAAACAAATTTTAAAGAACAAATAGACAATGTTAAAAAACAATTTCAAGATTAGCTACTTTTTCTTCATCTTCTTGCCACAGAATCAGGATGCATCAGGCTTAACTTTCAGCTTTTCCAAAGATCTTTATATTTATTTGAATCAGGAACAGGTTCAGAAATCTGTTCTGAGGACTGGGTTGGGGACAATTCTGAGTGACAGGAAAGTACTGAGGAGAGGTTTGTGTTCTTGAGTTATGAGGTGTTATTTATGTCTGCATGTAGAGAAACTCTGAAACTGGGGAGGAAGAAATTTTTAATTTTTTTATTTTTTTTATTTTTTTTTAAAATAGTGTCTTTATGATCTTCTGAGCCAGAAATCAGCATAGGGTTCAATTGTTCATAAACCTCTCCTCAGGCATCCTGCTAGCATTGAAGTGTGTAATTTCTAAATATAACTACTAACTTGGAGTTGGAGCACTGGGAATGCACTCAGACAGGAGCTGGGGTGTGGGCTGTGATTGGCTTTGGTCAAACTGATCTCAGAATACAATGTAAATGTATGTGGTTCCAAATGCATCAAATACCTCTTATGACAATACTTATGGAGAATTTTTTTGTCCCCCGTAATCTAAATATTTATTAAGTGAAGCATGCAAATAAATCACATTTAAGGAGTCTGGCAATAAGATGGAATAAAAATCTAATAACTAATTTTTATTAAAGAATGGGAAAAAAATCTATTAATAGTTAAATAAATGCATACGTTCTGTTGAGTTTAGCTGCTGTTGAAGTAGGGACATCTATTGCAAGTCAATAATGTAGGTTATAACCTGGAGGAATCCAACATGTCAAGCAAGTCTAATGTTCACTTCACCATTCAGTAGGCATTTAGCTGACTGCAAAGAATTTCTCAACTTGAAGTTCATGAAGAAAAACTGCACATTCCCCACAGAAAAGATATTTAGGATACCAAACACATGGACAATTAAGATAGCTTGGATACACAGACCCACATCCAAACAAGTAATACAGAAATAAGTAGAGGAAAAAGTAGCACTGAAAGTGTGAAATGAAAAATTAATTATGTTGGTACTCAATTAATTGAATGATACTGATAAATATGGATTTTTTTGTCAGCAAAACCCTTTCTGTAAATTTATAAATGTGCAGGTTGGCTAGAGCCATAAACTTGACATCCAGCACTTGATACTGGTATTTATGCCTACACTGTAGGTGCTTATTCTTTGGAAATGAACAGAAATAACAGTTCTGCAGACATTGACATGAATATTACAGCTGAATGAATATATCTTCTTGAAATTGCTAGCAGTTACACAGTTTGAGTTTACATGCATTTTTTTCACCAAGAAAATTAAGAAAAGACACTTGTGATAAACATGTATTCAATTATCCCCTGATAAGACTAATGTAGTAATTCAAGATGTATCAAGTTATTTTCCTGCTTATGAGTCCTTTTTCTTTTTTATATATACTGCTTACAGTGTTCTATGTGTTGTTTTAAAATGCATTCTAGCATGACTACATTTACAAAAAAAAAAAAAAAAGAAGTGTCTAGTGGTGTAAATTTAAATCCCCTCTCTTCTGTGATCAATCCTTAAGATTCTTAAATGACAAGTGACTTTTTTTTTTTTTTTTTTCGGATAAGGAGTGTCAAATGTGCTATAAGGATGCTGGTACTCCTGATGAATTGTGCTGAAAGTCCAGTAAGTTAAGCATTTTTCATTATTCTAGCCTCTATTGGTTAAATATTTTGTGCTGCTACATGACACTGCACTGTAAGATGTATATATGTGATTTATTTTCTGTTACTGAGCCTCACAGAAAGAATTTCAGATGAATCTCAGAAAAAGAAAAGGAAAAAAACCAAACAAACAACACCACCACCAATTATATCATAGAGCTCCAAAATATTGCATTTATAGGCAGATAGTACATCAAGGGAAAGAGAACATATGGGGAAATAAGGGCTATATTACAAGAGCCATATTTGCCTATAGGTCACCACAGACAAGCTCTTTACTATCTATCTAACCTCCATTTTTACCATGCCCTCCTAAGGTCCTTCTGCTCCCTAGTATGGAGTCAGAAATACCATGCATTATGGTGGTTTATTTCCCTTAGTGTTAAATAATAGATTGGTAGGCATGACATAAGCAAAAGCTGTAGCTTTTTACTGCCATTTTATTTTCCTGTCATATATCATTACTTCTGAATCCTGCAAACCCCCCATAATTCCATTTTTCAGTCTCATGCTGTAAAAATGCTATCTTGTTAATACACATGAACCAGCAATCAGTCAGTCTGATTTGTAAGTCCCTTACACATTTGGGTCATCATCCAAATAAAAAGTTAAGGATTTCTTTCCATTGAGATGAGAGCTGTGGTGTGATGTCAACAGAAACCTATTAGAATAACTGGTGAGAACATCAGAAGGCACCATAGTGAATATCTACTTGTAAGGGCTGATGTAGAGTTAAATGTTTTTATACCCAGTAGAGGAAAATGATATTTTTAGGGTCTCCAGAAAAACATGTTGTTTGTTCTGTTAGGACTATTTCAGAGTCATCAAGTCTATTTACTGACCATGAAAGGTGTTAAGGAATTTAGGAAGATTACCTTATTTGACACTTGTACCTCAGATCCCACAAAGTAGGAAGCCTGAATCTCTTCCCAAGTGACTCAGTATGATCACTTCTGCACTATTAAGGGCTTTATGACCCTTGCTGCAATGAAGTAGGATAAAATCTGTAATTTCAAAAAAAATGTTACTGCAAGCAGCAGACTTCTACCTAGAGAATCTGCTAGTATCTGTCAGATATGTTTGTTCTGATGTTGCCATTACATTATTAATGAACATCTTGTCAATTTTGAAAACAAATATGGGTAGCTATTTTTAAAGAGAAGTAGAAGAGTTCATATACTTTCCACTTAAAATGTTGCCTTAGTTCACAGCACAGAACATAGCAGTGTCCTGTGCAAACTTCACTTATATGCAAAACCATGTTTTTTCAACCTTAGAAATTTGCTGTTACTTCTGCTAAAACTCTGTGTGTACTAAGGGTGAAGAACAGATCTAAGAACACTTATTTTTTTAAAAGATAAGGGTGTAGCACTAAGACATATAGCTTCAATTTACCTTCAAGACCTTATGCTTTATGCTGTATTGACAGTTATTCACAGTATGTGTTTTAGTAACACACAAAAAAATTACCTCAAAGAAGGTAACATTATTGTTTTGTTCCAGTACATCAAACTTCGTATGAAGTTACTGTGACTGAACAGTAAATAGAAATCAGAATAATTTTACTTCCTCTATGCCAGATGTATAAGTAAAGGATGATGCCTCTTAGATTTAAAATGTTATTGTTTTCAGTTACTTTCTGGGAGTTGCTGGATCCCTGGTATTCCCTGTAGTGAGATTCTGGTGTTCTATACAACTCCAAATGTTGACTAGTCCCCTCACTATATGAGAATAAAAGAGAAGAGTATTTTGGACTTTCTGAATGTCCCTCCCCACATTGTAGATAAAAAATATATGTGTTGAGAATACTGAGAAATGTATTTACTTTAACTACCTGGTGCTTCAGAGTTAAAATATGATTAATAAATACTTCAGAACTTTCAGTCTGCATTCTCTTCACACATTTTATTCAATATCTACATATGCTGGTGGAAATGGTTCTAAAGCAGAGTCTTAATAGGTTATTCAAAATGTTATTAAGCAAAGAGGTAAACTAAGTCCTGTTTCTAGAGTCTTATGGTTAAAATTTTGGTATCAGAATGTTTGGAAAACCACAAATGCATCTTGTAGGTAAGCAGATAATACTATTCAACTCTAATAATAAAAAGAAAATATTCCAAAGTAACTGAAATGCTATTTTATCATGCATATATGTGTTATTAGTTTAATAGTAATATTCTATTTAATTATTTTATGTATTTATTTTAATTATTTTTATATTTTGCAATTTTTTTTGTTATTTGTTACTTTATTAGAGCTCTTGTGCACTAAGTGTACTTAAAGAACTGTCTGCTCACTTTAGATTCCTTATCCATGGGGGAGTTTTACTAGAGGGTCCTATTATTATGGTTTCGTCCCAGCACACAAAAATCATGTGACCACTCACTCATCCTTCCCCCTCACTGTTGGATGGGGAGGAGAAAATGCAACTGAAAGCTCATGGGTCAACACGCGGATAAAGAAAATTCATTCACCAGTTATGGTGACAGGCAAAACAGACTCAATTTGGAGAAAAAAAATCAATTTAATTTCTCACTAATCAGATGCAAACAGGACAAAGAAAACACAATGAACAGAGCTTGAATGCCTCACTCCACCTCTCCCTTCTTCCTGAGCCCAAATGACTTAACTCCTGATTTATCTACTTCCTCCCCCCCAGCAGCACAGGAAATGGGATTAACAGCCAGTTTGTCACCAACTGTTTTCTGCCACTCCTTCCTCCTCAGGGAAAAGGGTTCCTCACAGTCTTCCCCTCCTTGACTACAGTCTCCCTCCCATGGGAGAGAGTCCTTTGTGAACCTCTTCAACATGAGTCCCCCCCTTGAGGTGCAGTCCATCAGGAACAGACTGCTCCAGCATGTGCTGCCAACAGTCACAACCTGTTTTGGGAACAATCACCTCCACCTGGCATGTGGTCCTCCACAGCTACAGGTTCACATCTGCTGCACTGTGTTCTTACATGGTTTGCAGGGAGACAGTCTTACCATGGGCTGTAGGTGAACCTCTTCTTGGGCACCTCTTCCCTCTCCTTTCTCACTGACCTTGGCATCTTTGCTCTCACCTCTGCTCTCCTTCACATCCCCCTCTGCTCTCAGATCTTATATAAGTTCATTTCCCCATTTTTAATATATTAATCACAGATGAGCATCAATTGTCTCTGATGGGCTCAACCCCAGCCAGTGGTGTGGCCACATTTTTTTTTGAACCAGGGGACCTTTTCAGTAGGTTCTTACAGGAGCCATCCCTGGGCCCCCAAACAGGTGCCTCACCAAATCAACACACCTGTACACCATTTCCTTTAACAACTGAAAGTTCACTTTCCTGAAATTCAGGGTCTTGACTTTATTCTTCACTTGGCCCATATAACTCAAGATTGTGAATTCCATGAGGGCACGATCACTGAGCCCAGGCTGTCACCAGTCTTAGCTTGTCTAATTAGTCCATCTATATTGCTGAGCAACAGGCCCAGATATCCTTCTCTTCGAGTGGGGTTCTCTATTACCGGGATTAAGATAGTACACTCTATGCACTCCCAGAGTCTGCTGGGCTACTTAAAGCTTTCTGTGCTGCTTTTTTAGAAGATATCAGGGTAACTCTAGCTCCCTAGCAAGATCAGAGCCTGTGAATGTGATGATTCTTGTGGTTGAAGTATAAATGCTTCTTCTATTGGCTCACCTTGGTTGGGCTGTCTGAAGTACACATGAAACACGAGATTTCCTCTGCTGGCTTGGCCCCTAATTTTCACCCATAAGATCTCAACATGTTCATCAGTGTTTTTCAAAGAACACTCTGTGCAGTCAGTCCAATATTTTACAAAGAGCAACAACCTTGCCCCTCCTTCCTTGCTTGTCTCTTCTGAACAGTATACTGCTGTGCAGTGCTTCAGTCACATGATTCATCACATTGCATTTCAGTGACAGCAACTAGATCATAGCTTTCTAGCTGCACAGTGGTTTCCAGCTCCTTCTGTTTGTTACCCATATGGCATGCATGGGTATAGAGGTACTTAATTGGGATTTTGACTGTATCACCTCTTAAAATGAACACACCCTAATTCCTTTGAGGAATTTCCAAATGTTTTCCCCTGTTAACTCCTAATATGTTAGCAGTCCCTGGCTTTTCTCTGTTACTCAAAACTCCATCCTCTCTCCCTGATAAGTTTAGTTGATAACTCCCCCTATAAATCTGGCCAGCTCGTACCTCATCCATGATTTGAATTTACCTCCCAAGTAACTTCTTCCAAAGGAAGAATTTTTCTCCACAAATAGACTAAAAAAAGAAATAGCAGTATATATTTTTTTCATAAAATACTCACAGGTTAAAGAACTCATTAAAAAAAAAAATTATAAAATTTGATAAACCTTTTTTCATCTTAAAAATTTCCTCTCTTACCACCACACTTTAGATACTAGTTCACAAACCACAATAGGTAGAACAAGGCAGGATGTAAAAGGCTCAGCCTCTCATTGAAGTAATTGTACTTCTCACCTGTGTCAAAGATTTTTATTTTTTTTTAATCTCAGAAAGAAACCGTGAGACTCTTCAACTGTATGTTCAGAATATTCACTTGGACAAAGAAGTCTGTCTTCTTGGACTACTCTTCAACAAACAATAGTTTGTTCTACAATATTTTTTGTTTATTTGTATATTTTTCTTCCTTGACAGACATCAAATGAAAACCATATCTTTACTTCAGAGATTTCCTTCCCCTGTGGTGAATGCCTTAAGCACTAGACAAGTTAGGACAAGTGGAACATTAAAGGGAAATCTTTTCCACTAATATCATATCTGATACTCGGCATACAAGGCATATGCACATACCAATTTATATTCCTCCAGGCAGAGCTGCAACTAATCTCTATGCTAGTTTAAATGTATTTGATTTTATTGAAATAAATTGAAGTACTGACATTACTGATCACCAGTCTCAGCTGAAAGCTGTGACTGACAGCTGGAAGTGCAGATGTGCAATTTTCTGAGCCAGCATTTTCCAGAGAAGAACTCCAAAAAGACAGCCTTTGGAGTCACAAACCCACAATAGTACAGTCAGTCTCATAGTCTGCTTGCACATGGGACCTCCTTAACTCCGTCTCTTCAGTTTTCCCATGTTGACCAGTGTGTTCTATGCACAGTCAATGAGTTAGTCCTCATGTGTTGCATCAATATTAGACTAAGGCCATTACAAGGAGGCTCTCTTTCCTCTTGTGTAAATTATAGTATCTACATAATGTTTCATTCCTTTTAAGAAAGAATTACCTAAATAACATATATATGTATTTGTGAAATATACTAGGTTGGTGACTAAAATTTAATATTGTCTCAAAACAGCTTCATACTGACATTTTTCTTCAAAAAGCTTCATATAAATGTATATATATATCTGCAGATCTACTTAATACATTTTGATTTTTTCTGCCTTTGGAATAACTTGCTCTTTCTTTAACATTCCATTTTTTCTAAGGAAAATAAGCTCTCAAATTTAAAAGGCTTCCTTCAATGTGTAGAAAAGAGTAAGTAATCACGCCAAAGGCAGAAGAGAACCTTTGGTTCCTAGAGGCACAGCACTGAACGGGATTTATTTTATGTCTAGTTATTTTATAAACAGAATAGAACACTAGGTTCAAATCTGTTCATCATAATGACTTCTAATGTATAAGTGTTTAAGTAATTAAAATATTTTTTAAAATAGTGCTTTCTGTTCATGATCATAAAATATGGTCATCTAGGTCTAACATTTTGATACCAGCTTTTTTCTAACTCAATTTTTCTATTGATAGTATTACTTTCTCAAATGTGACTTGAAAAAAAAATAAATTATTGATGTTGTAGGTCTGCAAAATGTGTCAGATAAAAAAGCAGCTGTTTGACATCCACCTCTGATGCAATTATCTTCCAATGAATGCACCAAACCAAAACAGGTGTCCTTCACCCATTAGATGAATCTGTGTCGACCCACATATTTCCTATTAAGCTTTTCATCTCTGTATATTTGTTTAAGGTTATATTCATTTAAACATTTTAGAAATACAGGCTGAAGTATTGACATTGAATCCATGGAGGATTCTACATCTACTACAAGCATCTCTCTTGGAAATTTTCTTTTCAGTTATCTTGTAGTGCTTCACAGGAGACTGAGGTTGTGTAAGCTCATATCTTTGTGAGTTGCAAGACACTCAACCTTTCCCCCTTTCATCTGTGTGACTCTAATTGAAATAAGCCTTTATATATATGTTTTTCCACAGCTGCTATCTACACTGGCTTTTCTTTTATTTGATATGATTTATTTCTCCAAGTCCTTGAGGCTTCTAACAATGTCATGCTTCAGAGTGTCAAAAGTGGCCATATATTGTCTACTAGTTACTGTCTCCACTGCCTTTCACTCCAGTGCTCAAAGGAAATTTCAGAATACATTGAGCTTTTGTATAATATCCAAAAATAATAATCTATATCCAGATCTCATCAGAAGACATGTTTTTTTGTGGAAGAAGCTTTCCTTTTTATTTAAAGTGAAATTGAAAATGTGTTTTTCTGGAAACAGAATGATGTGTGTGTGTATATATGTATATACATGATGTGTGTGTCTGTGTGTGCACTCTGTGCTTGCAGCTGCTGGTAATTTTCAGCCTTGTTACAGGATGGACCTCGGGATATGGAGATGCAGCAGCCTCATCTCTCAAATTGTTGGAAGATGAATGATAATATTTTCCTCTAACAATATTAGTAAGCATTCAAATTTGGATTTCAAAGGATAATTTAAAACATTTTTGTCATTTTTAATACAGTATTTTATTTTTCTCTATTTCATAATCTCTAAGAAGTTTCTCACCTGTCCTACTACTGACAATTTATTTTATTATCTACCTCTAGTCAATAAACATTGCTGTAATTTAAATATTTAATTTTCCACTTTGATACAATCACTGACTGCTGGCTATCCAAAATATTTTAATAGATGAACTGAAAGAAATACAATGTAAAAGAACTTTATTGTACTTTGACAGTAACAAGTAGCAAAACTGCAGAATATGATAGCAATAGTATAGTTTTGTGAATTATTTGTGAACGTCCTTTGTGAAAAGGCATTAAAATAAAAATAATTCCAAAATAAATTTTAGTATTAAAACACAGGAAAAAAAATAATCCTGGAACAGTTTTTCATAAAACAGTATTATTTGTATTTATCCTCTGAATTTTATTTTATTCCTTGCCACTATTTCCATTTGTAAGGGTTATGTTACCACTGGTTTCTAATTTTTTTAAACACAAAAATATTTAGAAAAATATTTAGAAAAATAATCTCAATTCAGTTTTTCATAAAAAGCCAATATATTTGTCTACTATAATATGAATGGGAGGAACTTGAGATTAATCCTTCTCATTTATCTGCTAAAAGAAAAGAGGGGCTAAATTTCTTTAAGAAATTACTCTGCTAAAGTGATAAATAATTTTTTTTTTTAAAGAAAAATGCTTTTGGAGAAGTGAAAACACCACCAGTCTAAAGCCAAGAAACATACAAAAATTTTATACAGAATCTAATTCTCTCCCTAATACCTTATAAGAACATGATTTAAAACTGTTCCTCAAAATATATGGGGGAAAAATAAAAATAAAAATAAAAAAACAACAAAAAAACACAACTAAGAGGCTAAATTGCAAGATGTAATATCAAAAAAGCCTCTGTCTTCCAATACAGTGCTCATTGCAGATGTTTTGCAATCTTACCCATGTTAGCTTACTCATTGTGCTATGTTATTGTTGCAAAATATATTTCCACTTATTTGGACAACTTGTAAAACATTGTGTTACAGTTCTGGTAAGCAGTTTTATTAGAGATGTAACATGGAACAATACTGTAATTTTTTTTAAAAGGAATAACTGCAGGTTGTTTTTGCTTTTTACACTAGTTCTTAATTAATTTTGGTATTGCTTTCACAGCTCTTCTCAAAGTACTTGGTAGTGACATTGCTATTTTTACAGAATCTGATTGCAACATTGATGTTTTATTTTCCCATAGAAGATGGAATCTTAATGCATCTTGAAAAGCATCTGAGAAGAATTAATTTAGCAACCAATTCACCTGTAATAATTTTCCACCTACATGTCATGTAAGCACTTTGTAGAACTGTCACAGAATCATAGAATCATATAACTATTCAGGTTGCAAAAGATCCTTGGGATCATCGAGTCCAACCATCATCCCTACTCTACATAATTTTCCCCTAAACCATATCCAACACCACATCCAAATGACTCTTAAACACATCCAGGGATGGTGACTCAACCACCTCCCTGGGCAGCCTATTCCAGTGTCTAACCACTGTCTGTGAAGAAATTTTTGCTAATGTCTAGTCTAAACTTACCCTGTTGCAGCTTGAAGCCATTCCCTCTTGTTCTGTCACTAATTACCTGTGAAAAGAGACCAGCCTCTCTACAGTGTCCTTTCAGGTAGTTGTAGAGAGTGATGAGGTCTCCCCTCAGCCTCCTCTTCCCCAAACTAAACATTCCCAGCTCCTTCAAGCGTTCTTCATAAGATGTATTCTTTAGGCCCTTCACCAGCTTTGTTGCCCTCCTCTGTACTTGCTCTAGCACCTTGATATCTCTCTTGAATTGAGGTGCCCAAAACTGAACGTAATACTCCAGGTGTGGCCTCACCAGTGCTGAGTACAGGGGGACAATCACCTCTCTACTTCTGCTAGTCACACTATTTCTCATACAAGCCAGGATGCCATTGGCTTTCTTGGCCACCTGAGCACACTGCTGGCTCATATTCAGCCCCTTGTCAATTAGAACCCCCAGGTCCTTTTCTGCCAGGCAGCTTTCCAGCCACACTTCCCCAAGCCTGTAGCATTGCATGGGGTTGTTGTGGCCAAGTGCAGGACCCAGCACTTGGCCTTGTTGAAGCCCAGACCATTAACATTAGCCTAATGATCCAATCTATCCAAGTGTCTCTGTAGAGCCTCCCTATCCTCATGCACATCAATGCTCCTGCCTAGTTTGGTGTTATCTGCAAACTTACTGATAACACAGTCTATGTGCTTAAGTTTTAGATCTATTATTATCTTATATGAGGAGGGAAACACAAAGAATTCTAAAGCAGGATAGCAAAGGGAGCAGTATTTATGTTTTTTAATCTGCTGTGAAATGTTCAGGATTAACAAAGATGTAGTTAAAAAACAATAGTTCATCCCTTATCTCCCTGAATTTTTATTCCTATAATTTAATTTAGAAAATATTAAAGAATTTCAGAATTTAAAAAAGAGTCAAAATTATGAACACTATATAAAGTAAAAGGGGAAATCTAAAACAGCATAAATAAGCTAAAATTAATATTATCTTGACAGTGACTCAGGTCATTTAAGAGGTAAAGAAAAAGCTATGTTTGCAAGTAAAGTAGAGCAAGGAAATAATTCACTGCTTTCCATCATCAAGAAGATACTCAGACATCTCCAGGAAAGTGGGGCTTCATCATGCTTAATGGTGACAAATGCCTTCACTCTGACAAATGCCCCTTCCTCCCTATTCCCCCACCTTTTAGGGCTGAGCATAATGTTATATGGTACAGGATATCCCTTTGGTCAATTTGAGTCAGCTGTCTTATCTGTGTTCCCTTCCAGCTTATTGTGCACCCCCAGCCTGCTCGCTGGCAGGGCTGCACCAGGAAGAGTGAAGGCTTTCACATTGTATAAGCACTGCTCAGTGACAGATAAATTCATCAGTGTGCTGCTAACAGTTTTGGAAATAAATCCAAATCATAGCACCATAGAAGTTACAACGAAGAAAAATAACTGTCATAGCTAAAAGTAGTAGGGTTTTTTTTGTTTTTCCTCTACAGTTCAAAAGAAAAGAGAATGTAAGGATACAAAAAACCCCACAATAAACTAAACCAAACCAACAACAAAAAAAGCACCTGTACAAGGATGTGCATTGCTATTATTCCAAATCTCCTCATAGCACAGGCTGACATACTCTATTTAGTCATAAGCAGAAAATAAACACTTCTCTCCCACCACTATTATGTAACATTATTACTGAAGGAAAAAATATAACAAAAAAAAATCTTCCTTTTCCTCTTAGTTGTTTTATTATTGTACCTCTTTTTAGGGAAGAAAACTTTGTGAGATTAAATACTATAGGTACTGTTGTGGTTTGAAAACATCATGCACTGGAAGAAAAATGCTGTGTAAATGCAAATGTGAATCAAGTTCTGTAATGCAGAAATTGTTTAGTTATATGGACAAAATCAATGATTTCTCTGTAGAAGATGGCTTTTTCTACAAAAATCTCAGATAATGATGGATGGAAAAATACTGGAAACATAATTTTTAACTTTTCCCTAAGTGGTTTTTGTGTTTTGTACATAAAAATAGCAACAGCCTCCTCTACTGAAAAACTGCATCAGTCCTCATAAGATACATATTTTTGAGTTGCCTTAAATAATGAAAATAGCAAGAATCAATTTTATTTGATGTAAGATCTTGAATTTAAAAAGTTTCTTTCTTTTTGAAGGTTTGGGGTTTTTTTATTTACATTTATATTAAAACGATAGCAAAGAGGTTAAAATATTGTTAATCTTTTGTAAAAGCTTTGTAACTATATAGAAAAAAAAAAAAAAAAAAAGGAAAACATTCATTTGATCAAGTATAGTTTTGAATAATCACTCTAGGTTACTTCTCAGCACCAGTACAGAGAAACAGAAGTTCTTAGAATGAGTTTCATCTTTATCTTAAGACAGTGTGGTGGATTTTCTTTGACCTAAGCAGGGCAGCAGGAGTTAAGTAAGATAAAAACTGGTTTGGGATAAAGGCAGGTTACTGAAGAGAAGGAAAAGCTGAGTGCAGAAACATATTGGATATTATGTGAAAGATCAGCATAACCTTGATTCCTTCTGTTGCTATTTAAATCTAATTAAGTCCTCTGTAAAATAAAATTGTAAGAAGTATGGATCTACTCTTAGGTTTGTAACCCTAACCAAAATAAATACCTCTTTCCATACTGGATAAAGGGCTTGAGAAATATATTTTACATCTTGTCCTTTTCCTCAGCACTTTCGAATTAAGCAGCCATATGTTCAATCTGCTGACTGACCACTGAAGGTTACTGCTCTGTACTGTACCTCGGGAAGCCAAATTTCTTACAAAGTAATTTTACATTTCTAGACCAAGTATTTCTGTATTTATTTTTAGCTCCACAATAGAAGTAGCTTAATTACATGAAATTCTCTAAGTTTAGCTTCACTAAGTGTATTTATTCCCTATCATCTCAGGTTATACAGTATTTTCTTCTAAGGTGTGACTCATATTGTTTTGCATCAATCCTATTTGGACATAAAACTATCAGAGAATGTACCCAGACCAGAATTTGGCCCTGTTTATGTATTCTGTACAGTGACTTACATTTTACTTGATACCATTTCAAGTGGAAGCATATTCTATCATATGTTTGTTTCAGCTTCATTTATAAAACTACAAATTTTTAAAACTAACAATTTTTTCCCCTCTGTCGAGAACCTACATTTAATTCTGAATCTATGAGCACATGCTCAACTAAAGTCTTCCTGATGGCTGTTTATGACTAATGAGTTGCTGCACACTGAAATAATATATTAGAAATCTGAATAGATAATAAAAATAAATAAAGACCAAAACATCCCCCAGACTAGTATAGTATTTTCTACAAGAATAATAACAATAATATAAAATATAATAGACTATTAGTAGGGCATCTTTTATTGCAGTGAGGAGAAGCAATAACATGGCTTCATTTAGGCTTCTATAATCTCTGTAGATCTGTCCATATTATCAAGGAAAAGGAAATAATAGATAAAATAGTGGAATAGTATGTAATGTGATACTTTCATTCTTGCACATTTTCATGTGTGTAAAGAATGCATACTTACATGCAGCCATTCAAAAATCACAGTTAGGCACTTTAATACATTTAAGGTTTGGTGGGGGGAGGGGTTGTGGTTTATGTTTGGTTTGGTTTAGTTTAGTTTGGCTTGTTTTTTTAGCCATTTCTAAACTACCTAGCTAATATTGGCTAATGTGACAGGTGATAATCATAGGGGAATCAATGGCTGAGAAGTTTTCAGGAGGTTCATTTTTGCAAAGATGCCCTGAAGAATGAAAGAATACAAAGAATGTATTCAAGCTTTGAATTTCTGGCAATGCAAAAACATGTTATGCTCTCTTTAGGAGCAGTGTTTCAAGGGCAAAAGAAATATCATCTATTTAAAATGTATTCTTAAAAAGGTCTGATGCAGAGCCAACAAGCTTAAACTCTTTTGAAAGATAATATCACATTCTAATGGGGCTTGTTAAAAAGAAATAAAAGGGAACATTTGTTGTGCCTTGAGCCATTGACACTTGAGTGTATGTTGTCAGGTTTTAACTTTTCCAGACAGTTAGTATCTAGAATACACAACATGAGTTCTAAAGTATTAGAGTAAGACATCAAGTTGTACTACCTTATTATTTACAGTTTTCCTAATTAAATTCTTGAATATCAGTAAATGTTTCAAACCGTATCAAGTAACACCCAGTAAGTTGTGTATAGACTTTGTAGGTTTTTTCTCATTTAATTTTTGGTTAATAGGTGAAATGTCTTATATTTATATTTTGTGTGTTGTTGTTTTTTAACCCTCCCTCATTTAGAATATGAAATAGAGCTCGAGGAGATTTGAGGATATGTGATAAACCAAAAAGATAGGGAAAAACCCACAATGAAACACCAAAATTAGTTAGGGAAGACACTCAGTAAAGCATTATTTTGCCATACTATTGTCTGATTGAAAGTCCATTAATCATTTTCATTGACTGCAGCAAGTTTTAGTTCAGGCCATACTTAAACAGATGAGAAACTGTAGCATAAGCAAAAGGTGTTTTCATCTAACAAATCTCAATGCCTGATTAATATCTTTCACCTGTTTCCTTTTCATCACACTTTTTGATCAAAAAAGAATCCAAGTTGGATCAAAGACAATTCAATTGAACTTCTAGTTTGTATCTCAGTTCTGTGATTTGAGCTGTATTTTAACATCTGTGTAGATATGTTACTGTTTTGACATTTGCAGTGGAAATAATTTGCCTTATCACTAAGAAAGAGAGCAGGAGAGAGAAATAAAAGAAAAATTAAATTTTACCTTTAGTAAGGAGTAGGCAGATGTCTTACAGATAAGAAAGACGTTTACAAATTCTTTATGTTTGATCACTTTGAAATTCTATGGATGGACACAGAATCTATAAGAATTTTTTTATTATTTTTTTTTTCTGTGTTCTGTAAAATAGCACTCTCTCTAAAAGCAAAAGAAGCAGCATCACAAGAGTAGGACCAGGCTTTATATTTCTAAACACTTGAAAACTGTGCTGGTAACCTTTTATCCTCTAACTAATATTAGCTCTTTCAGGCCTTCTTTTTCACTCTGGTGTGTCATGGGTATCTGTTACCTACTCTTATGAATTCAGACTGTGCAGCCTGATGATTTTCTCTTAATTGTAATATTTGTCATTTTACTTCAATAAAGAAAGAGTTAATAAGAGAAAGAGAAACACTGTGATGTATTTCATAGATGATAAATTATATATGATCTATTTATTGTATGAATTCACATGTATAGTTACTATAATAATGTTTAAGTGGAGGAAGAAATAACATTGCCAAGTGTACAACATTATTTATCCCAAAAGCCCTATGTGGTCTTCTCCAGACAAATAACATTATAAAACTTCTTGTTACTCAGATTTTTAAATATATTTGGGGTTTTTTTGTTTTAAGGATAATTCTAAATACAATATTTAGAAATATGGATTTCATTATTATTTTATAGTATTAACATCTGCACAATTCTGCAAATTTTATGTAACTCTATACTTACTACAGCATACTTGGATGAAAACATAATCTGTCCTTCGTAATGTCATACAATTTTTTCTTTAATATTCTCTATACAGCTGAGGACTTTTTAACTAAGAAACATTTGGCTAGCCATTGTCAGTGATGCTCTTTTCAGTAAGAATTGATCTTGCCCTCAAATACTATCAGGTTGGCATTATGGAGCAATATTGGTTTTCATATTAATGATTGTAACATCGTATTTCTGCCCTTTTTTCTTTTATGTTTCCCTGTTTTTGATCATTTACTTGATTTTTACATGGCTAATAATTATTTTAAACCTAATAATTATATTGGAAGTTAGTTTAATATTGTTCAAAAATATTTTCCTGCAACTATTTTTTTTTAAAATTTGATGCCAAATTATTTATTATTAATTGTGATAATTTTACAGGAAATATTTATGAAATATTATTCGTTATTAGTAATGGTATCTATGGATGTAGTCTCAACCTAAAGACAGCTCTGGAAGGAGACATATCTTTTGTAATATTAGCCATTTTTTTAAAATGTAGTAGCTATTTAACTCTTACTGGAATATTGCTAGTAAGTTACACAAACATTTTAAACATATCTTGTGAGAACTCAGTTTCATATTCTCTCTAAAAAATGTCTAGTTTCAGTCAGTGAGATATATTGTCCACAAAACAAAGGAATTCATTTTCCCATGACAATTACCATTAAACAAAAATGAAATACACATAAAATCTGATCAAAAGGAAAAAAACTCAGGAAGCACGTAACTTGAAATCTTCCAATAAAAGTTTATTGAAAAGACCAACAAGGTTAGGAAGTTATAATTCTGTTTTAAAGCAACTGCCATGTCTGCTCCTGGACATACAGTTTAAAATGTGTGTTTGATTATATATTATCTGCTCAAAATGTAAATGTTGAGCTACTCATGTCTTGAGGTATGTATGGAGCACATTTGTTTTTCCTAGGGTGAAAAAACATAGCTAGGGATTGAAAAAAAATACCACCAATTTTGTCAGCTGTAGCATCAACATTTTTCTGTGGAGATGTATGATTTTGCATTTTAAAATAAATTAAAAGTTAAAGATATTCTTAATGCTTAAGAGATCAAGATGAAACCTTTAATGACAGAAACAATAAAAATAGAAGAAAAAAACCCCAACAACCGCTTTTTCTTGTTCTGTGACTATTGCAAAATGTCTAAGCAATGGGCCAATATTTCAGTTTATATTCTAGACATGTAGCTATCTGTTCAAAGAAAGAACTGAGTCCTTAATTGGAACGACACTTAAACTGAAGTTCATTGACAAGATAAATCAGAGGAAAAGTACAGAGAGATAGGCTGTCCTTTTATAGACTGAAGTCCACCCAGCTCATACCCTATTTCAGATAGTGACCAATTGCAAGCAGCTCTAGGTGTCTTGCCCTGCTTTCCCTTGCCTTCCCTCCCCACCCTGTGTCACCTACATTGACTCACCCCACCTTGTTTGAAAATATGTAGGAGATATGCACTAAAATCCAGATGTTGTGGCAATTTCAAAATTCAAATGAAATATAAATTTAGAAGCTGAAGACCACCATTTTCAGAAAGGTAAAATACTTGCTGCAAGGAATGCCAAGAACAGCAGAAGGATAATAGATGGTAATAAATATAGAAATAGTGTAAGTAATGGTGGAAAAACAGAACAGCAGAGGACATGTGGAAGGCGAATAGTGATAGAGGCTATACCCTAAGTGTGTGTTATCGAATATCAAGATTAAGAGGTAGAAGGTAGTAGGTGGAAGCAATAGGAGCTGAAATGTTAGAAAGGAAATGTAACCTGGAAGGACAAATTGAGTGGAAAGAAAAGTAGAAATAGACAACATGTAGTGTGTGACAACAATAACAGTTTTGTCTCTGTAAACATGTACAGATGTATATACAGACAGAGCCTGGGAGAACTTGGCAACCAAACTTCTTAATGATTTCTATCTTGGGCAGAGTTTGTTCTCACCATCAATCTAACGATGTAGAACATTAATATATTATCACAGTGACATCACTATGATGACACACTACACTGATATCAGACTAACTGGGGTAAGGGCTGTCACTCTGGTGACATGTTAATCTGGTCCATCATAAAATAAACGTGTATTCCAAAGAGTTGTATAGACGTCACTGAATTTTTGTTACCATTGCTTACTTATTCATTCACTTTCATAAAAGACAATTTCAAATGCAAAATGTTTTTTAAACTACATTATGTAAAAACTAATAAAATTATATTACATAAAGGAAGGCATATTTGGGCACATATAATAACCACTAAGTATAAAACTTCAGGACAGCACATGCTACAACATTTCTGTAAAACTACTATAATTAATTTAATCAAGTGTTGTCAAGTGTTCCCCTATAAGTAATTATTTAGTAATCAGACTCATAGTTGTAGTAATTTATTTCTACATTTTAAGTAGGGACACTTTATAGGAATGTTCTGTCCTGAGCAGTAACTTCCCTTGTAAGTTACTCGTGTCAAACATCTACCAATTGAACTTAGGCTTACCTTAACCTAGCACAACCTTAAGGTCAGGCTGTCACTCTATCTGGGATAGCACACAAATATCATGTGTTGATCTCTCACTCATTCCTGGACACTGTGCTGCCTGTTGAGTTCTTTTTCAAAGAATCATAGGATGGTTTGGGTTGGAAGGGACTTTAAAGATCATCTAGTTTCAACCTCCCTTCATGGGCCAGGACACTTTTGACTACATCAGGTTGCTCAAAGTCCCAAAGCATAGCTACTTGTTTGGAGGAATTCTGGCTGGGAACACTTGCTACTATGATATGTACTGCTGCCTTCAGGTGCTAGGAGGACTTCCAACCTGATATCTGGACAGCTATTTCAGTCTTTGGGAGATCTGTTTGGGAGAAGGCATCAGCTTGGCTAGGCTATAGTGTTCTGGTTTTAGTTTCAGCCTCAGCCTTACAGTTGTGGCAGG
>NW_009970720.1:4666040-4793814 GCF_000747805.2 Chaetura pelagica
AGCAGGACACAGCCACCTGATAGTTTCATAAAATGTTAATTCTTTTGAAAGATATCATCCTTTTAATTCAAGTTCATCCTGGAGACATCAAGATTTCAGGTAGGCTTGCACACTCAGCAGTTAGCTGTCATGATCACTGGGATGGCAGCCTAATCCTGAGGGTGAGAAGAACATACCACCATCTGACATTGGGCAGAATGCACCAGCCTGCACATAAAAAATGTCAGTGCCTCTCCCTGTTTGCACACCCTGGCCACTGAGTCTTCTTAGGGGCTGGTGTGTGCTGGGTCAGGTGGCTCCTGTGAGAAGCTGCTGAAAGCCACCCCAGCTCCACAATCCATCCCCACCTCTGGCCGAGGCCAAGCTCATCAGTAATGGTGGATGAACCTTTGTGAATAACATAATCAAGAATGGGAAAAGGAAACTGAAAAAAAGACCTTCAGGGCAGAGAGCAGGAGGTGAGAGCAATACCTGAGCATAGATACCAAGGTCAGTGAGGAAGGAGGGGAAGGAAGTTCCTGAGCAGAGGTTCCCCTGCAGCCTGTGGTGAGAAGCTAGCTGTTCCCCTGCAGCCCATGAAGAACTACAGTGGAGCAGTCCCTGAAATATCAAGGTGGAGCGGATGTGGATCTGCAGCTGTGGAGAACCCCATGCCAGAGGAGGTGGCTGAGCCCAACGACGGTTATGACTCTGTGGGCAGCCCACACTGGAGTAGTCTGTTCCTGAAGAACTGCACTACATGGGAGGGACTCATGTTGGAGGAGTTTGTGAAGGATTCTCTCCCATGGCAAGTATCTCATTTTGGAGAAGGGGAAGACTGTGAGAAGTCCTCCTCCCTGAGGTAGAATGAGAGGCAGAGAACAACGTGATGAACTGATTGTAAACCCAATTCACTCTTCCCCTGTGCTACTGGGGTCAAGGAAGTAGACAGATCAAGAACAAAGACATTTGAGACCAAGAAGAAGAAAGGGGGGGTGGGTGGTGGTAAGATATTTAAGCTCTAGTGCATTGTTTTTTCTTTGTCTTGCTCTGATTTGATTGATGATACATTGCATTTATTTTTTTCTCTAAATTGCATCTGTTTTGCACTTGACCATAATTGATGAGTGAACTCCCATTGTCCTTGTCTCAATCCACCTGCTTTTATTCGGATTTTCTCCTTCCCATCAGTGGGAGGAGGGGTAAATGAGTGGGTACATGGCTCTTTGTTGCTTGCTGGACCTATATCGTGACAACTGGTTAGACACAGCTACCAGTGATTCCTGAAGCTCTACAGGCTGCAGGGACTGCTAGCACTGCCCCACTCTTGCCTGCTACTCTCATGAGACCAGTTGCTTGCCAGCTGGTCCCTCCATACACACAGCCCCTGTCTTTACCAGTTAAAGCCATACACTTGCACTTGGTAGATTTATTAACTATGAGATAAACCCTATATAGTGTATAGACTTTATACAGTGTCCTATTAAATTGCATTGGTATCATCTTGGCTTAAGAAGACCAAAATCACATAGAAATGTAGTTTTTATTCTGCTGACTAGTATTTCTAAATTTTAAAAAACCTGATAAGCTTTTATGCTGACTTGAGTGTTTCTACTTGGTATTTTTTCTACTCAGCACTCTTTGAGATCTTAAAGCGTGAACTGAATATATTTTAGGAAGCACCAATCTGTCACACTGCTGGCAATTAATTAACAGTCAGAAAGGAACTTTGGATTGCTACATCTTTAGTTTATTTATTTTTTGTACAATATTGTGTGTTACAGGTCATTATACAGACTTTCAGTTGTCATTGTTATGGTTTGGGAGACACCGGCACAGTGTTCGACACCTATAGAGAGAGAGGGTCCTTAGGACCCTGAAAGACTGGAAGGGTCAGTATTTCCGCCCTCTTCCTGTCACAATCTACAAGAGCCAGGAGAAGGAAGCCGCGCCCTTCTCCCTACCTGCTTCTTTCCTCCTGCCAGGGCTGCTGCTGGTTCCTTCTGCTTCCCACCTGCTGGCTCCAGAATCCAACTGCATTGTGTACTGTGAGGAGCCATGGACCTCTGTCCTGAAGTGGCTCTGCTTTTCCCATATACCTACTGTCATCAACATCGGTTTTGTGTATAAATACTAACCCATTCTTCTCCCCCATGTTTTACCCTTTTTCCTGTGTTATAATAAATTTGTGTCTAGTTTCTATTTCCAAAGTTAAAGTCTCTCTTCCTATTTCTCTTTTATCTTCCCTTGGGAGGGTGGAGGGGAGGTAATAGTAGTTCTGTCCTCTGCTTTTTTCTCTTTTTGGGGGGGTTCTCCTTTAACATTTAAACCAGAACACATAAAATGCATTAACTGCTGATACATCTGGTTCTCACATTAAAGAAAAATGTCTTGGAAAAATTGAGTAATTAAATTTGAATTATTAAGAATTAGGGGGAAAAAAAGGCAAAATAATAATTTTTAAAATAAATCCAGCATCATGTCACTAAAAGTAAGTGTTAACACCCTTTTGTTTTATGTGGGTGCTAGAAAAGCTTTCTCTCGTTTTACCAGTGCCTACTAATTTAAATTTAAGTCCTACATTATAAATAATACACTAACATTTATAGACTCAGCAGAGATTCTAATTATGTTACAGACAATTTTTTTTTTTCTGTATCTTGCCCCAGGTAGCTACCCAGTTTTCCACAGGTGATATTGATCTACCCTTCCCTCTCTATGAAGACTAATGGATTAATTAACTCTCCTGTTCCTGATATCCCTTTGTGTTCTCCATTAGCCAAGCATCTCTTCACCAATTTATTTAACCAATTAATTTTTTTTTTTAAGATAAACTTCAATACATTCTATATTTAACTTGATGTTTGAAGCTTTTGAAGGACCTGTGTACCTTTCTTCCAAAAAAATGTGCATTTCTTGCCAGCAATCTCAGAATTCTTGAGTTGGTGAGGCTGTCATAGTGTAAGATACCAGTGGGCTTAAAGGAATAAATGAAGTGAAATACCAGTACATTTGTGCAGAAGATAAGAAGAAAAAAACAAAATTGAACAATTCTTTTAAATTCTTATCTTTTTTACTAAGATTTTGATCATACCCTTGAGGCACCTCAAAAGGATTACATGGGGGAGGACAAGTAGGATAACCTTAGTACATGCTTCCTCATAAAGTTACCATCTGAGTATCTCTTTTGGACTTAATTTGTACACATTGTTTTTAAGAATTATTATTAATATTATTGATTTTTTTTTCTTCATTTAAAAAAACATGTTGCAAGAAAATATCAATGATCATAATTAGAATTGCTAAACAGACTTATGCTTAACCTATGGGAACTTGCAAAACAGTTGTATTCCAATTCCTATAAACAAGCTTTAAAAACAGATAATTTTTCTCTTGTCTTGTATTCATCATCAGGGTTTCTTAGTACCTCTTACCACTGTGGCTTTTACAGTAATAGAAATTGCTCAGGTTTTACAAAATATTTATAAAATGGCTCTTCTTAGATTTTATTTGGTATTGTAAAGTGCTTTAATTTCAAGTTTCGGTAATATGAGAAAACTCTCCAGCAGTTTGCACTGCTGAAGCACCTCACAGGCAATTTCTAAAACCAGGAAGAGAAAGACAGAGGAACATTTATGTTAGTTAGTTATTTATTTATTTTCTGATTTTTCAGCTGGATATCTCTGAGATCAAAAATTCTCCACATGGTTCAGATATGATTTTTCTTGCATGTTTGCAAGTCAGTTCAAGCATATGACTTGAAATACATAATATCTATATGACACTATATGAATAATTACACAGTCAGATACATTACTATCATGCTATTGAGTTTTAAGTTTGTTCAAACAAACAATATAACTTATGTATTCCACAGAAGTATTTTATGGCTTAGAGATTTCCTTATTACATTACTGTGACAAAAGTAGACAAGATGTACTTGTATCCACCAATACCTAGTGGATATACATGTATCCTGGTTTTGTGCACTGGAATAATGAAATTTATAATTTTTTTAGTTCAACATTTTTTCTTCTTCACTTCTTGTCTACAACTTACAGCAAATTGATCAAAGTGTAGCTATGCTTTTAGGGCACTTGGGGGTGTGTTTTTTCTAGTGTAGAATTATTCTGTATAAAAATGATTCTCATACAATTTGTATCTCTCTAGGTCTGATATTAGCTGATCTTAGTTTGCCCAGTCATGCTTTTGTTCTTTGTGAAATTAATGTCTAACTATGCTTAAACCTCTGAAAAATGAGAGATAAAGAATTAAAGAAGCAGACGGGTAAATTACAAAAAATCTCCAAACACACCTCAGATCTCTAAACTTAATTTCATACCCCTTTACATTACCCGTAAAGATATTTTAAGGAGGGAGTTATTGTGAAAAAAAACCAAAAAACAACAAGGAAATGTATGCGACAGAAACTACTGATAAACTAGTGATAAACTGCAGATAAACTTTGACTCTAGAACAAGACAATTGCAATAGAAAAGGTTTAAAACCAAGTTGTTCAAGCTGTCTAGGTACCTATTCAAATAACTAATACAATGTATATCTGCTGAATTATGTTACATTGAATTATTCCTTAATAAGATAAATTTAATTTCTTTCAAGCAGTTTGGCTTAGCTATAAAACACCTAGCCACAGAAAATTGTTTTAATATGATCAGCATCTCTTCATTGTTTACCTTTGTATTTATTGGAATGAGACTGATATCTCAGAAGAGTTATGCCCAGAACTGCTGCCCTCAACTTGGAAAATCCTTTTTTGTTGTTGTGTTTTGGCCTTTTTTTTTTTTTGGAAAATGATTGTATAAAGGCAAACATTTCTATAAGGAATGTGAATGCTTTTTGAGAAAGCAGCTGATGACAGCCAAGAAATCCAAATTCCAAGTAGAAATGTTTTAAATTCCTGCCCTTAATAATTCTATCCCTCTTAATCAAGACCCCACTCACATAGCATTCAAAAAGCTGAATGCTTTAATGAGGAGAGACACTAAAAGACCATGGACAATTTTTCTGTAGTCTGCTTGTAGGCACATTTTGTTCATAATTGCCTACTGAACATTTAGACTGAGAATAGGAAGCCTGGGTTATATGACCTGCTCTTTGTCAGGGATTAAATCTCTTTCTCCATTTAAAGAATTTACTTCTGAAGGAAGGCTTTAATCTGAAATATTTTACTTTCTTAA
The DNA here is from genome assembly GCF_000747805.2 of Chaetura pelagica. Classification (NCBI taxonomy): domain Eukaryota; kingdom Metazoa; phylum Chordata; class Aves; order Apodiformes; family Apodidae; genus Chaetura; species Chaetura pelagica. Next base: position 4,671,218 of record NW_009970720.1, read on the forward strand.
TAAAGCTGGGGCACAGTAATTAAAGGGCAACTTCAAAGAGAATAGAGGCTCTCTCTTCACAAAGAGGCACTGTGAAGGACTGAAGTGCTGCTGTGTCTCAACATTGTTCTCTCAACTTTCCTGAGATGGGCTGCAAGGCTTGAACAAACCCCATATGCAAGCTTGTTGCTCTAGCTTACCTCATTAATATGGATATAGATGTGTTCAGCCTGACAACTGTGAAGCCCACCTGAAGAGTCCAGGACTAGGTGTGACACACTCCCCTTCTAAGCCATGTGTGATTCAGCCCAAGGTCAGCTGACTTGTAGGGGAGTAAGATCCCCTAGCGATCACCTCAGAGAAGACACCACACATGAGCACAGAGGAGGAGCCAATGTAAATGGATTCTGAGAATCTCCTCTCCTATTTGGAGAAAAGGCAGAGAATGAGGATGGGTGGGGGGCAACCATGACAATATAAAGGCTGTGGCATGACTCACATTTTGGGAATTCCCCCACTGACACTGGAATTCTGCAACCAACACCAGACCTGCAGGATGACACTTGATCCATGATGGTAACTGTTCTATCACTTGCAATCTTCTGTGCTTCTGCTATTTTCCCAATTTCTTTTCCTGTTTCTGTCTATCTTGTTGGATTCTACAATTGTTATAACCTAGTGTCTATGTGACATTTGACCTTGTTTCTGTCTTAATTTTGCCATTGGGATTGTTTTAAATCTCATCGACTCAATAGCAGCTTGAGACATTCACCGGGAGAAGACAAGAGGCAACAGACACAAGTTGCACCAGGACATGTTTAATCTTGATAAGATTTTTTTACAATGAGAACTGGAACACTGGAACAGCATCCACGGGGATGGAGTAGAGTCCCCATCACTGGGGTTTTTTGAGATGCAATTGGATAGGGTGTAGTTAATTTCATCTAGGTTCCCTTTTCCATAGATGAGACATTTTTTGAGGTCATTCCAAGAATTTGATGACTTTATGATTCTGTTTTCTTAAGGAGAAATTAAGGTAAGATCCTAGAGGACAAAGACTGAAAGACCTTACACTGAGAAGAAAGAGGGTCTTAGGTTACAGATGTATTTCAGATTTGTTTATAAATTTTGCATTTAAACTGAAATTGAAAAAAAAAAAAAAAGGGTGAATATGGTTGGCAGCAAGAAGTCCCATGTTCTCCCTCTGGTTCTAGAAGCTCTCTGTATCCAGTTAGCTCAGCTCTCTACAACTTTATCTCTTTCTAACTCAGTTTAATTAGAGTAAATTCTTCTCATTTGACTTCAGGAAGTGAAATTTTACTTCAGCACTAGATTTTCGTCAATCACATGTTACTGTGGGCATTGTTTTTCAATTCAAGGTATTTCACTTTGACCCACAAGAAAGGTTTCTAAATTGACATATATAAAATCTTCAATTTGATCTTACTTAGAGACAATAAAGTTTTACAAATAACCCAAAGTACAGATAGACTTACAAGTGTTTATCAGAACAATCTGAACTAGTGATCTCCAAAGATCATAGAAGTAGAGATTTACAGAATAGTTTGGACTGGAAGGAACCTGAAAGATCATTTAGTTCCAGACCCCCTGCATGGGCAAGAACACCTCACACTAGACAAGGCTGCACAAAGCCTCATCCAACCTGGCCTCAAACCTGTCCAGGCTTGTGGGTATCCACAAGTTCATGGGCAACCAATTCCAGTGCCTTACTACCCTCATGATGAGGAGATCCTTTCCAATATCTAACATAAACCTACCATCTCTCAGTTTAAAATCATTACCCCTTGTACTATTGTTGCCCTCTCTGACACCCTCTTCATCTTTCCTGTAGGTACCCTTTGGGTATTGGAAGGTTGCAATGTAGTCTCCCTGAAGCCTGCTCTTCTCCAGAAAAAATAGCCCCAGTTCTCTCAGCCTGTCATCGTAGCAGAGGTGCTCCTGACCTTTGATTGTCTTCACAGCACTCCTCTGGACCCTTTCCAGCAGGCCCATGTCTTTCCTGTGCTGAAGGCTCCAGAGCTGTACATAGTACTCCAGATGCAGCCTCACCAGAGGCTTCTTTTGATGTAGCCCGGGATACAGTTGGCCCTCTGGTCCCCAGTGCACACTGGTGGCTCATGTTGAGGTTCTCATTTACTACCACCCCCAAGTCCTTCTCCTCAGGACTGCTCTCTAGCCTTTCTTCCCCCAGGGAGGGGGTCTGGTATTTGGGCCTGGGGTTGCACTGATGCAGGCATAGTACCTTGCACTTGCCCTGGTTGAACTTCATGAGGTTGTCATTGGCCTACCTCTCCAGCCTGCCAATTTCACTTTGGATGGCATCCCTTCCCTCCAGTGTATCAACTACTCAACACAGCTTGGTATCATTAGTAAACTTGCTGAGGATGCACTCAGTTCCTCTGTGTTACCAACAAAGGTGCTGAACAACACTGGTCCCAGTACTGACTCCTGAGGAACACCACCTGTCACTTGCCTCCATGTGGACACTCAGCCATTAAACGCAACTCTCTGGATATGGCTGTCCAATTACTTATCCAGTATAATTCTACTCTCTTTAAGTTTGAAACCATCCCCCCTTTTCCTATCACCACAAGCATTGACTATCTTTTTTCAGTGTCAATACTATATACCTGGCAAACAGCCACTAATTTGCCAGAGTTTAAGGTCTGAGAAGTATGTGGTCCTTACCATTAGAATAAAAAGGTTTTCCACGAGGAGATTCCATGTTTTCTTATCTTGAGTGCAGGCTTATTTCTTGGGTTTTGTTGTTTTTTCTCCCTGCAGTCTCTGAGATGTGGCCTGTTGATATCAATACCCTAATGGTTTCTAGGCACAACACAGTAATGCATCTAGCTGATTTAGACTAACTGAATAGTCACAAATACATTATTGTTCTAAAGTTTATGAATAGTTCAAAATTCATACTGTAACATACATGTATAAATGTAAACATTCAATTTTTTTCATCAACTTTAAAAAAATATATATTAAATTATGGCAACATCAATGGAACTATTTTTTTTCTTTACCAGTTAAAACACAAAATTCTACAGTTCTGGGCAAAACTAGAACTTCTGTGCTGTATTTGTCTCCTGGTGCTCACACTATATGAGGTAATTTTAACCACTGTAACTGTAATTTGCCCCTAGAAAATCAGGAAGATTGCTTGGGAATTGTCGAGAAACAAACCAGATATTCTCAGACTGTCACTCTGGTTTGGGAAGTATTCCATGTATCTCAGATGACCACTTACCAAGCATAAAAAAAGACAATTCTGTCATATATCAATGTATCATTAGTCAGCTTTGTGGCTTACGGTAACAATTACTTTTTTCATGATGGGCCTATAGGCCCATCTAAATATTTTAGATATAAAATAGACCCTCTAAATTCCTTATAGTTATATAACCTGAGGTTAATTACTGTGATATAATGAAACAAGAGGGGTTCAAAGCCTTTTCTGTCAAGCTTTTTGCTGCTGAAATTTTTCTGTTCTGGAAAAGTTGGAATGACAAACACATTGTCCTGGTTTGAGCCAGAAAGAAGCTTCATCCTGGCTCAAACCAGGACACACATACATGTTAATTTTGTAGTTATTTTCAGTTACTTCTAAGTATTCTCTGCTTATATTTAGACTTTTTAAAAATTAAGGTTGAATGGTTACTCTCAATATTATTTTGCACATTGTTTTGTACACATTCAAGCATGGAGGCACATACCTCAGAAAATATACCATGCTGACTATGAAATACTTAATTGAAATATTGCCTTGAGCAGTTATGAATAGAAATTTATTTCAACATAGTTATGATAAAACAGTGAGCAATGTTGTAAGGGTTAATGACATACAATTTTTTTCAGGTCAGATATTTTAGGTAGATATGATGCATTACTCGTTTCAATAAATGCTCTATTGTGAAGAACAATGCTTGACAACAGCTCCGAGTATTAACCTAACTCTGTTAATAGTGGACCATTACCCTCCTTTTTGAGTTAATGAAACGAGAAATAAGCATTCTTTGCATGAAATAATCTTTATTAAATATTGCTTAATTATAAATATTAATCTATGTAGATTTATAGAATTCTGGTGGACAACTTATTCAAATAACAAATCAGGAAATTTTTTCAGAATCAGAAGTATACTACTAAAGTTGTTTGGCTAACAGATTAAATGTTTATATATATATTATGCACGTAATGTATACAAATATGTATTCAAAATATGTATTCAAAATATGTATTCAAATATGTATTCAAAAGGGCAACAAAGCTGGTGAAGGGCCTAGAGAATACATCTTACGAAGAACGCTTGAAGGAGCTGGGAATGTTTAGTTTGAGGAAGAGGAGTGTGAGGGGAGACCTCATCACTCTCTACAACTACCTGAAAGGACATTTGTAGAGAGGTTGGTGCTGATCTTTTTTCACAGGTTATCAGTGACAGAACAAGAGGGAATGGTTTCAAGCTGCAACAGGGTAGGTTTAGCTTGGACATTAGGAAAAATTTCTTCAGAGAGTGGTTAGACACTGGAATGGGCTGCCCAGGAAGCTGGTGGAGTCACCATCCCTGGAGGTGTTTAAGAGTCGTTTGGATGTGCTGTTGGTGGATATGGTTTAGGATTTAGGGTTTAGGGGAGACTTTATAGAGTGGGGATTATCCCAAGGGTCTTTTCCAACCTGAATAGTTCTATGATTCTATGATTCTATATATAAATATGTGTATGTATACACATACAAACACACAAGTATATTTTGCTGAAGAATATAGGAATTCATAGTTTTGTTTTCCCTCCTTCCCCGTCCTCCCTCCTTCCTTCCCTCCTCCCTTCCCTCTCTCTCAAGGGCCTCCAGAGATGATCTTGGTCAAAACACTTACTCAAAGAGGGACACCTAGAGCAGGTGGCTTAGAACTGCCTCCAAATGGCTTTTGAAGATCTCCAAGGGCAGAGACTCCACAACCTCTCAGGGCAGCCTGTGCCAGTCTCTCACTCTTACAGTAAAAAAAGTGATTCCTGATGTTCAGATGAAATGTGTTTCATTTTGTGCCTGTTGCCTCTGGTCTTCTTTTTCTCTCCCCTCTATCACATTTCTTTCCCATCTTTTTTTTTTTTTTTTTTCCTCAATCTTTCTCCCGTTTTTCTGTTTGGACTTATTTTTTTTAAAGTTTTTTTTTTTGTTTGTTTGTTTTTTTAAGAATAGTTTTTTTAAGAATAGTATTTGGTAATTACTAAAACTTTTATTTGGTTTTGATACATTTCTGGAATAAAAATTTATTCAGGATCAGTGTTATCTCCATCATATTTTCATCACCATGAAGAATCAGAGCGTTGTGTCAAAAAATGTTTAGTTTTTTCACTGTGATGACCAAAATATTTCACTCAAAATTGCAAAATCACACATTATCATAAAATGTAACTTGGACCATCCTTCTGTATGGGTGACAGAAGAGATTTATTTGTGTTCAAGAAACCAAACTTTCTGGCTGTAGAATGAGTACAATCATCTTAAAGGTATTATATAAAAGCTAGATGGTTCCCCAGGAAATCCTCTAGCTGTGCTTTAAAACAGGGGTAAAATTTACTGCCTATAGCAGGCTCTAGGCTGCAAATCCCAGTAAAACCTTAGTCAGGATTTCAGGTACTTAGTTTCCTGTGTTTTAGGTGGAAAATCTACACAGAGAATGTGTTCCTCCTTGTTGTAGAGAAGCAGAAGTGTCCAATCCCACAGTTTCTACCCTGTACTTGATTGTGGAAGTGTAACAAAAGCATAGAAGTCCTTCTTCACTCCACTGTTACTAGTAAGTAATAGATGAGGTCTTCTTAATCTCGTTGAATTAAATAAGATTTAGAACACTGAAAGACTTTTTTATTGAATACACATTTACTATATTTATTACCAATACTGCACCATTTTACAGGTTTTTTATAATTTTGGCAGATCATTGAGTGTTGGTTATTTTTACAACCACCATTTCTTTTTAATAATCATTACTGCTTAGCTGATTTAACCAAGTTTCAATTGTTTCACATTATTAGTAGACAACAGGAGATAACCTGTACTTCCTGGTATTTTTCTTGTAATAGAATAGTAGCATTTCTAGGCTACTTACATAGTTACATGCTTTCTATTCTGTTTTTAAAGTAAATTAGTAAGACAACTTGGGTAGACTCCCTCACTGGAAATAACATTCTACTTTCCCTGTGAATCAATTTCCCTTGAATAAATTAGTAAACCTTGTCCCAAGTTCCTGCTTTATCCAGTCTGGAAAGAATACTTAGATCCAGCTCTTGTTTGTGTCTCAAATATTAATCCTGGGATTACATTTTCAAAAGGGAGCTACCATGTTATATTCTAATTTTCAAATTAATTATAAAGAAAATATTTTACCGGTAGAGGGAGACATAACACTAGCAATATATTTTTTTTTCTTTTACATTATTTATTGCGTGCTAGAGGAAGACTTTTTTATTTGTTTGAGGATTTTTTTTTGTGTGTTAATTGACTACGCTAGACAAGTATTTACAGGGCATAAGCATATAAATGACAGTGCTAATGGAATATATAGAGCCCAAATTATTTCCTGGAGACTAAAATTGCCCATAACAAAAACAAAATCAAAATTAGATCCTTTGTCACTAATCAAATTAACAGGTCACATATATATAAGCCACATCAGGTAGTCCCTATTTTTTCAGAACATAAACTTGGAAAACTTTTTATTCCAGTAAAACCACTCCAGCCTTATTTCCACTGCACTTAAAAAGATATATTAGACTATTTATATTTTTTATAGTCTGAGCAGAGACTCTGACTTTCAATAAAGTGAGATAAGCATGTCCAGAAAAAAAAAAAAAAAAAAAAAAAAAAAAAAATTCTGAGTCACCCTGTACCCAGAGTTTTTTTTATTTGCCCCTACTAATTGGGAAGTGAAACAGTTTCTTGACGCCTAATTTAAAGTACCTTTCTAATCTAACATTTTCTGTCTCTTAACATATTTTTCCTTTCCCTCTCCCCCTTTCTTAATTTTAGCTTGTTAGTTTGCCATATTGCTGCAACAGACTCTTCTGCAATAAATTACATCACAACAACCTCAGGAACAGTAAGGGCACAAAAGACATCCCTAATTATTGCTGTGAAAATAAATTTTAAAAAGCAAACAACAGCAACGTATCCCTTAAGCAGAAAAAATATTACATTTCCTGATGTGTTCAGATACAATCTACAGTATCTACTAAAACGGCTACACAAGTATTCTCATGGGAGAATTATTACTACAATTTAGACTTTTATTGTGACTTCCATATGGTATTCAAATGAAGTCTTTATGCAAATACAGTAGAACTGGTCCCATTATTTATTCTCTCTCATCTCTTACTTCTCCCTCTCTCCTTAAAATAATATATTTAAATTAATAATTATATAATAATTATTAACTATGTAATAACATGATGTCAGAAGGGAGACGCCTTAGAGGAATATTATTTAGAAATTTTTAATGAAACCTTCTCTAAAAATCAGTGTAACAACAGCAGCATTACTATTACTATTATTTTTTTACTATTATTTATGAAAAAATAACTTTCAAAAGCAGAGAAAAAAATCTGTCTTATACATATTCTTATACGTATCAGCATACCACATCATTGTGCTTCATGTCATCCTGTTCTTGTCCAGCCTTTTCTGCTATTAGTCATTTAAATTATTATGGTTTTCAATTCTGTATATACGGCTTATTTTTTTCAATGGGAATTCTGAAATTATATCTACAGAATACTTCTAATATGACAGTAAAACTATCTGTATTGTGACATTACAGATTAAAAGAAACTGTGTCTGTGAGCTTTCAACTATAAAGGCATTGTGTTTTATCTGAAACAAACTTTTCTCTATTAGCCAGTAGCTGATATAAATTATGGTTTTACAGTTTCTATTTAATGGAATAGAGAAGCCTTATTTGAGTACATGTTTTCATTTTTAAATCTACACATAATCGCAGAAGCAATAGAACTGATACATCTTTCTATAATATGGCATGTAACCCTGTCTAGTTTTCTCTGTTAGTACAGCAGAGAGGTAGAAGATAACATTAAAAAGCAGTGTACAATGTCTTGTAGGATCCAGTTAAAAAAAACAAACCACACAAACAAACAAAAACACCACACAACCAAAAACCAAAACCAATAAAAAATTATTCTGATAGTGTAATTTTTATGTGGGCTATTTTCTTTTTGATATCAATATGACAATTTTAATATGAATTTTGAGTGCATTTGAGTAAATACTTCTTGGAGCTTGAAGATAAAGCCATGAAGATGAACCATGAATGATGAACCATGGATGTTCACAATAATATATATTACATAATCAGTGATGTAAATCATAAAAGCCCATTAAGTAAAACCAGACTTGTTATAATTGTGCAATATAAATTAGCATATATTTGATTTGCTGTACTGTTTATCTATCACTGACAAACAGATTGCACAAAAATAATGTTCACTTGGCAGCTAATTTGATTAAAACTGCTAATACTGCATCTAAGTGTTGCTGAAGAGTAACCTTTGTTGCTTAGTAACGCCACATAGAATCCAAGTGGTGACACAGAAAGCTAGAAACCTGCTGACTATTATTCACTGAATTTGCTATACTTATGAACATTTTGCTTAGTTTAGTTAAGTATATTTTACTATTTTTAATATTGTCTCATAAAATTTGCCATAAGCAATGCTGAAGATACTTTTCCATTTATCTGTATATATTATTAGCTCGTGTAATAGAGTGCAGCAGAGTTTTACCAACATATGAAAAACAAGATTCTGAAATATAATAAAAATTGAAAGTAAAGAGCTTTATCTTCCTTTACGGAATATGGAAAAGGGAATTACTTTGTTTTTATCAAATGCAAAACTCCATACTAAGGAGTGACAGGTAAAAAGAGCTGTGCTTCTAGTACCATGGTTTTATTTACAATCTGATCAAAATCTGACAATGAAAATTTAACATACTGAAATTAGGTTGCCCAGTGTTGTATTTTTTATCAGAAACTACACAAGATACAAAGGTAAATATCTTATAAAGCATTTTGTAATTAAGATTTGGAAGGAATCTGAGTTATTTACATGATGGCTTAAATAATAGATTCCTCATTTTTTATCTCCTCATGTTTCTTTATAACTTACTAGATTTTCAGCATTTATATTAGCAACCTGGGGGCTTTGGTATTTTATCTGGCTAAGCAACCTGGGACTACATCAAAAGACTCAATTTCTTTCAGATATTGGAAATCAAATTGGAACAGAAGGCTAACTTCAGGTGGAAAATGCATCACCATTCAGTTACTCTAACTGTATGGAGATGATATTTGACAATCATAATCCTTTCCTTGTAGAACTAATTAAGTTATTGCATCGTGAAAGAACATAGACTTAAGATAGTGTGATCATATACTGATACTCAATTTGAGTTGTAATTTCAACTACAAATACTTGTTTTCTGGAATTTCTAATTTGATCATAAAGCTGCTCAGGGCTAAACAGTGTTGCAGAAGTTATACATTTGTGGGAAAAGTTAGAGGGATTTTGTTTGAAAAAAAGGTGCACAGAAGATCCAGTACTGTCATTTGTGACTAAAATGCTGATTAAACAGTTTGATTGTGACTCAAAACTATATATTTAAAGATTTACAAGATTACAAATATTTTTGTCATATTGGATAGCCACTGGGAATGGTGATGTACAATGATGATATACAAATTTTAAAAATTGTGTCTAAAATCAAAACAATGTGTTAATATCATAAGAAAAGGATACGTTCTGGTAGAGAGCTCTGGAGAAACAATAGATAAAATGCATCACATTGTATGGGAAGAAGTATAACAGCTGATTGGCATATGCTGATATTTACAGAGAGGACAAAAAATAATTTACGTTCCTCTGAATTTTTTGTACTTAAGTTATGCAAGTTCTTAGAATACGTATTTATGGAAAAATTAATAAAGAATCAATAAATTAAATAAAAGTATTATCTTACATAGGATTATGCAGTGTCAGATGACAATAGCTCTTCTGTTGTATTGAAGAGAAAATGTTAGACTGTGGAGAAGTTATAATTGGAATTTATTGAGGATTGGGAGCAATCTCAGTATCTCAGTCTTCAATTCTGACCTTGGCTCAGAAGTTGAAGTGAGGTAATGAAATTGGATGATATCACAAATTTGGCAGTCATTTTGAGTAGAGGGGAGCAGTAAAATATTGTTCATAAATAAATGAATATCCTTAAAGAATGAAGTAATAGGATGAGGGGGAATTTATGAGAATAAAGTGAAAGATCACTCATTTAGAGACTCTGAACAAGAATCTGTAGTGCAGTCTTGGATCTGGAAACAAGCTTGAATTTTCTCTGTTGGAAACACGAAATAAATGGAAAAGTATGTACCTGTCCATTTATAAAGTATGTTTATAGGGATGATAGTAAATCAATAATGGAATGAAGCTATGAAAAGGAAAACTATGGTCCTCCAAATGAGTAAGCAAGATCTTTCCAGGTGATTGTAGGTCTTACTACCTTTGTGCAAGTCATCAGTGAGACCTCATTTAGAGTCAGCGTATAGCTTTAGTTACAGTGGATCATGGCTACTATATAGAACTTTAGAAAGAACCTAACAAAAGCATGAGTTACTCAGGAAATGAAGATTCAGAGATTGTGTTTATTGTCCCCAGTATAACACACTAGGAGAAAAGCTCCAGCAGTCGATCCCAGACTACCCACACTGCTTAGTTCCTTAATTCTTATTTGGACTAGTCCAAGTAACTTTTTACAAGATAAAGCCTTGCCATTGTTCTGAAGATAATTCACTCCTGTGACTCTTAAAAACTCAGTCTTAAAATCAGTATGGGTAACATAGAGCCAGATACCATTTGACCTTTTTGTCAAAAAATCTGTCAGGAGTCTCTGCACTACGCCTCAGTTTTATACCACTAAAAAAAAAAAAAAAAAAAAAAAAAAAAAAAAAAAAAAAAAAAAAAAAAGGCTATACTATAGTCTCAGACTTTCTGAATGTAGAAAAAACAACCAAACAAAAAAACCCAAAACAACTTAGTGTTTTCTGGAGTCACAACAGAAACATATCAGGGCTAATGGGAATCCAAGAATAAATTTTGAGCAGTCTGTTCTAGTGTAAACTTGCTCAAAATGTTGCAACATGAACCACTGTATGCTTCCTGACCACAAGGAGAAGGATAATGGAACTAATGCTTTTAAAAATAGAGAGACAGTCTATAGGCAAAACACTTGCTCTCTAGAAATGCACCAGAAGACAAACATTATAAAAAGAAATATTTAACTTGAGGACAGTGAGAGCACAAAAGGTTAAGTATATACATAGTCCCAAACATATTGCAAATTAAAATAAATTATCTAATAATGACACAAGTAAAATTGTGGTGCAGCAACCCAAAGAAAACAGTGAGTTTAAGAAAATACAAATGGTTTTTAGATGAAATAGTACTATTTTTTTAAATCCCTTTTATGAGGTGACAGACCGCAATAGAGGCAGGCCTAAACAATATAGGGTATATTCCTCAGGCTTATGCTAAAGAAGTGAAGCATATTCATCACTGAATAAAAAGCTGATAATTTTTGTCACGGAGATTCATATGGTTCTGATTATAGAGCAGCACTAGACTCCACAAACTTTAGGCCTGGTCTTCCCAAATGCTTATTAATCCACTTAACTTTATCTATTTGCTGAGCAACCCTTTCAGGGTAGTGAGACTTTCTTTGTTGCAGATAGAGAAGAGTCCACCCCAAACTATTTTGGCACTTGCTTCAGGCGTCTTACCTCAGAGTCACCTTCTGAAAAAACTTGTCTTTCTCTATTGAGTAAAACATGAACATATACAGTACTATTGCCTCAATATTAAATTTTTACACAAACATGTAAGATCTAACTAAAGAGTTATGGAAAGGTACTGAAGAGTTTTTGAAAGGAACATCTTTGAAAATCTACCAATATCAACTTCTAAGTTACCATTCAATATGTACAAAATATAAAATTAACGGCAGATTTATACACTTCTTTTACTTATTTGCATTTATCTTTTTAAATAAATAAATATATGATTTTTAATTAAATTTTAAATTAACACTACCACAGGAAAAGTATCTTTATTGTGATCCATTGTATCACTTTTCCTATCTTAAAATTGTAATGGTTCTCTATATTTTAAGTCCCCCAAAATTTCAGGGATGCAATAAATGGAAATTTGACCTCTTGAAGTGGCTACATTTGATGTTCTCTATTTCATATACTAGAATTAACTGTTGACCAATCTGTACTGTCTCTTAGAAAACAGATTTGTAGATTTTTTTCCTGCCACCCCCACTTACATCTTTCTCAGCTGGGCAGTTTTGCCACTCACTCCTCATGTGAAAATTGTTAGAAAAAGGAATTTACACTAGAAAAGCTTTTTATTTTTTATTTTCTTCCTAACATTTTCCAACTTCTGCTTAGATTATTTCGCCACTACAGAAGTGGTGCCGGGTTTTTTTTACTACAAAGTTTCACTTCTAAGGTAGTAGCCAGTGCAGAGTGCATATGTTATAGCTTTGTATTTTTCCAAAAACTTTATACTTGTCTGCACTGAGATTAATTTTCTATGCTGCTGCACAATTTCTTGACATTATAAACTCTGTTCTGAAGATCTTAATAAAGTTCTGCATGGTGTTGTTGCATGTCCTCATCATCTAGGATAACTCCATACTATCAGCAAATTTTCTATACGTGCTGCTCTTATCTAGTTCATTTATTAATATGTTGTGGTCAATGGTTCAGTGCCCAAGTAGAGGCAAGTAACGAGCAGTGTTCTTCAAGAGTCAGTATTGGGACTGCCACTGTTTAATAACATTGTTGGTGACATGGACAGTGGAATCAAGTTTATCCTCAGCAAACTTGCAGACACAAGTACAGGCAGGGGGAGAAAGGCTAGAGAGCAGTCCTAAGGAGAAAGGATTGGAAGTGGTAGTAGGTGGGAACATCAACATGAGCCACCAGTGTGAGCTCATAGCCCAGAAGGCCAGCCACATCCTGGGTTGCATCAAAAGAAATGTGGCCAGCAGGGTGAGAAAGGTGATTCTGCCTCTCTGCTCTAGTGAGGCTGCTCCTGGAGTATTGTGTACAGCTCTGGAGCCCTCAGCACAGGAAAGACATGGACCTGTTGGAGCTTTCTTTTATCTGGGTGCATTACCATGGCTACATAGCATGCACAGTACATCCATACTTCCTAGTAACAAGGTTTGTAACATTTTTTTAGTAATCCATTATTGGAACATTGTAATATCACTTAATAGCATAACACGTTTTAAACCTCTTCCAGCTGGCATGGTCAGCTTCTGCTAACTCCCAAGTTTCCAGATAATGTGAATGTGATGGTAGTCCTCTGTTGCAGAGATACAGGAGTGCATAGCAATGGAGTTAATCACTAGTTCTGTATCTATAATATTTCTATAAAGATTTTTCACAATGACATGGCTAAAGGGGGCCTGACTCTCATTTAAAATACCAGTGGTCTACTTCTCTGCAATTTCAAACCTATTTAACACAAACCAGAGGATTATGATGAGTACTAGTAGAAAAGAAAATCAGGCCTAGATGAGATAAGAATATGGGGAAACAAGTGGACTTGTTGTTCTGGCATGGCTATATTTCCACTGCCTTTCAAGACAGTCTGTAGGACTTTAGAATCATAGAATTGATAGAATTGATAGAATGATAGAATTGTTTGGGCTGGAAGGGACCTTTAAAAGTCATCTAGTCCAGCTTGTCTTCAGTGATCAGTGACTTCTTCAACTAGAGCAGGTTGCTCAGAGTTTTGTTGAGTCTGACCATGATTTATTCCAGGAATGGGGCATCTACCATCTCCCTGGGCAAGCTGTTCCAGTGTTTCACCAGTGTCATCCATATATATGAAGATACTCATAAGGTGAATAGATTAATAGAGCTCCTAGATCAATTAAAAAGACAAGGAGCCTTTTCAAATAACATGTAAAAAATTGAAAGAAATATTAATGATGGATAATATGAAATCTTCAATATTAGTCTAACAAATAAAGTCAATAATTTTATTAGTGGAAATATTAGCATGTTGTTATCTGAAAAAAAAGAAAAAAAGACAAAATAAAACAAATAACAGTTTAAAAGATAAGAATGTCTGAAATTTAAAGAGTTTTGTAACCCCCAAAAAGTAATTTTGTGCATATTTGACTGCTTATGCAACTGTGGCATAATAATAATAAAATTCTCAGAAAAAAAAAATCAGTAAGTGCATTAAAATCTCTATTAATAGAAACATCCATGATATTATACCCACCTTAATTATAAATATTAGCTTTCTTTTTCTTTTTTTTTTTTCTTTTTTTTTTTTTTTTCTTTCGTTCTAAATGAAGCATTCTGGATCAACAGAAATTTTTATGATTTGAGTACATGATTGGAAAACAGTTATACTTAGTCCTAAGATACCTCTGCTAAGGATAACTTGTTATGCTGGGGCTTCATATTTATTTTTGAGAAATCAGAATTAAAATGACATTTGTAAAGTGCAAGCACTAAAATATTGTATCTGTAATAAGGTTCCTATGATAATATTTTTATATAATGTATAGAAAGCCTTTTGTGGAGTATTTCCAGCTTCAACTACTTAGTTTAATCAACTAGATTTTCTTTGGAATTCAAGGAGATACATATTAAAAAAACAAAGTTCTTCTAACAATTTTAGATATCTATATGATGAGGTTAGTAATGTTTTAGAAGTGCACATTTTTATTCAAATAATATATCTCTAGCTGGCAAGCTCAGATGTAGATGACTGCATTGTAAAAAATTAAAGGTAAATGAGATCAATCCCACGGTATTTGACTTATCTCAGTGGAATCGAATATGAATTACTACATAATTCTTACTAACCATCTCATGTTGTGGGAGGAAATTGCATTACCAATTTTATTAGAAATAGCAGAGCTAAAGATAACATTTTGCTGTGTATGGTGTCTTCAAATGTTGCATCTATTTCCTCTATTCTACAGGATCATTTTAAAAGTAAAGCAAATGTTTAAATTCTGCTTACAGAAGCCTAAGGAGGAAGAGGGCTGCATACGTTATTCCTGCTCCGTTAAATTAAAAGTGCCCTGAGCCTGGTTTTCTGACAGTAGTTACCTAAAGGCCAGTACCCATACTGCTAAACCTGCTGATGCACGCAGCATCAGTAGGTACACCAATGTTACTTTTTGATGAAGGTAAATAAAGCTTCTGATCTATACTTATACAATGGGAATAATGAATGCATCATACTTTTTAATGTCATATTTAGTTTCTGTCTTGCATTTTGGATATAAATATAGTGGGAACAGAGAGTGCTTCATGACCCAGTCTTGTTTGTTCACTTGCCACCACTTCTGAGAAGTAATAACCACACATTTTTCTATTCACAAGCCCAGTCACTTCGACCTACTGGAAAATGTTCTGGTGGAAAGAAGGAGGCAGGAAAGATTTTGATACATTGTGCTTTGCAAAGAGTTGACAGTACTCACCACAGAAAAGACAAAAACAGTACAGGTGGAAAGGGAGGTCAAAATTAGAAGAATTCAGGAAACAGAATATTCTGGTGAAGAAGCAAGGGGATGGTTATGGTGAGAATATTTTGGCACACACCACAAATTAAACTTTGTAAAACCCAAATCTTGATCTTTCTTTGGCAGGAAAGAAGAAGGAATTATTGGGGAATATTAAAAACCCCAGGTTCAATGCATTTTCTCTTCATACATTACATAAAATTCAACTTTTTTAGGATAAACCAGGTGGTCTGCATGCTTCCTAGAATATAATATGTCATAGCCAAAGATTTATTTGTTTTTTCCTGTCCATAGCAAAATAATATAAGATGTCTAATGGTAATAGATTGTATATTCCATAAAAGTTACATCACTTACCGAAGTTTTGCAATTATGAAATTCTATCTTTTTTATCAGAGTGCTTTTTAATAGGTTTTCTTTTTAATTGTTTAATGTCAAACTTCAACAGGAAGTATGGAAAAATATAGAGAAGTATTGAGTAAGGAAAATGCCTCCAGTTTTGTCAAATAAAATGTAAATAAAAATGTTCAACATTTTATTTAATGTAATTTAAATGAACTTATATTAAATTTATGCCTAAGCTTTTTTTTTTTTTTTATATGTTTAATGCCTGTTCAGCTGTTGCTCAAAAATGGTTTTTAAGTTTTGATATTAGTATAATTTGACTACACAACTTTACAGAGCTTTTAGATTGACTCTCAATTTGTTTCAAATAAGATGTAGTAGATCCTGTACTTTAAAAAAATTGACCTAAAACCCTCCTTGCAACTCCTTTATAGAATATTCCAGTAATCATATTCTGCATTTATTTTTTTGGTGACATGATTTGGTTTGTGTTTTCTTACTAGTTGTTTTGTTTATTTTATTTTCTGGTGTTATTTTTGATATCCATTTAAAAAAATGTTAGGAAAAAAAATAAATACAGCCTCTGAAACATAGCATTGGGACTAAATGTATATATAAAAAATACAAGTTAGGTAATTATTTGACACTTAGTAAAAAAAAAAAAATAAAAAAGAATATTTAATTATAAGATATTTTCATACTTTTAAACAACCTATATATTCCTTTCATATAAGTTACCCATGAAAGTTCTAGATTAGAACCTTGAGTTCCTTTCAGTTGAAATGTGACATATTTTTTTTCCAAACACAATAAACATAAATCTTACATCTTCACAAAAACATTGAATATTACATCTATTGTATCTGAGTTTGTGGGATTTTGAGAAAAAAAAATAAAAAAATTTAATCTAATCAATTCTAGTCTTCTTTAGAAGAGTATTTCCAAGATTATATTGCAGAACCATCTTTCAACTGATTTCAGGAGGTATCTGAATTTGTCCTTAAGTTAGTAATTAATTATTTTTATTGTAGTATCCTGTTTCACTGTAGATTTATGGAACTTTGGTGATGCCACTGAGACAGGAGGGACCAAATATTAATACTCACTTCTGACATAAATCTTTGAGAAGGGAGAGGTTCTTGTACTGCACACATAGGTGTAGAAATAATTCTAGCTGAAGCCTGAAGGTGTGCTGGCTTTGGATCACCTAAATAAATAAACAACCTAATATTTTTCTAAGTAAATAAGAATAAACTGTTTTTTTTTCCTCTAATATTAATCTTTTGTTTGAGAATAAAATTCCTTTCTTGGAGGAAAACAAAGCACATTTCCTCAAATCAGTAGCATGTTATTTTTGGAATTACATGAAATGTCTGCAGTCTGACTCACAAGCACAAATAATCTGGAGAAGGATTATTGTCTGTTTTTTAAAGATTCACAGTTTTGATGTGTAGTCCCCAAGGTGACTTAGAGTTTAGAATTTTCTACTTGTTAATGGTAAAATACGTATTTGGGAAGAACAAAAGATAAAGTTAAAACTTAATGGATTTTTGTTGCAGAATTTACTTGAAATATCTTGCCCTTTCCATGTCCTTAAATACGCTCCCGACCCCTTGTATAAATTCATCCGATTTCTCTCAGCGGTACAGTCCATATGTCTCTTAATACCAACAAATTAACAAGAATAGTTATACCAAGCAGTATGGCAAACTATTATCTATATTTGAGGGAACAATTTATCCCTATGAATTGCAGTAAAAGGCAATTTTGTCTAATTACATATTGAAATTGCATATTGAAATGTTAGCTTTTCCCTTATGGGTATTAACACCAGGTTGTTGATAGTACTGAATTCAAAATGTCTCTCCATTTGGGAATTAGAAGACCCAAGTTTGCGCTTGAATATATGACCCTTACCAGTTGAAGCTACAAATATCCTTATGGACTTCTTACAGATGTGTTCATGTTACCATGAGAGAAAGACCTCTTTTTTTTTAAGTTTCCAAGTTTCAATTTTAATCTGTTTATTAATTTAGTGTAGAAATAAAAATAAATAAAAATGTGAATATTTTGTAAATTTTTTTGGTAATTTTTTAAACTGTTGAGTCATTGAAGAGATCATACATGAAGGTACACTGACACCCTTATGCACATGCCTTCACCCATACAGTTCTGGGTGGTAAATTATGAGGTATTTGTTTCAGACTAAGGAAGTAACCTCTCCTCAGAAAAAAAACATGCAACTTATGTTTGTTTTCACCTAATAATATCCCAACTATATTGTCTTTTTCATCAAAATCAGAGAGAAAAAGGAAACACAACAACACACTAGGTATTTATTCCTCTGAAGCAGTACTTCTATTTATTGAGCTATGTGGTGGTAAATGAGTTTTCTGAACAGATTAGTATTTTCTTCCCGTGTTGTTCATGGTAAAATTGTTCATCATTATGAACTGAAGAGTGGAATTCTAGCCAACCAAATTTTGCTGAAATAATTACTTGTCAAAGAGGACTTTCATAAAATGAACCGGTTTCCATAATAAAGGAAACCAAATATTTTAAATATTTCTAATTAATTTAACTATATGAAACTTCTAATGTAGGTTGGCATTTTTAAAGTATTACAATGAAATTATTCATTTTTTCTTCTAGTTTGCTATTTAAAGCAAAAATAAACCGCCGAAACTCCTATTAAGTGAAGGGATGCCTGTAGCACTTCTCTGGTCTGAACAAGTAGACCAAAACCTAAAAATATTTTCTCTGTTTACCTTCTCTAGTCATGCGTGTTTACACAGTACTTTGGCAGGCTGAGAAAACCTAAACTATTTATTCTCACTCTATGAAAACTATTCCATATCCCTGTTTTTCCCTATCACTTTTCCTTTTTCCTTTCTTTCTTTTTTTACTTTCTTTACTAGGCTTAGAAAAGGGGCAGCTGGAAGTTTCTTTGCTTGCTCTGGTTTGGAGTAATAAAAAAGTTCATTTCCCCTTCTTTATTTTCTATGACATAATCAGAATTTATTTTTTTTTTCTTAGATATGGTGACTAATACTTCACTGATGCAATACAGACCTATCTAGAACAAAATACTATTATAAAATAAATTTATAAGATTTCCTACTTTACTGCTTACCTTTTCACAAATGTGGAATGTTTTGTCTGAATGAATGTCTGATTTTTCAGATAAATATAACAAATACAAGATCTGTTTTATCAGTAGTAATGGGGAATCTGGATATGGTGTTTTAGGTTTTTTTATTTTCCTTCTCTCATCTAAGATTAATTTTCTTCTTTCAGTTGTATCAAGTCTCTTACTACTAGGAGATTCTTGTAGACTTTGCCAACTTGATTTATTCTCTGATATATATTTTTAATCATCAACATGCTTTCACTGCCTTGTTCATTGCCTTTTCAAATTATTTTTTGATATATCGAAGTACAGTGAGTGTATGTTCTAGAGACTAAGTTAGCCAGTTGGTTCTTACATTTTGTTTGCCATCTTTTCACATTTGGTAATCGAAAAGGAGATATTTCCTCTTATCTGAATTTCTATAGTATAGTTATATCTGAAACTACACATACACTATACACTTCTAATTCTGTTAATAGTTCTTGCCTTATTTTCATTTTAATCTATGAAGTTAGGCTTCTAGATTTAAACAGAGTAATGGATTTGATTACTAGCCATTTGCATGTGTATTGAAAAAAATTGACTGAAGTGACTTACTGGACTTAATAACTTTTTTTTTTTTTTTCACTTAACTCTACAAGTCTTAATATAAATACATACATATGGACATTGACTTAGGTACACATGTATATATTGCTTTAACATTACAACTTATTCTATTGAACAAACAGAATATAAGTCAAGGAAATCTACCTTAATTTTGTCAACTTTTACAAATAGAATGGAACCTACACTGATCTAGCCTTAAATTCACAAACTTGTGGGCATGGAAAAGCATATGAGAATCTCTTGTGTATGTGGAATTAGAAAACAATCAGTATTCTCAACACAGTGAAGATAAAATTCATTAAAGATTTAATATGTCTAAAAGCAAATGAAAATCAAGGCTGTCTTTATAATCAATAGAAGTAAATTGGCGTGTTTAGGATAATACTCTTGTCATCAGACCATCAATATTTACATTTAACCAGATTAATCAGACCAACAACATGTTTCTAAAGAACGAAGTTGTCTAGTTTCCAGACAATGAAGCTCCTGCACTGGAATTTGGAAGTATAAGTTTTCATTGCTCATGTCTAAAATTAGATGTGGTAAATTATGTTTTCAGAAATTTCATTGAACTGAATGAAAGCTGATAAGCTGTTGTGCCTTTTGAAAATGATACCTCAATTAGAAGATTAACTACATATCTGAAGAACAAGTATTTGCCAACATCTGTAAGTGTATGTTAAAAATGTAAGTAAAAACATACCTACTCATTGAGATTTCAGTCAGACTATTGAAGTTAAATATCAAAGGACAATAGAATCATAGAATGTCATGGATATGAAGGGACCACTAAAGGTCATATAGTCCAACCCCCTTACAATAAGCAGGGACATCTCCAACTTGAACAGATTGCTCAGAGCCCCATCAATGCTTACCTTGAAAGTCTTCAGGGATGGGGCCTCTACCACCTCTCTAGGCAACCTGTTCCAGTGATCCTTTCCACAGATTTTAACAGAGCCAGGCAGAGGTCTCCATTTAATTCTACTTGCTTATACAAAAAAACCTACACAATTGCATAAATGGAATTTCAATAAATATTTATTACGATAATATAAGCTGAAAGAAGAAAAATATTACCACAGGTGTAATCAATTCCTGAATGCTTTATGCACATGACATTTTATTTTCTTCAGAAACCCTTTTGTCCTGTGTGGCAGTATCATTGCAATTACACTGGCAGTAGCAAAGCAGAGTGGTGAGGGATGCAGGTTTGTTTTTTTTTCCCCCAGAGCTACACAGAGTGCACAGCCTTAGGAAAAAATCATTGAGCAATACCTTGCTTGTAATATAAATTACTGAGGTAAGGCCCAAAAGACATGTGACTCTCCAGGAGACAATTACTTGAGTGTGCTGTAAATCACAGAATTACACATAAATTTACATGCATATGCAAAACTTCTTCCACATAAAATGTGTATGTAAATCTTGGAAAAATTCAATGAAATAACTTCTAGTGAAGTTAATTAATATATAATACTATACAAAGAAACTGGTTGGATTTTTGAATGGTTTTCTTTTTTTTTTCAATTGTTTCAACATTTGTTCCTAGTCAGGTGTTTAGTTTTCTCAGAGACTAAGAAATCTTACTTACTTTCAGCTGGTGAGACGGAGGAAAAACATCTACAAGCATTTATCAGACTTGCAATGTATTAAGATTGCTGGTATGGTTAGAATTATATAACTAGAAACTGAATCTTAGTATTGAAGTGGATAAAACAAAGAGAAAGTACTTGTTGAGAACATTTAGTAGATTTTTACAGGATAAAAATATGTTACTCTTCAATGTGGGTAATTCTCTGTTGAATTACTTAAGCAACTTTCATGTCCTTGCCACTGAAGGTCTTGCATATGAGTCATAAAAAAGCAAAAATGGTAGAATCACAGGCCCATTTGCGTTGGTGCGGTTCACAGGAGGTCATTTAGTCCAACCTCCTGCTCCAAGCAGGATTCACAGTGCATTCAGACCATGTTGCTTAAGCTTTTCTTCAACTGAATATTGAAAAAATGCCACATATAGAGACTGCACAACATCTCTCAACAGTCTACTCTACTGCTTAATTATCTTCTGAGTGAAATTTTAATTTCTTCATAGCCAGCAGGCATCCTCTTGTTTCAGTTGACAACCACTGTGTCTTGTTCTCCTGCTGCGCATCACTAGAGACCTTTTGTCTGTCTTCTCATTAACCTGTCAATAAGCCCCCAAATTGTTGGGGGCTGCTCCTAGGTCTCTCATAGGTAGCTTTTCTCTAAGCTGAAAAACACCTAGTCCATCATCCTCTCCTCAACAACTGAGTGCTCCATCCATGGTCATCTTGGTGGACTAGGTCAGCCCAGGTGGCCATTCTGGTGGAGAAGTGGGCCCAGGGGAGCCCCATGAGGTTTAACAATGTCAAGTGCAGAGTCCTGCACCTGGGACAGGGCAACCAGAGATATGGATAAAGGCTGGGGGAAGACATGCTGGAGAGCAGCCCTGGGGAAAAAGACCTGGGGGTACTAGCGGATGAAAAGCTGGACTTGAACCACCAATGTGCAATGGCAAACCAGAAGGCCAACCACATCCTGGAGTGCATCAAAAGGAGTGCAGCTGGCCAATCATGAGAGGTGATTCTGCCCTTCTACTCTACTCTGTCGAGACCTTACCTGGAGTACTGCATCCTTCTCTGGAGCCCTCAAAACAAGGAGGTTGTGGACCTGCTGGAGCATGTCCACAGGACGGCAACAAAAATGACCAGAGGGCTGGAGCCCCTCTCTTGCACAGACAGGCTGAGGGAGTTGGGGTTGTTCAGCCTGAAGAAGAGAAGACTCTCGGGGGACCTCACAGTGGCCTTTCAATACCTGAAAGGAGCCTATAAGAAGCCTGGGGAAGACCTGTTCACAAAGGGCATGTAACGATAGGACAAGGGGTAATGGTTTCAAGCTAGAGAAGGGTAGATTTAGGTTGGACATTAGGAAGAAGTTATTTAATATGAGGGTGGTGGATTACCAGAATGGGTTGCCTAGAGAGGCAGGTGGTAGAGGTCCCATCCCTAGACACAATCAAGGTCAGGCTTGATGGGGCTCTGAGCAATTTGTTCTAGAGATGTCCCTGCTTATTGTGGGGGAGTTGGACTAGATGACCTTTAGCAGTCCCTTCCAATCCAAGATATTCTTTGATTCTATGATTCTATGTCCAATGATAGGACAAGAGGTAATTGGAGCAAGCTGGAGCATAACAAGTTCCATGTAAACATAAGGAAATTTTTTTTCACTGTAAGGGTGACAGAAGAGCAGAACAGTCTGCCTAGGGAGGTTGTGGAGTTTCCTTCTCTGGAGACATAAAAAACACACCTGCATGCATTGCTGTGTGACCTACTGTAGGGGATCCTACTCTGGCAGGGGGCTTGGACTTAATGATCTTTCGAGGTCCTTTCCAACCCCTAACTGTCATGGCTTGACTCAGGGTTGGCAATTAAATCAGTAACAACAATGCTCTCGATTCCTTCCCCCACCCACCCAGGCATGGAAAGGAGAGAAATAATTAGGAGAGAGACTTCCTGGATTGAAAACTAAACTAGATAATTTAATTTAATACTCATGATAAAAGAGAGTATGTACAACTATGTACAAGTATGTGCAGGAAGGTGAAAAACCCTATTGCATCCTCCAACCCCCACCAAGTTCCGTGGCCCTCTCCTGAGCTGTAAGCAGTTCCAAAATGTCCTGGTGCACTTCTGGAGATAGTGGCAGAGCAGACAGGAGCTGAGAGGAGAGTTATGAGGGTCAGGAATGCACAAGCCTAGGGATCAGCAGTCGTGGATAGACATAGTCCTCCCCAGATGTCGGCCATGAATGGAAGAGAAGGGAAGAAGAAGTAGGAAGGAAGGGGCATGACTTTTGTGGTCTCTGACTTTATATCGAGTTTTGCATGAATATACATGCATGGAGTATCTATGATAAAATTTACTGGCCATCTAGTCCACTCCTCCCTATAAGAGGTTGCATATATGCCTCTTCTGCTCCTTTAGAATCTGAAACCAAAGCAGAGCAAAGTTTCTTTGATGTCTCATCAGTATTAATAAGTATTCCAGCATTATCGGTCCACTAAATGAAAAACTCATTGCTCGTTAAAATGAAAGCTCACTGAATTAAGTGATCAATCTGTAATAAGAATTGGCTTTATCCTGGCTCAAACCAGGACACTAACGTTCTGTGATTCTGTGATTCTGTTATTCTGTGATTCTGTGATGTGGTGCTTAGAAATATGGTTTAGCACTGGATTCGGTCCAGTCGGTTTAGTGTTTGTACTCAATGATCTTATAGACCTTTTCCAACCAGAATGATTCCATGATTCTGTGAAAGAGCCATCGGCATGAAAACAAGGTCTCCACATTAAGAGCCCTAGCACTTGGGTTATGGCGGTGCTCCTGCCACACTAGTAGAATATAATGAAAGATTTATATGATCATATGCATTAAATTAAAAAATAGAATCATAGCATCATGTGAATTTGGCTAATTCAAGAAATCTAATTAACAGCATTGTGCCATCTAATTATGCTTATCTTTCTCCTTTAGAAATATTTTTATATCAGCTGTATTTAATAGGCACTATGACATCTAACCCAAAAAAATAATATTCAGTGTTGACTGCATAAGACCATGGCACATATTAAAATGTAAAAAAAGCCACAAAATGTGTTTCATGCTTGAATTGATAATACCGTATTTCCCCAATTATATAGGTAATACAATAATCTTAAAAATCGATTATCCAGTTATTAGTGTTTGGTGGAATCCCAGTAGCAATTATCTTATGAAATGGTGAGGAATTCAGAAGAAAGATATGAATGACTGAAAGCAAATGAAGATGATAAATAAATGTGTGACTTTTTCCTGAAATGTCATTAAGTCCTAGACATAAGTTTATGATAACACATTCTCTCTTTTTTCCTTTTTTTTTTTTTTTCCTTTTTTTTTTTTTAATAGAAGAGGAAATTAAGATTTTTCATCATTGTATCTGTGGTACTCTGAAAGCAAGTGCAAGAGTCATTACTAACTAATGTTTGCTTCTCTGGCATGGATAAAGCAGATATTTCCTGATATGATCATTAAACACTCAGTTCACTGTGGATCAGTGATAATTGCATACTGAGTATAAGGAAACAAGTGGCACATAATTAGATTTTTCAAATATAACTAATTAGAAGATAAAATAACAACAAAGTTCTACATGTGACAATGTGGTAAATTATGTGGCACATGATAGACACTGCATATTAACTTTATTTATTTCTTTGCTTTATTTTGTTGTAATTTGTTTTTAAGTTTAATTTTTTATATTGGCTCTGAATTAAATCCATTGGCAAAATAGAAATTTCCTACCAACTGCACATGGACATTTGTTATAATTCTTTATTTTATTTTCTTTTTCATCTGACAAAGGCAATTGGCTCAGTCCTTGAGGGCCTTCTTATGTGCAGTTTAATTCTGGTATTTTTAGACTTCTAAGAAGAGAGAGAAATAATATCTGGTAAATCCATTCCTTGAAGAAAACTACCAAACAGTCTTGAATGTGTATTCTGAGGTGCATGAATACTTAAAAATAATGGGGCAATTAGTACTTATCTTTCTCAAGTGGTTTGTGCAAGTCAGAGAATTATCTCACATTCAGAGAATTAATGATATTTTGCAGTTATCCTGTAAATATTTTCAAGCTGTTCTTATTAAGTGAAAATACATGCTTGAGAAAATGTACTTTGTATTCTATATAGCACAGAAATAATGAGGATTTTTTAAATATTATTATTAATAATACCTTTTAAGCCTTCTACAACATCAAACATTCTATGTTTGCATCTGAGGTAGTCATTCAAAAAATCCCTGGAAACCCAGGTTCCCAGACACTCAGCAAACAGAGATGTTTTTCCCTCCTCCTTGTAAAAGAGGTGTTACTATGCAGTAAAAGGAAGAATAGAAAGTCATGGAGAGGATAAGGAAGATTAATGAAGAAGGAATCTACTAGAAAACAGTGCACCCTGGGAGGGGGGACTACTAGATAAAGAAGACTCTGAGGAATTGCCTTCACATGACCTGGAGATCAGGCTTCATCTCCTTTTAGTTCTTCCCAGCATCCCCTGAATTTGTCCTCTTCACTTCAGTGAATTCTAATTTTACAAGAAATAGCTCTTCCCCTTGGCTATGCTGCAGAACATGCTTTCTTCTTTTGAAACATCTTATAGATCAGATTTGATGCAACTCTTCAAAACAGAATACAGTCTGATGAATGCCAAGGTCATTTTTTTCATTAATTCATTCATTTCACTGCCTGAATTCATTTTTTGTTTTGATATTCATATAAGAAGTTATATTGCAAGTATAATCAATAAATTTATTACAGTATATACTTAGAATGTTCATACTACTGCATTTGATTCTGTCACCGTTTGACTCAGGATCAACAGCAATGATCTCGATCCCCTCCCCCTCCCACTCTGGTAGAAAAGGAGAGAGATAATGAGAGAGAGACTTGGCTGGATTGAAAACTAAACTACACAGCTTTAATTAAACACTAATGATAAAAGAAAATATATACAATTATATAAAAATGTGTTCAGGAATGTGCAAATATCTATTGCCTCCCCCACCCCCAGCAACTCCCACAGCACTCTCCTTAGCTGCAAACAGTCCTGAAAAGTCCCAGACCTGCTGGAGCAAGCACAGAGTGATGAAGGTCAGGAGAGCTCAAGCCTGGGGGTTGACAGTGATGGATGGACGAAGTCCTCCCTAGATGTTGGTCATGGATGGAAGAGAGGGGAAGAAGAAGAAACAGAAAGGAAGTTATCTTCTGCCATCTCTGACCTTCCTCTGAGCTTACGTAGATATGTGGAATGGAATATCTCTGGCCAGTTTTTCTGTCTGTTTAATTTAGCCTCCAATGGGGTGGTCATAGATCTCCCAGTAGTGTCTGAGCCAGCAGAGCAAAGATGTGACCATAAAGTCCCAGCAGTTAGAAAACATTCCACCATTTGTTATCATTCCTAGCTGAAGCACTCTGCTAGTAGTTAAACGAAAGGTTACTGGGGTTTCCAAAGTGCCTGATCAGTATGAAGAAGATGTAAGTTGTTCTTTCAGTTTCAGTGCTCACCACTTTCCATCATCTATCAGCAGTCCTGACTAACCAGGGAAATTCCAGTAGATTGGAGATTAGAAAATGAGACATCCATCAATAAGAAAGGTGGGAAATAGGATCCAGGGAACTACAGATCTGTCTGTCTGACCTTGGGGAATGTTACAGAACAGGTCATCTTGAGTGCCATCAGATGGCATGTGCAGGATAACAAGACAATCGGGCCCTTTCAGCATGGGTGCATGAAAGGCAAGTCCTGCTGGACTAACCTGATCTTCTCGTGGTCATGGTGTTAAGTTATAGGCTAGACTTGAAGATCATGGAGGTCTTTTCCACCTTTGGTGATTCTGTGATTCTGTGATTCTATTAGAAAGTGACCTGCTTAGTGATGGGGGAAAGGCTGTGGATGCTGTCCATGTATGTAGACTTTAGTGCAGCCTTTAACACAGTTTTCCAACGTATTGTCTTGAAGAAACTGGCTGCTCATGGCTTGGATGAGTGTATTGCTGAGTCAAAAACAGGCTCGGTGACTGGACCCAAACAGATGTGGCGAAAAGAGTTAAATCCAGTTGGTGACCAGTTGCAGTGGTGTTCCCCAGGGTTCAATACTGGGACCAGTTCTCTTTAATATCTTTATCGGTGTTTTGGATGAGAGGATTGAGTGCAACCTCAGCAAGTTTGCAGATGACACCTAGTTGAGTGGAACTGTTGCTCTTCTTGAGAGTAGAAAGACTTTACAGAGGGACTTGGACAGGCTGGATATATGGGTCAAGGCAAATTGTATGAGATTCAACAAGGTTGAGGGGTCAGGTCTTGCACTTCAGTCACAACAATTCCATGCAACACTATAGGCTTAGCGAAGAGTAGCTGGAAGGCTGCCCAGACGAAAAGGTGGCATCGTTTGACAATCAACTGAATATAAGCTAGCAGTGTGCCTGGGTGGCCAAGAAAGCCAACAATATCTTGGCTTGCATCAGTAATAGTATAGACAGCAGGGCTAGAGAAGTAATTGTCCCCCTGTACTCTCCACTAGTGAGGCTGCATCTCAAATGCTGTGTTCAGTTTTGGGCCTTTACAAGAAGGATACTGAGGTTCTGGAGTATGTCCAAAAGAAGGGCCATGAAGCTGGTGAAAGGTCTAGAGCACAGGTGTGATGAGGAGTGGCTGAAGGAACTGGACTTGTTTAGTCTGGAGAAGAGGAGGCTTAGGGGAGATCTTATCACTCTCCACAACAACCAGAAAGGAGGTTGCAGTGACAGGGTTGGTCTCTTCTCCAAAGTAACAAGAAATAGGACAAGAAGAAATAGCCTCAGGTTTTGACAGAGGAGGTTTAGATCAGATATTAGGGAAAATTTCTTCACTGAGGGAGTGGTCAAGCATTGGAATAGGCTGCCCAGGGAAGTGGTTGAGTGACCATATGTGGAGGTGTTTAAGATGTGTAGATGTGGTGCTTAGGGACAGAGTTAAGTGGTTAACTTGGTAGTGCTTGGTTAATGGTTGGACTTGATGACTTTAAAGGACTTTTCCAACCAAAACTATTTTATGATTCTATTATTCTAGGTACTAGGAGTCTCAAGTTTTTAGCAGATCATTCATGGAATATTGGGATTTTAAAAAAAACCACAAAAAAAATCAAACAAAAACCCCAAACATTTTTCTCTACAAATATCTTCAGAAATCAGAGTTTTTTTTCTAAATGTCTTTGTAAATGTACACATGAGTACTATATTCACATATATGCACATATGCTTACACACATATATATATACAGAAGAAACACTTCTAAATATTTTTTTTTTCAATCAACAGATAATGGAAGTTATGTTTCTTTGAGATTAAGACAGGAAAACCAACATTTATTCCATGTATATTTGAATTTTCAGGGCCATAATCATAGGCAAAGATCTCTTCCTAAGACCCAGTTTGTTACATTAAGATTGTTATTTGTTGGCTGACAATAAGTTTTTAGAATTATTTAATCTATAAAATGTGAAGTATGAGGTGACTAGTTACAAGCATAGACAGACATACAGTCTTCTAACTAGCCCTTTACATAATCATAGTTCATAATATTAGTGATAGGGTACTTGTGTTGTATTTATCCATCTGCTATCTAGTAGTCAGTTAGCCTGTGCAAAAAAGACATAGATACAAGGTGATTTTTTATGGACTTTCCCATGTTTGTCTCATTTTCTCCTCTATCTTACCCTTCTTCTTTGTCTAATGGTGTATTGCATCACTGGAAGTATTTCCTCTATATGCATAAATGTCACATATCTGTAAGGCATCCCAAACAGTTTCAGCTTGTTTCCTTTATGTCCTTATTCAAGCAAAAGGAAATGGACAGTGATAAATAATAAATTCTGCTGGTTTTGGCTAGGAAGGAGTTAATTTTCTTAATAGTCTCTTGTATGGGCTGTGTTTTGGATTTGTGCTGGAAACAGTGTAAATAATACAGAGATATTTTATTTATTGTGGAGCAGAACTTACACAGATTTAGGACTTTTCTGCTTCTCACATGAGCCCACCAGTGAGTAGGCTGGAGATGCAGAAGAAGCTGAGAGGGAGTATAGCCAGGACAGCTCACCTGAACTGACAAAGAGATATTCCATATCATATGACATCATGATCAGCATTGAAAGCTGAGGAAAGAAGAAAGAAGGAGGGGTTGTTCAGAGTGATGGCATTTGTCTTTCCAAATAACCACCAAACGTTCCCTGGAGATGGCTGAACACCTGTTTGCTGATAAGTAGTGAATTAATTCTTTGTTTTGCTCTGATTCTGCATGCAGTTTTTGCTTTATCTTTTAAGAAGTCATTATCTCAAGTTAGGAGTTTTTGCACTTTTACACTTCCTATTCTCTCTCCACATCCCACTGGGAAGTTTGAGTGAGGGGCTTGCTGAAACTAAACCACAACATCAGTCTATGAATATATTTCAACAAATAATAAAAATGTTTTTGTGCAATTATGCCTTCCATGGCATAGTTACTAGTCAACAAACTCCAAGAGTATTTTAATATTTTTTTTTTTGCTTTTTTTAAAAAATGAACTTTCTTACATCTGCCACTTTGATTTTGGGTTTTTCATCAGTTACAGAGCTGATTTATTTCTAGTAAGCAGATTGCTATCATGAGCTGGCTGATATTGTGTCATCATTGAGAAAGTTCACAGCTCATAGATTTCCTGATATAGCTCATTTTAATGCATAGAAAGAGATGCAACTCTGCAGTGAATATCAGAGATTTCATGTTTCAGACAAACATTATGAAATAGAATAATAATTTATTAAGTAATGTTCAATAACTTTTGATTATGGAAGTTTCTCTTGATAACTTTAAAATAATGTTATCTTAACTTCCTTTAATCTCTTACCATACTCTCCCATGAGCAACTACAAGTTAAATTGCATTCAGTAGATACAGAGATAGAGCACCACAGAGTTCTGCACTCACACAGAGATTATGCTATTATTTATTTTTTAATCAGGCTGGGTTTTTTTGGTTGTATTGAAGCCATTAAATCATACTCTTATTTCACCTCAACAATTTACTATTATGTGATATGTGACTTAATGTGGACTTGATAGTCAATCTTACAAAGTGAAAAAAATTAATTGGAAACAGCATTTTATATGAAATTGAAATGGTAATATTTTTTACTGACAGAAACCTTACTTCATCCTTTCTTCTCTGTCTCAGGCATTAATATTCATTATTAATAATTTGCTGTCTCATTATTTAATGTGGGCAATAGTTGCTAATAATCTTGAATGATTTTTAAATGTATAGAATTGTATACCTAAATAAAACTAAACTTATATGACTGATACAGATATTATAACACTGTGAAATGTACAATTATTAAATAATAAGCATTAAAGAAAACTAAAATATTATGTCTTAATCATAGGCAGAACTAGATAGAGCACATGAAATTTTTCTTGTTATTTTTAGGCTTTTTAATAGAAAATAGTTTTTTACTTTCACCTTTCTGAAGTTCATTACATCTTAGGTTCACTATACCTCCTGCCATTTTGTTTTTTGCCATTTTGTTCTGCATATTTTTATCAAATTAAATTATCCAAGTTAATTTGTTACTGAGAAAAAGGTAAGAGGAAAATTTATCAAATTTCTCCAAAAACCAGATTACTTTGATTTTTCAGATTTCTTTCCTAAGAGTCTTGAAGTTTTAATGCCCTAAATAGATACACAGGATTTAAGAAAAAGATAATTTTGAAGTCTTTTATCTCTTTAGTAATAGTACATCCAAACCTGGGAAAACTGCAACCTTCTGTAGGGCATGGGTGTATATGTATATTAGACACCTAATTGTTCTGGTTTGGTTTGGTGGTTTTTTTTGGCAGTGGGAGAAGGGCCCCAGAAGTGGCTCCAGTAAGTGAGACTGAGAATCTCAGCCTGTGATGAGATCCACCACTCGGATTACTACGGCAGGATGGGTATAACTTGAAGGATTAAAAAATGAGTATTGCCAAAAACATCATTTCTAATCCACATTAAAGTAAAAAGAACCTTCCAAAATTGAATTTCTTTGTCTATTCCCCTGACCTCAGAGGGTATAATAACTGAGCATATGATCTCTTCATTCTGGGTTACCCTGATTTTGTATTTGCCAATGCACAGTATTCCATGGCTGTTTCCTTCCAGTCAGAATAAAATAGTTTCAGGTTCTCTGGATTTTAAGCATCTCTTTCTTAAAGGATGGAACCAATTATATTGAGGTGTTTTTTTTATAAAATCATTCGCTGAGAAAAATGAATGCATTTTTTTAAGACAGTTTCAGAAGATATACAAATTATGTTCCTTTATCTCTATTTAGAATTCTAGCTGTTCTATTACTTCCTTTGCAACAACTGAAGGTTGTAGAACACATCTGATCTTCTGCACCATGACTGCTCCACCAAAGGAGTTCATTACTGTGTTTAGTAACACAATAGTGAAAAAAATTGTTATTCTTGTCACTGTAAGTCTAGATTTATACTATTTTCATTATTCTACATTGGGTTTACATAGCAAGGTTTTAATAGTAGGAGTGGAGGGGCTGCAGGGATCACTTCTGTGAGAAAAGACAGAGATGGAATGGAATGGAGTAGCATAGCATAGCATAACATGTAATAGGATAGGATAGGATAGGATAGGATAGGATAGGATAGGATAGGATAGGATAGGATGGAACACTAGACTATGTTGCTAAAAGCCCCATCCAGGCTGGCCTTGAACATTTCTGGAAGGAGGCATTCACAGTTTCCCTTTGCAGCCTGTTCCAGTGTCTCACTGTCCTCAGAGTAAATAATTTATTTCTAATATCTAATCTAAATCTACCCTCTTTCAGTTTAAAACCACTTCCCCTCTTCCTATCACTATGCACCCTTATAAAAAATCCCTCTCCACCTTTCCTGTAGGCCTGTAAGGATTATGCTCCTTACCACAAAAAAAATATATGTCTCCCATAAAACTATTTCAACATATAAGGGCAACTAAATGGACACCACTCTGCACAGTGCCTCTGGCATGGGGAACCATCAAGACCTGAGATGATGGCTCCTTGTGGAAGGGGTCTACCTGCCTGACTGTGGGTGGTCTCTTCTGCTCCAGGACTCAAGATTGGTTGGGCTAGGGCTGGCATGCAGATGGGATAATGCATTGCAGCACCTGAAGCTGGGTCACTGTAACCTGGAGACAAGTCACTGGACAGCAGTGGGGGGTTTCTGGGTCTGCTGAAATTAGACTGGAGATCACTGGTAGTCTATGGCACACTACTCTGCCACTCCTGTCTTTTGGAAGACTACTGCCTGATTGTTGTGGGACCCCAAGGGTGAAATAAAGGCTGAAATCTAACTGTTTTTTTTAAGAACAGAGAGCTGAGACCCCTGCCTACCTCCAAAGAAGAAGGGAGGAGCTGCCATTGCTACACTGTGCCTCTGCCTGCTGCTGCTGGAGCCAGCCCAGCCCAGGCGAACCAGGAGCCGCTGCCCAGAAGCCATCACTACTGCTACCTTCAACGCATCAGGAGTGTAAGTACCCCATTTGTAAATCTTTCCTGCTTTCCTATCTCTCTATAGAGTTCACTCCCCATTCTCACATGCACAATGGTGACCCTAACAGGGGGAAACTGTGGTGCGGTCTAAATCACCTCCTTTTATTATAACAAGCCTCTCATCCTTTGCACCCTATCAGTGGCTTGTATTATAGTCATATATTTGTACACCCCTGTTCTGTTTATAAAATATCAGTACATATAAACCCCTCACTCAGTGTCCTCTTTCCCGTTTTGAGCGGAAGAGCATATTACCCCTGTGAGGGGCTTTTGAAAGGTATCGAGTAAAGCCTAAGAGGGAGGGGTTAACTGCTCAAACATCTCCTTGTTCTGTTTTTGAACCCTTACAAGGCCCCCTTCAGGTACTGGAAGGCCACTATAAGATCTCCCTGCAGCCTTCCCTTCTCCAGGCTGAACAACCCCAACTCACTCTGTCTTTCTTCATATGAGAGGTTCTCCAGCCCTCGGATACCTTTCATGGCCCTTCTCTGGACTCCCTCCAGGAGCTCCATATCCTTCTTTTAGTGGTGTGACAGAGTTGAACACAGTACTCCAGGCAGGGTCTCGCAAGAGTGGAGTAGAGAGGGAGAATCACCTCCCCTGACCTGGTGCTCATGCTTCTTTTGATGTAATCCAGGATACAGTCATGTAATCCAACTGCCTGAACACTTCAGAATTGAATGAAAGTTTAAACATGTTGTTAACAGAATTGTCCAATTGCCTCTTAAACATTGGCAGGCTTGGGGCATCAAACACCTCTCTAGGAAGCCTGTTCCAGGGTTCAACCACCCTCTTGGTAAATAAATGCTTCCTAGTATGTAGTCTAAACTTTCCATGATGCAGCTTTGAACCATTCCAACACATTCAATCAGCACCTCCCTGTGCGCTTCCCCATCTCAGGAATCTGTAGACATCAATGGTGACACCCCTCAGCCTTCTTTCCTCCAAATTAAACAAAGCCAAAATCCTTAGCCACTCCCCAAAGAACATACCTTCTATCCCTTTCACCGGATTTCTTGCCTTCTGCTAGACCCATTCAGGGACCTTCACATCCTTCTTAAATTGTGGGGACACAATACTTGAGGTCAGGCTGCACAAAGGCTGAATACAGTGGGATAATCACCTCTTTTGACTGACTGGTCATGCTTCATTTGAAGCACCCCAGGATGCAGCTTGCTCTTTTTGCTTTCAGGGCACTGCTGACTTCTGTTGAGCCTGCTGCCAGCCAGCACCCCCAGATCCCTTTCTGCAGGACTGCTTTCCATCCACTCCTCTCCCAGTTTTTACTTTTGGACAGATGGACAGATCCAGCTCCTGCTGGCTCTGAAAAAAAACTTCAGTGCAGGACACAGCTGAACCCATCAGACATGATAGTGGTGCATCTTTGATAACAGTTTTAAGAGTAACAAAAAATCAAATAAACAAACAAAAAAAGCACAATAGTTTTGAAAGAGACAAGTGTGAAATATGTGTGATGAAAACAGAAAAAAAGAATGCCCTACAGATGCCAAGGTGAGAGATTAAGGAAGGGGAGGAGGTGTTCCAGGAGCCAGAGCATATATTCCCCTCTAATTCATGGGGAAGACCATCATGAAGCAGTTTGTCCCTCTATATCCAATGGAAATTACCTTGGCAAAACAGATGAGTGTTGATGTTGAGCCTCAGAAGGTGGATGGGGGAAGGTGATTTGAGTTTTTTCTTCAGTCCAGTTTGAAGATTTGTGACCAAGTTACTCTGTATCTGATACAGATTAAGTATGTAAGCAAAACAGCTGATTACTGATATTTCCCTTTTCTTCACCAGTTTATCCCACTTTTAAGCAAAATGGATGGGAAATGTAAGACACAAGAGGAACTAACATGTATTTTCCCTCATCTTATGTTTTGAATAACAGAAATTCTTCTTTGCTTGAACTAATTATTTTTCAAATGATGTAGAATTATTAGTTTTTAATTATTATTATATTTTTTGTGTGAAGATGTCACAGGAAAAGAAAAATATCCAACATGTATATCTGATTTGTTTAATTTTGATCCAATTATGTATTTCATAATCTAAAAGACAGAAATTATATGTACTAGGAAATAGGACAGACATGAAAAATATCCCTAGGGTTGGGAGGTCTCTTACTCTGGTCCAGATTTTAGTATTTAATGTTTGAATTAATATTCACTGCTTACACAAAATGGTATTTAGCTAGGAAACCAAGAACACTAGCTCTTTGTGTGTCTAGTGAAATAAAATACACCAGACTGACAAGATGTGAATACAGTCAAAACCTATATTGAAAAAAAGCTACCCAAGATGATTATAAAAATGAAACTGAGGGCTGAATTTTTTTGCAAAATCTTTACACAGCCTCAGCTGAATAAATCTGTTCCTATGAAAAATTTAACTATGCAAAAAAATGAATTGGTGGCTCAAAACTTAATCTAAGCTTCCTAAGCCCTCAGGAAGGATCTTGCTGACAATTTGCGTAGAAAACAAGCATATATATATATAAATAACCTTTTTTTTTCCACATGAATCCCCAACTGCTGCCCTAGTCTCTAACTGTGAGCAGCAGATCTAAACGAGAGGGTCCTGTTGGCATAGGAAAAATTTGTCTGCATTCATTGGCCTCTGGATCAGTGCATGTTATAAATTGCTTTGCACAAAGGTTTCATATGTATCAAATCTAGTTGTCACTGACAAGTAAGCATGAGATTTCATTTTCTAAAATATTAATACATGTATGTATCTGAATGTATGAAAGAGAGAGCACTGAAATAATATTTTCTGAGCTCTTTGGTAACACCTCTAAGTCTTTAATGAATAAAATCTGTCTAGGCAACATATGGAAAGATAATTGCATACATCTGCTAATTAAAGAGTTTTGGAATAATTTCTTTTAAAATAACATTGGAGACTTTAAAATAATTTCTTAGGCTTTAATAATAATGGTAGGATTTCATTGATTAAAATTTACTATTTTAATAACTGTTAAAAGGAAATTAATAATTTGAGCTGTCTTATCAGAATTTCTATATGAAAACTAGTGAATGACAGAATCAGAAGAAGATAGCAGTACATGAACTCAAAGATAAAACAAAATTTATGAACTTAAAGAGGAGAAAGAGTATTTTAATATCCAGCTATTATATAATTGTCTTGTTTAGTTCTAATTTCTATCACAATTACAGCTACGCAGTTATACTTTTCAAAAAAATTACTAGACGAAATTTCTTAGTAATTATAATATTGTATTGTTCTGCCTTTTAGTCCAGAATGCAATAGTAACTGGTGGTCTGTATTTTCATCATTTATAATATGTTACCAGATGAGCTACACTATGCAGAAATATATTTCAATAGTTCTTTATTATAATGAAAAATTAAGCCAGAATTTAGTATTTCCTGCAACATTTTCTAAAAATATGTTCATATAAAGGTTAACATTACCTCTGGATAACTGACATTAAAGAATACAGGTTTTCAAATGCTAATTATTTAAAATAAATGTCTACCCTGAAACAAATTTGCAATACACAGTTTCTACTTTATGATTGCTATATGCTACATAAGCAAATACCTCAATGCCAACAAACCCTGACATCTGTTGGAAGAACAACTCTGCAAAACACAAACAATCCACTATTTTGCACTAATTCTTGTGTAAAATTAGTGGAAAGCTTTTGGTTTTGTGTGGTATGAAACAGGTAAAAAAAAAAAAAAAGAAAAGACAGAAAAAAAAAACATTCATTGTCCCACCCTTAGGTAAGCAGTATTTAAATCAATGAGAAAGGAAAAAAAAATAAAAATCTTTGATGGCTTTTAAGAATTAGATATTGTTTGCAAAAAATCACATACAACAGTGGGCATATTGGCCTGGGACTGCCACTTCATATTTTCCTTGCCTTGAATTGACAAGAGAATAATTTAGTTATATTGGTTCAGTTATCTTCTTTCTCATCATTACTATGTGGTTTTGTTTGGGTTTTTTAATTCAGTTTTTTGTTTTGGTTTGTTTGTTTGTTTTGTTTATTTGCTTTTGTTGTTTTTTGTTTGTTTGTTTGTTTTTATGCTTGTTTTTTTAATATGCTAACTCAACAGTGCCAAATGTTAACTAAAAATAAACCTGGTAACATGTTGTGTACTTTTTTGTCAGGGTAAAAGAGCTGAAAAAAGAAGTTAAAGAAACTAGAAATATTTCTTTGAGCTATGAAGAAAGGAGGGGTTTTTTATTTTATTATCTATAGTAGCTATTTAATTTCAATATTTTTGTTAGTCTTAAAATATCGAGTATGGAGTAATACCAAGTTACATTAGCATGGAAAATAAGAGGGATATGTTATATATAGTCATCCCATTGAAAATCGTCTCTGCTATCCATTTGACTAAATAGAAACCTCAGTATTATCAGGGGGTAATAGTATCACTCCCTGAAGCCATTCAGTGAAAAAACTGCTATATACTAAGCTCACTACTATGTAATAAAAACAGTACTTATTTTAAACTTCTTGAGTGAAGTGGTTCATTAAAATGAGCTTCCATTAGAGATACAGAAATTCATGGTAGTAACTGGGGAATGAAACATCAAAATTGTGAAGGCTGGTAAATGATGAATTGTTTAGGGTTGTCATGATTTGACTCGGGATTGACAATAAAACCGGTGACAATAATGATTTGGATCCCCTCCTTCTCCCACCCAGGTGGTGGAAAGAGAGAGATAATAAGGAGAGACACTTTCTGGATTGAAAACTAAACTAGACAGCTTTGATTAAATACTTATGATAAAAGAGAATATGTACAAATACATACAGGTATGCCCAGGAATGTGCAAAATCCTATTGCCACCTCCCACCCCCAGCAACTCCCACGGCCCTCTCCTGAGCTGTGAGCAGTTCCAAAATGTCCCAGACCACTTCAGACACTTATCCTGAGTCTTAGGTGTATATATATATATATATATATATATATATGATATTTGTGTGTATGGAATAGCTCTGGCCAAATTTGCTGTCCATCTAGTGTACTCCTCCTTACTGGAGGGTTACATATATGACTCTTCTGCTCATTTAGCAACCAAAACCAAAGCAGAGCAAAGCGTCCTTGATGTCTTTGCAGTATCTCTAAACATTCCAGCCTTATCAGTCCACTAGCTGGAAAACTTGCGGCTAGTTAAAAGAGAGCTCACTGAAGAAAAGAAAACAAAAACAAGCAACAAACAGAAAAAAGGAAATTGGCTTTGTCTTCGCTCAAACTAGGACAAGGGAGTTTTTATTCCTTGTGATTTTTGAAAATAATTTTGATAAATATTTCCCAGGTATGGCAAAATACATATAATGATTGAATGAAGAAAAAAAATATTAATTCTTCCTCCTCCAACCTATTTTTTTTATTAAATTATCACTTGATTATTTATGAGTAAAAAAATCTGTGGCCTTTCCTGATTTTTTTCTTTTTTCAGAGAGTAGGGCAGTCAGTAACATTTAGCATTTAATTAAGAGTACTGTTCTTTCAGAAAACAAAATGAAAAGATTACTGTTACATTTTCTTTTTTTTTTTTTTTTAATAAAATGATAGTAATAAACCCAAGTTGACCTGCCTCCTGACAGTGTC
The DNA here is from genome assembly GCF_000747805.2 of Chaetura pelagica. Classification (NCBI taxonomy): domain Eukaryota; kingdom Metazoa; phylum Chordata; class Aves; order Apodiformes; family Apodidae; genus Chaetura; species Chaetura pelagica. Next base: position 4,709,686 of record NW_009970720.1, read on the forward strand.
TGTTTTGCAGAGATTGTCAGATATTTGAGAATAATCTAAAATCTAAGTGCATCTGGAAGGAGAGTCGTCACTAAAAGTTATTTGTATCAGGTATTTCAGGTTCTAAATAAAAATTAATTAAGTAAGCCTAGGGAGGTACTTTTCTCTCCCATCTGACTATATGAGGAGCTTACATAGATGGTTTAGGTAACCTCTCGAATGCTAAGACAATTGAAATGACAAGAAGTAAATGGTAGTCTACTTGTGCATGATTTACAATAAAATGCAACTTTTCTTTTCCCCCCTCTAGGGAGTCTTAGCAAAGCTGAACATCTCAACTGGTGCATGAGAAATTTGATTTTTGACTCTATAGAGTGTAGACATAAGTGAAAAGATACAAACAGAAATAGATTATGTATGGCTCCCATAGTACACCTGGGAAATTTCAGCATCATTTGTGGTTTGTTATTATCAAAACCAACAAATAAAAATGTTTTTCCTTACAGATTTTGCTTTATAGGAATACAGAATTTGAAAGAGTTTTGATTCAGACTTCAGGTGTACAATTATTTATTAAAAATATATATATATAAATTATTATTTTTCCAAGAGGGTTACTTAACAAGCTGTGTCTCCCTTGGCTGGCTTGAATGCCCAGCTTTAATCTCTGTATCACTTTATATGTCATGAACAAATTACATAATAATTAGCAAAGAAGTAGAGCAAAAGAAGAGAAAGCAGATGCTAGATATTCCGTAGTTTTTTATATACACTGATTTATTCTTTTTAAGTTTCAGTGCTAATTTTCAAATCTACCTGCATAAATTTATTTGAGAGGAATTTCAAAGTCATAAATAAATGTGAGTAAGTTATTTGTGATTAAAAAAAAATAAGAAAATTATTCCCAGAATAATTAATAACAAAACAAAGAAAGAATATACTTGTTTAAAAAAAAAAAAAAAATTAGGCACGAGTTTTAGTTCTTTACTACCTTACAGCTACTTGGAAAAAAAAATAAAAAATCCATATATAATGAGATTTACCAGATATATGTACTTGGAAAAAAATGTAATATCATTTCTCTCTGATGTCATCAGTGACAGCTGTAGAGCCCAACTAAATGCCATAATGATTATATTTTGAAAAGAGACACTTTAATGAAGCTTACTGAGAAATTATGCACTCGAGAGCATGTGCAGGTATTCTGATAATACATTTATAATTTGTGGGGAGTCCGTATAGCCAGTAATGTATTTATTACTCCACAGAAATTCTTGCACTATTTGCAATCAAAGAGCAGAAAGTAGCATTTATGTTGTCGTGTAATGATCTGGTAATTGTATACAAGGAGAGTCTTCGGGATATTGCCAGGACAAAGTGAAGATAGTACAGTATTGGGTGCACAAATATGCTTTTATTTAGGTACAGATCAGCTAGTAAGAGATACAACTATATATTTGTCATAGGCTTATAATTAATGTGATAACTAACCTTAAACTAAAAAAAAAAAAAAAAAAAAAAAGGTCAGAAAAGGAAACAAAGAGTTATAGAAATGTCCAGCGCAGGAACCTCTGCTTAGGGGTCTGCTTCTTTGCATCATCATCACCTTCATCCTCCTACACTGGCATGGAAATGGAATAGTGGAGGACAAGGGTCCAGACCAGGCCAAGGATCAACTTCAAGTTCCCACAGAGTTCCAGTGGTATCCCATTGGTTTCGTAGTCAAGTCCTAGGAGACGTCTTGAGACAGGCACTCTTCACTTTTATGCAGTTAATTCCTTGGATGTGCCAGAGTGCTCATCCAAATACTGCTCCACAGTTGTAGCTTCCAACCTGAGTTGTCATAAATTCTTAATCACCTCCTGCATTCCTTAGGTCCAATTATCTACATACACCTCAAGTCTTCTTTGCCAAGTTGGTGATTTACAGGAAACAGTCTCCAAAACTCTTGATTAATTTTCTTCCACAAGGCCTGGTTACTGCAGGATGTCCTTCAATTTTAGCTCATCTTAATAAAATCAGCTTGGTAGCTTCCTGAGACATCTCTCTGTCCCAGCCTTATGTCTTGGATGTCTCGAGGCAAACGCCAGACATCAGAATGTCTGAATACACTGTTTATCTCTTGGATTGTTTGAGACAAGCACCATATATCCCGAATGTTACATGTCTCACATTCATTTCCCTAGTCTGAGAGAACCTGGAAAAAAGAGCTTTGTAATGAGGACAGAATTTAATTTACTAAAGATATGTTAGTATAAGGTGACGAGGGAGGAATGTGTTTGTCCTAACACTAGCCACATGCTAAGGTAGCTAATCTTCAGTAGAATTTTTAGATTGCTCAAGTTAGTAGATACTCTCAAATACATCTCTTAGGGCTGGGTGGATCACATGAGGAGCTTGAGTAATGGAAAATAGATGCCTAAAATTTCAATTGATGAAATTGGATCAATCCTACTTTAAAGGTGAAACAAGTATAATGATTAGATATCTTCCTATACAACTTGGATGTTTAAGGATTCAAACGTCCATGCCTTTGTCTACTGCTTCTTGGTAGTAAGTTAAAAGTGAAAACTGAAAACTGTTGATGCAGAACATTTCCTGAAAAAATAAGACACTAGAAATGTATAGTCATTAACTTATTTCAAACCCCTTGCCTTGGTTAGGGACAACTTCCAATAGACAAGGTTGCTCAAATCTTCATCTAGCCTGGCCTTAACAATTCCAGGGAGGAGGGATACATTGCTTATCCAGACAACTTCACGATGCTGTTAATATGTTTGCTGACTGTTAAGGGACAGGAAATTATGTCACTGAGTCAGAAAAGCCTCTTTCCGTTTCCCTTTCCCTTCCCTTATTCTCCTTCTTCATTTTTTAATATCCTGACCCTAAAATAAAATCTTTGTGCTTTGAGATAAAAATGGGATGAGTAACACAGAAGTGACTGTGGAAAGAGAATGTTTGTTTTTCAATATTTTATTTTTATTTTTTTTTCCCATAGCAAGAACAGAGCATTACACAACATTTTCTTACGGATTTCTCAGTTTCAATCAAAGTTAATAGGAGGAATACTGTCTTATTGATAGATTTCTCCTTTGGAAGCACAATCTCCCAAAAGAGAGAAAAAAAATATATGCCATCAGTTGTGTGAGACTGTCATGAATAATCTTCTTGGGTTCATTCCAAAACACTCTTGGGCTCCCTGGAAATCACCACCAAATTATCATTCTGCAAAATAAACAAAAAAATTAAGAAAGTGAGACAGTTGTTTTATCTACTTATGCTTATTCTTACCTTTTTTTTTTTTTTTTTTTTTGAGGGGGGGAAAGGTCAAACACTTACAAAAACATTTCTAGTAGAAGCTTCAGCAAGTTTAACATTTCATTTAAAACTTGGCAGTAATGGTTAAGAAAATTATTAAGACCTAAAAGATACAGAAATCACTGTGTATAAATATCTAATTATTTGAAGTGATTTTTAAAATATTCAAGTAATGCATCTTGTTTCCCTTGTAATTAGAGAAGTTTCAAGGAAAAAAAAAGCTAGTAAATATTCCTGTACTGTACATTTTATTCCAAGAATGTTGATATCAAAGGAAAATGCCTAGGACTTCTTTCTATCTTTTACAAAAGAAAGTTAGATATTAATCTAATATTCTGCTTCCTTTAATTAATTTAAAATCAAATACTATGAGAATCACAAACTAAAATGTGTTTTTTTTTTCATAAATAAACATGTAAAGTACATCTGCCAAAGTAAGCACTGAAACATAAGATTAAAAACCTGCAATAAACAATCAGTAAGCATAAAATCCTGGTTCATGCTCCACAGTAAAAGGAGAAATGTAGGAATTATGCTGCATTACTGTCTTAAAATACCAAATACCTCTGCTGTAGCTCTGTATGGATATATTTGCCCCGAAATACAGAATTGCCCTCAAATGTCCCAGAAGCTATATTTAGGCCTAAGACCAGCATTCTGAACATGCCTAAATCCACAAGCAAATGTCTTTTGACAACATCAGTAGTTAATATTATATTAAAGAGGAATCAAACTCCATTCTGTTTTTCTGAAATAATTGATATTCCCAGTCCCAAATTCAGTGGTAACAAAGGGACAATGCAAATTTTTAAATAAATATGTCTTACTTGAAGCAAAAATAGTGAGACCCTGTAAGGTAGCAGCTTAGCTACCTTAGCTTAATAATTAATTAAGAGACAATAAGAAAAAATCTTTCATTAATTTTGACACAAGCCTGTACATCAGGGTTTTAACATATAATTTCTAGTTCAAGACTATATCTAAGTAAACCTTACAAAAATATTTCAATGAGCTGAAAAAAAGCAAAAGCTCTCAATAGAGTTTACATTTAGCTTAGGCACCAAGTGCACATTATCTTGATTTATCTTTTTGACATGAGTGAAATGTTTCACATGTGTCCAATTCTCAGATGACAGCAATGTTTCCACATACTCTTACCAAGGAGAAATGGGAATTAAATTTTCATAATGTACAGTGCATTTACCAGTCTTAACACTTTATTTTTCTTTAAAAAAAAATTAAAATAAATTTAAAAAAAATTGTAAAGCATTGTGTTTCTGTCTCACTAAGCAGACCTGGTAATCTCCTTAGTATTTCAGACTTCCCCTAAGAAAAAAACAACAAAAAACCAACAAACCCACAGTAGAAAATACATTGATTTCACTCCTCTTTAATATAAAAAGCAAGTTGTGGTTTTTTTTCTTTTTTAAAACATAATATATAAAACAAAAAACAAAAAACCCATGTATTTAATCTTTTGTTGTCTTCTTAAAGTTTTTGGTTATCCATTTGAAACACAAAAGCCCTTTTCTGACACTGTCACACAGATTTTTATTATTATTATTATTATTTATTATTGTGTGGTTGCTTCTGCTATACTGTGAAATTTCAGGCATATAACATGGAAGTTATAAAAATGACATGACCTAGGTGTAATAAAGGATTTACGTAATTCATTCAGAACTGTGAATAACAAAGAGCTTATCAGATACTTGCAATTAATTGCAAACCTTGCAAGAAAATATTTAACTGTGTTATTTATGAGTGTAATTTATAATCAGGTGATTTTATTTTTTTTCCCCTAAGCTAAAATTAAGGAGGCTTTAAAATAATATCCTAATTGCTCTTTAAGAAGGAAAAAAACAACCTTTGTTCTTTTTTGTCTTGTCTACTTGTGCATAAGAGACTGTTATTAATTGGTTCAGTTTTATTGTTGACATTACAGGAAAAAATGTTTTACTTCACTGATATTTCAGTGAAAACTTGAAAGAAGTTTCAGTGAGGAGAAGGAAGGCTAGTCACTTATTAATCAAACAAGTTTATTTGCAAAAGCAATACATGTTAAGTGATCTTCAGAGGCTATAAAGAAATCTCTGCTGCTGTATTGTGTGCCATGTTCTCACTGACTCCTTGAAAACGTTCTTGTAAGATCCTGCAATTTTATTACAGACACTTCTGGCTTCCCTTCGAAATCCACCACAGATCAATTTGCAGGAAGAGTGGGGACTAACATTTTTCTCTATCCAAAAGGTATAGTAAGGAATGGTGAGAGAAAATACAGAAATGTAAATATCAGCTACTGCTGTTCATATTTGTGATGTATGTTGGGGATGCCAGCAGCCAAGAAGTTTCTGCTTCCCTGTCAGCATAGCATGTTGTTTGTAATAAGTGCAAAGTGTTATCTGCTCCATTCCAGGATTTTTTATTTTTAATTTTAATTTTTTCTGTGCGCTGTTACTAAATTTTATTTCCTCCCCTGTGTTTTTAGGTAGCACTGTTGGGAATTATTTGCTGACCCTTTTAAAAAGCTGTCAATTTCAGATACTCTTAATTCACTGTTCTTTGTTATCTGTGCTATTTTATTTTTGCAACAATTACATTGAACTATCATAGTAATATTTATAGCTTGCTGAGTATTTAAACATTTCGTTTTTTTTAAAAAAAAAATCTTCCTCTTCAGAATGTATTCAGTTACCACAGATACTGACAACTTTAGAATAAGTTTACAAGGGAAGGAGGAACATAAAACCTGGCAAGGAAAATGTAAGCACTGTACAAAAAAATATTTTTTGTTAGCAACATGCTATAGGCATTAAAAATAAATTGAAAAGCTTCTTCCAGCACATCAGAAATAGGAAAATTTTGAGAAACCTGAAAGGATGTTAGATTATAATCTCAAAACTGGAATACTAAAGGAAGGATAAAGCATAATAGGAAAGCTAAATGAATACTCTATTAGTGTTCAAAGCAAAGGAGTTTAAAGAGATTCTTATTCCACATTTTGTCTTTATAAAGAACAATCTAAGAAATTCAACACATTGATATACTAGTATTATACTTTTAGAAAAAATAAATAGCATATTACTAAAATATTTAAATAAAAAGTTATAAAGAAATCAAACAGAGAATTATTAAACTGTTAACTGGTATGTTGATTACAATTTAAATTGGCTTTATTTTCAAGTGATAAGTAGGGGGCAAGTAAGGAACTGATTTTTAGAAAAAGCCTCAGTATGGATGTAGGGAACAGACTAGTAGGGAAAACAAGAAAAATTGTCTAATACAGAAGAGACTTTGTATATGAATGGAGAAACAATATATAGGAAAACCAACACTCATTTTTATAGCAAGAAGTTATGTTTTAATAATCTTTCAGAGTGTTTTGAAAGAGTTAATGGGAGTCCAGATAAGCTTAGTATTATTGATAGAATAAACTTGGATTTTCAAAAAGCTTTTGACTTTGGAAGTTACTCTCCTAAGACACTTTAGGGAATTACATTATTGTAAGATTTATTAGATGTAAAATTGATTGCCTTCTCACATATTAGTAACTCTGTTGCAGGAAACCAAGGGAAAGAATAGAAAAGTTTTGTAACAGAGCATAACATTAGTGTTGACCTTTCCTGAAAATTGTCTTGTTCATTATACCTGTAACATTATGTAAAAAACAGGGTGAATAAGAGGTACAGTACTAATAGAAGAATTTGCCTTGAATTATGGGTATATGTAGAACAGCCTTTCTAACTGTACCTACCTTAGTGATGGACTTTAAAGATTCATTTTGATAGGTAAAAATATATTGATATAGTTTTTTTAAAAGAAGAAATTTGATAAAGCACTGGAATTCTGACTGTTAGTTTATTCCCAATTTTTCTTTTCAACCTTTTAAAAAAGATGAAAATTTCTTGGTGTTTCACCCCCTACAGTATGAGAATGTAGAGAAGAAAAAATGTTGTATATCGCAACCTGTCCTTTCTAACTGCATCCCGACCACATCCATGCAAGATTGTAAGCACTGCCAACAGCTCCACTGTAATACATTGACTCACCTGTCACTGCAGAAGTTCTTTACAACAGTGGTAACTGTGACCTGCGGAGCATTCTTTTGAAACAATTAGAGCAACTGTGCCTTGTTATATAATTTCCTTCTACCCACTCTCCCTTGTTACTGATCATTTGTAGTGGAAATGAAGCACAATGAAAAAAAAAATTCCTCTTTACTCATTCATATCATCTACCCCTCCACCTATTTAGCAAGACACACACTGTTGGGTATAACTGCATCAACAGGTGGAACTCTTCATACTAGCTTGATGAGACATAAATACTCAAATTTGTGTGCAAGAGATCCCACTGGAACACTGGCCCCACAAGATTGAGGTCTCAAGTTAAATTTTGCTGCTTCTGATTAGGATAGTGAAGAATGCATAAAACTTTGTCTATCTGACATGTATAATAGGTGAATTTACTACTAAAAAAAATTGCACTGCACTATTCCTTGCCTGAGACTATTAGTTTGATTATGGTATTCCCTTGGACTGTACCTAATAATCAGAGTTTGACTGTAAGTGGGTAAGTGTGCCAATTTATTTCCTGCTGGGAAAAGACTAATGTATAACATAATTGTAGTGAACTGCTATGTAACAGTATTTGCTGTCCTTCTAGATACTTGCAGAGGAATCCTCTAGAGAAGATTCATAGCTCAGTCACAAAAAACTCAAAATCAGACTGTCCTGGATATTTTGCATGTCTATTCCAATTCTCCTATATAGGTACTCAGAAATTAGATTCTTGAACACTGGGAATGTGATGTTAACAGTGAGTATCATTAGCAATATGATTAAAACCATATAAGAATGATAGTGGAAGATGAGGAAGATATGGATTGCTTCTTAGTTAATTTTGCAAAATACTGCAATATTCAAGAAACTCCAATCAATACAAGATACATGGGTAAGGGTAGATGATCAGAAGACAATTTTCCATCATCATCATATATTTGTAATAAAATAAAATAAAAACATGACATATTTTCCCCTTTGTGATTAAATTATAATGAAAATCTGTTTCAAATTCTCAGATTATTCACCTAGCAGTTCCATGCTGGGTGTAGAATAATTTCTTCTGCAGAAATGGTGAGAAGACTATGGAAGAGTTCTACTCTTTTAGTTCTGTCTCCTCACTGGTTTCACTGAATCTCTGAATTTAATTCAAGGGCCTGTAACGGGGCAGAAAAAGAATGATGGACTTCTTATGGATTTGTATAATGCTGAATTTGGTAGTCCCAGCACTGCACATTCAAAAAATTACCAGATGAGGATATATTTACCTATTAACAAATATGGAAGTCTCCTATTTAACATGGCATTATCAAAACTTACACCTTAGGTGCATCATTAAAAAGAAAATAGAATTTGTAGACATTATCTTAAAAAAAATACTTCTGGTTCACATCTATTATATTTCACTTTGACTTAAAAGGTCAATGACAAATATAAGTGCATTTCACAGTGCCAATTAATCTAGATTTAGGAACAGATTTTTGTTCCTATTCCCATGGCTACTTCAGACAGAACAGACAGAGAATGTAAAATATTCAAAAGGAAAGTTTCCTGTCTGTAACAAGAGAACTAATGCATAAAATCACATTGTTTGTGCCAGTGAAATTCACTTGGCTGTGTTCTTTTCTAAAGGCAATCTTACCTGCCAACATATTAAATATCTAAATATAATATTGTCCTGGTTTAAATATTAAAGCTGAATCCCAAAAACCAGGGGTGGGAATACTGATCCTTCCACTGTTTCAGGGTCCTAAGGACCCTCTCACTCTATAGGTGTCCAGCACTATGCCAGGATCTCCCAAACCATAACAAATACATAAAGTTAATTGAGAAAAATGACACTATATAACAAGGATTCATGCATGAAACTCATCACTTAAGCTGGATGATTTGGATGCATAGGTATGATGGGTCCTGCTATCAACATTTTCATAGCTATATAGATTGATTGGAGAAAGATAAACAAAATGAAAATAGGTGTTTTGTTGTTGGTTTTTTTTCAGCACTGTTCCCTTTCCTTTATGCTTTTTTTGACAGCTCAAATTGAAAACATGCTGTGCATCCTCTGCATCTGATGTACAGCAGGTCTGTCAAGATGCAGGACAGCTGTGAGAGGCTGTGTGATTGCTGTGAGGGGAGTGGAAAGGAGCAGGAGCAGCTGTTGCTGCAGCATTTGTCTCTTGTCAGGAATTCAGAGCAAATGGTATAAAACAATGTTAAAGACTGCTCTTTTGGCCTGTCTAATTCTGGAAGGTGTAAAAACTCCTTATCCACAGAGTTTACACAATCACTACCAGGAACATCAGCTGTGCAGCAACCTTCACTCTTCTTCTCAAACTGTACCAAAGGAGGTGCTAGTCCCATTGAGTTTACGGGAGTATTTAACTCCTATCAGGGTGCTCAATCTATATATGAAGTTTAGGGTAAGAGTTTTCATTACTATCATATTCAAATGTTTTATGTTATCCAAAGATTTAACAAAAAAAAAACCCAAAAACCCAAAACCATTTCAAAGAGAAATAGCCTTAAACAAGAAGACACAAATATTGAAAGAATAAATCAATTGATAAAAATTATTTGGTGTCACTCTGTTTTTACCAAAGCTATATTAACATTTATTTGTTTTGGTTTTTTGGAGTCTTTATTTTAATTGTATGTGTCTATATACTCTGTCAACATTGCAACCATATTAACTTGAAGAATTTCTCTCCATTTTATCTTCAAAACACTGCATATTTTAAGTTTAAAAATGTTAACATATTTCTCTTTTGTTTAGCAGCAGTCTAAAATAAAGTCTAAAATTAAGGACTGAAACATTTATTAATAGATAAAAATCCTGCTTCAGTCTTGTGCCTGTTACTTGTTGCCAGGTTTTGCTGACCAAAAGAAGGAAGCACTCTCCAAAATACCAGAAAGAGCAGTCAACCTTTGTAATTTATTATCTATCTCTAGATACCACAAGTCCATAATCTAGTGAGGACAATTAGACAATTGTCATGACTGTATCTTGATTTTCACTGTTAGACTGTTTAAGAAAATGGAAACACAGGGATAATTATAATGTTTTACATTTCCTGAAAAAGGAGTGTTTCTCCCAGCAACCAAGCATCTTCTAATTTTTATAACCATTTTTAAAATGGTGCATATATGCCATATCCTCATCAAATAAATAAATAAATAAATATCTCCCCTGAGGTGATTTTGTTTCTCTCTCTGCAAATATATTTTAAAATGTAAGAGGCCACTGTATTAGAAGGAACTGTTACTTAAAACCATCACTTCAATGTGCATACCTTTGCATACCAAAATAAAGGAGTCTTTTTTCATTCAGACTCAAAGTAGGATGGACTTGACCTCAACTATTTTTAGGGTAGGAATGCTTCTTTTGCAATATAAAAAGGAAAAATCTGTTTTGCTTTGTTAAAAAAATGAAACAAACCAAAATAAAATGAGCAACCCCAAAACCTCCCAAAGAAACAAACCCCAACAAGTCAGGAAGATGTGAGTTATACAGTTTACTATGTAGGTGTCAGAATCTATTTGCTTTTAAACATTTCATAATACACACAGAGAACACTGGTTAAGATAACACATTGTCTTTAATATAGTTTTATGCCTTTGCATATGACTACTGCTTGTATTCAGTCATATATCCAAATACACTTTCCTATTAATATCCACTCTCAAAACATCTGGTTTGCATTTAGCTGTCTAAAGGCATTTCAGGTTTATTATTTACAAGCTTCTAACAAAAATAATGAAGAATGCCCTTACTGTAGATGTAAATTTGTATCTTTCACAATCACATAGGATTAGCCAATAAACAGAAACTTTAAACGCATCAGTGGCATTGGTCATTAAGTTCAAAACAGATATAATCATTAGATGAGAAATCTCATTCATGTTTTGTTTATAGCATTTATACTTTCACTGATATATCACTCTTGGAAAAACTACAGTTAATTCACTCAATACTAGTTATAACCAAACTTCATGGTTATACTTTAGGAATGTTTAAAAGTGTATGTGTGAATATATATATATAATATAATCACAGCATAACAGATTTTTTGGGGTTTGAATGAACTTTAAAGATCATCTAGTTCTAACCCCACAGCCATGGGCAGGGTCACCTCCCACTAAACCATACTGATCAAAGCTCCATCCAATCTGGCCTTGAGCACTTCCAAGGAGGGGGCATCCACAGTTTCTCTGAGCTACCTGTGACATTGTCTCAATACCTCAAAGGAAAGAATTTCTTCATAATGTTTAATCTAAATGTACCATCTTCCAATTTAAAGCCATTACCCCTTTTTCTATCACTGCGTGCCCTTGTATAAAGTCCCTCCTCAGCCCTTCACTCCAGGGTGTTGACCACACCACACAGCTTCGTGTCTTCAGCAAACTTGTTGAGGATGCACTCAATTCTGCTGTCCAACCAAGATGTTAAACAGCACCAGGCCCAATACCAAGTGTTGCAGAATGGCACTCAATATCGTAAAGAATGTATGTTAATATTTAACATTCATTCTTGTCAGATGAGAAAACTAAATATCTCCACAATGTTATTAAAGAAATATTGAAAAATGGAAGCAGATTTCTTGGAGGAAAGGTTTTGATATATTTTATGTTTTTAATGACCTTTATATATATATATAAAACTCAGATCAAACTAGTTGCATCATGTGACAGTAGACAAAAGTGCATCATTAAGAAATGTGGAAGTCTGATTAAGAAACTGATAAAACAGCAATGAATACAAGCCTTTTCATGGTTAGTTCTGCAGGTAGTTATTGATAATTTTTTACTCATCATTCTGTGATTAAAGACTGGTAAGATGTTACACAGACTTCTCTAAAACAGCAGAGAAGACGTTGTTGTTGTGAACATAAAGGAGTATTCAAACCTGGGCTCAGAGGAGAGAAACTAATGGAAGCTATTCAGACAAAGATAAACAAAGATGTATCTGTTCAAGCACAAATCGTGTGTCTGCACTTCTAGTGGCTAATATAAATCTTTGAGTGGATTTCTAAGTATCACACTGAAGCAATGGGGCTGTAGGTGGTGCCTGCTATGAGTTCATTACCACCAAAAGCAATTAAGTGGAGTTCAGAAAAGAAAATGGACTCTCAGTTTGTTACTGTGATGGTTCCTGAAAACTTATCATGTCCAAACACATATATTCTAAGGCTAATAAAACATTGCCTTTGTGCTTGTTTTCTCTTTTCCTACTTTCCCTCGTCTCTTCCTCACTTTCTCAATTCTTTCTCTTCCAACAGTAGTCATTTCCTCTCATTTTTGTAATGTTGTCAGGGAAAATTTCAAGACGCCATAGTAACTCCTGTTTTGTTCTAGGTAGGACTGTCTGTTTCAGCAGCACCACTTGGTCAGTGAGTGTCTGACTTCAATGTAAGTGTATAGACGTCTATTTGAGATACTCAGTTGACTAACACATTCCCCTGCCAGTCTTGATTCTGAAAAGCCAAAATAATGAGGCAGTTCCAGTGAATGTTTCTCAGCTTTAATGACTTAGAAAACTTTTTTCAGGCCTCTGCAGGCCTTACTGACCCTGCTTACTCCCATAACCCTGGCCATAGACCAGGACCCCATTTCAGCTCAGTCCTTAACCCTTAGTCCCTGTCCCAAAGACACCACAGCAGTGCTAGTCTCCAGGTCCTCCCAAACCTGCCCTGCCTAGCCATGGGCCTTGCTGAGCTCATGTTATTGCCACATTGTACTGAACTCTTTATTTCTATGCATTACAAAAATTACAGCAATACTTTTCAAAATGCAGTTGCTGCTTGGTCTAGTTATACCTCCAGTACATTAGTTGCTTTGGATTACCAATCAAGGGATATATCAAAAACATAACACCTTAATTTCATAGATTTATTTTTAAAAATTGTGTTTCTTTCAAAAAAATATTTGAATGGTAATCTTGCTTTGCATGTATTATAATTCATCTTTTGTAAACTATAAATCTCAGGGAAAACCTCCATACCGAAGATATGTCCAAAACAATAATTTTATGCATTACTGCCTCCCTTTCCAGATTTGTCCACTGATTGTCTTCTTTTTCAAAGTATGCCTCTATTACTTTTGTTTAGTACAAACTTTTAAAACTAAGATCCCCTTCTGAGATTCCAAGAATTTGGATACTAAAATATGGGTATTACTTTAACTGACCACTGTTTCCATATCCAAGATATAATTAATGTAATGAAATCCTCACATAGAATTCAGAGCAGACGAATAAGCTTAACAGGCCAAAGAAATATCTCTTTATTAACAAGAAAAGGCACAGTAATAAAAACCCTCAGATTACATTAGAAGAATGTCACTTTGAATATTAATAAATTATATTAAATATACTAGAATTTTTGAGTTCTGGACAATTAGAAAACATTTTTGTTTTTTTTTTTTAAATTCTGATGTAACATTCAGTGTCTGCTGTGAATAAGCATGTTCCCTTTAACAGTTTCAAACACTATTTGAAATTCGATACTCCAAGTGTACTGTTAAAAGTTAACCTTGCATGAATTACAAGGATATTAATTATAATTCATTTTCCCTGTGGTTCTTGATACCCTAAAACTTAGGGTTACTTGTTTGAAACAAATATAGCTTTAGAGAATGAGTTTCCTTTGTGCACTCAAAAATTACAGCTAGGATATAATTCCTTAGTCTTACAATCTCTATATATCCATTTATGCATGTCTGTTTCTTTCTGTCATGGCTAATGCAATAATTTATCATTAGTAATAAAATACAATGAAGTTGTCAGGAGAATGTTGCTATTTATGATGGTGGGTCCCAATCTATTTTTTTTTTTTTTTAATGGTTTTTATGTCTAAACTAAAGCTCTAAATTGTTCTATAAGACTTGTAGGTTTACTTTAACTGTTTTTAAAGTGCTAGAGCACACATTTAAAACACTTTGAGATAGTTCCATAAACGAAACCCAAAACATATAAACCTACTCCCTCCTACTGGGCATTTAAGTAAAAATTGGAAATCTAAAAAAAACCCTGAAACCCACAACACACTTCATCATTTGAATTGTTCTAGGGGTGTATGAATTCCATAGATGCTTTATTAAAAGCTCAGTGGGCAACTATAGAATCAGGTCTGCCCAGACCACATCAGTCCCTGGCACATGCTGTATTTAAATCTGACTCTACACAACATTTGGAACCATTATGCTGTCCTTTAAATATCAGTTGGGTCAGGAAAGAAGAAATGGGGCAAAACAGGGAATACAAAGAAAGAGACAGGACTAGTGGTGAAAACTGGAAAAAAATACCCCCAGGATATAGATTTTGAATTAGATTAGACTAAATCAGAAATCAAATCAAATCAAATCAAATATCTAGGTACCATATGGGAATGAAAGATGTTCCTCTTCTTTCCTTCTTTTCTGGGTACTCAGCTCTAATTAACTAACTGCTCTGTGCGTCTTGTTCTCTACAACTTGTTCCCTGACAGACAATATTTAAAAGCCAGGATCAGATGTATAACATAACTATTTTAAACATTTTGTAAATACTGACCACAATGAGATAGGACTTCAAAAGTGTAAGTAAAGGTGAAAGTGGAAAAGCCATCTTATGAATTAATATTTTTTTATGTCTCCTTAAAAGGAAGTAGAGAATCAGGGAAACTAGACAAGACAAATATGATCTTGTAAGAAAATTAGGCAAAAATTGGTGTAAGGTTTATTTGAAGAATTAGAAAGCTACATTTAAGAGTCTAGAAGGAGAGTTGTCTCCTTTTTGTCTTGTATAGTATTGGGCAGCTCCAAAAAAAGATGCCTTTGTATTCTATGACATCTAAATGGCACTAAACAACTAATAACTAGATCTCTGATAATTACAAAGAGAATTCTGATGTCTAACCCTATAAGACCATGGCAGATCTAGAGGCTGAGGCCTGTTTTTTCTATGTACATACAAGAAGTTATATTAAACTACCAATCTCAGTCTGAATCCTACCTTGTTGTTTGTGGTTTTTTGTTTTGTTTTGTTTTCATTTTGTTGTTGTTTATTTTTTCGTTGGTTTTGGTTTTGTTGCTTGGTTGCTTGTTTTGTTGTGTTTTTTTTACCAACAGCTAATTAAGAAAAACAACAAAAAGATGGTCCTTACTTAAGAAATTAGTTCCTTCTGAATGGAAATCTTACCTCTTGCTGAATCAAGACATTAAATATTCTTCCACCTCTGTTTTTTAATGGTTTTGATTTAATTGTCTTGCTTGTCTAAACAAATTAGAATGCACAGAAAGTAAAGCCAGATAATGTTTTTTATCCTTCTTTTTACCCCATATTATATAGCTATGGTACTATACCCAAGAAAAAAGAGATGTTTCCTTCCAGAATGACTGTAACTGGAAATGGTTACACCATAATGAAGAAGTGTAAAAATCATGCATGAAAATATTTGACCCAAATAATTTACACTTGGGTATTTGCAAAAAATAGAAGCTCAGTAGTAACTTTCATCTATCAATAAGTAGCTGGCTGATTTTCACAAGTACGGAGCATCTTCATTGCTTGCCTGTTTTTTTTCCTACTAAAAAGATGTGTGATTTATCTGCCTTAAATACCTTCAATCTAGACCTCAAGGCCTGAGCTAGTAAATAAAAAAATAAATAAATTATAATTTCCTGTGGAAGGAAATTAGCATATTCAGAAGAAAATTAATCCAATCTATAAGTAGCTATTTCCCGCTTCTGCAATAAAAGCATCTTTAAATATTTTTTTTCAGATTCAGAACTCAGCATTTACGTATATAAATGTAGACGTAGTGTTTCATCTAAACAGAGCTTATTTCCACTGAAGACCACAAAATGAAAAATCATATTCTATAATTATTTTTTTTTTGTGTTGTAAACTTTCCATAATTCAGGGATGACATTTTTTATTGCATCATACTGTGTTTCTAATTAACATCAATCAGCTATTTCTGCAACTTGAAACAATCAAGTCAATATCATATAATAATAAAAATCCCAAGGTGATGTTCTTTTTACTCAGATTTTTGAATCACAGAATCACAGAATCACTGGAATTGGAAGGAACCTCTAGAGATCATCTAGTCCAACCCCCTTTCTGAAGCCTAGAGCACTTTAAACACAACTGCATCCGGGTGGATCTTGAACATCTCCGGAGAAGAAAACTACACGACCTCCCCAGGCAGCCTGTTCCAGTGCTTTGTCACCCACACAGTAAAGAAGTTTTTCCTCATGTTTAGATGAAAATTCCTGTGCTCCAAGTTCTGCCACTTGCCCCTTATCCTATTGCTGGGCACCGCTGAAAAGAGTCTGGCTCTATCCTCCTTACACTCACCATTTAGATATTTATAGACGTTAAAAAGGTCTCCTTTCCAGGCTAAACAGTCCCAGCTCCCTCAACCCTTCTCCATAAGAAAGATACTCCAGTCACCCATTCATCTTTGTCACCCTCCACTGGAGTCTCTCCAGCAGTTCCCTGTCTGTTGAACTGCAGAGCCCAGAACTGAACCCGGTGTTCCAGATGCGGCCTCACTGGGGCAGAGGGGGAGAATGATGTCTCTCAACCTACTGGCCACACTTTTCCTAATGCATCTTAGGATTTTATTGGCTTTCTTAGCCACAAGGGCACAATGCTGGCTCATGGTCAACTTGTTGTCTACTAGGACCCCAAGATCCTTCTCCCTAGGGCTGCTTTCCAGCAGGTCCAACCCTAACCTATACTGATGCATAGGGTTGTTCTGCCCCCAGTGTAGGGCCCTATGTTTGCCCTTGTTGAACTTCATTATGTTCCACTCTGCCAGCTCTCCAGCCTGTCCAGGTCATGCTGGATGGCAACGTAGCCCTCTGGAGCATCAGCCACCTCTCCCAGTTTGGTATCATCAGTGAGCTTGCTGAGGATATGCTCTGTCACCTCCCCTAGTTCCCTAATGTATATGTTAAACAAGGCCAGACCCAGTACTGACCCATGGGGAACACCATTGGCTACAGTCCCTCACTAGAGAGGGTAGTGATGGGACAAGGGGTAACGGTTTTAAACAGAAAGAGGGTAGATTTAGATTAGACATCAGGCAGAAAATCTCCACCATAAGGGTAGTAAGGTGCTGAAGGTTACCTAGCGAAATTGTGGAAGCCCCTTCACTGGAGGTGTTTAAGGCTGGGTTGGATGAGGCTTTGTGCTGCCTGGTCTGGTGTGAGGTGTCCCTGCTCATGGAGGGAGCTTGGAACCTGACAATCCTTAAGGTCCTTTCCAACTTTCTCCATTCTACGATTCTAAGTCTTTTATGCTTCTGACAGAGATAATGCAATCCCTCCTCAGGAAAATACCTTAGAAATTGGCAGCTGCTGATTCCTCAACTATAGGTAGGTGATCTGCCAGGCCTGGATATTTCCACTTTCCTCCCTGCAGGGTGCTCCTGGGATTTCTCCCTACTGTGGGACTTGTGGGCATACACAATAAAAGAACATTAATTTCAGCATTGTTATTGTCCAATTCTGAATGCAAATCCATTCCAAATATTTCACACAGTTCTTGATGAGAATGGAGGATAAAAGCCACAGTAATTCAGCCACCACAGAAAATAAAATTATAAGATTTTCAGAGTTTTTACTTTGAAGTACAGAATGCAAAGAAGTAAAGAAAAAGTTAGTGCTGTTTTTTTTTTCTGAATGAATAATAAGGTCAATTCTAAGACTGTATGTGAGTAATTACCTGATGAGAACTTGGGTTACCTAAGTGTGGGAGCTAAAGAATGTTCATGTGGAGATGCTACAGAATCTGAAGAGTATGAAAATATATAAAGCGGAAGCAAGCTGAATGAGAAGGAAGACATTTGGTGGCATCATCTACAGGGATATGTAAATGGACTGAATGCCACATGATGGTGCTGAAGAGGTGGAAAAGAAAATCTGTAGGGAATACTAAGAATAAAGGAGAAAGGAGCAAGGGAAAACATCCAAATAATCACTGAAAAGACAAGGAAATGTCACTTACAAGATCTCCCAGAGAAGAATAAGCAACAGCGAGATTAATTGCACAGGAATTTTGATTGGATGAGAAGGCTGTCATAGCTAGACTAAGGTTAATTTCAGTGAAATTAAAACCTGCTCATGTGGGAGACAATCTGGTGCTACAGGCTGTTTTCCAGTGTTATTCAACAGAGGACAACAAACCAAACTCTGGAAAGAAGACAAAGACATAAAAGCAATTATAGAAAATAATTTAAATGGTTTAATAAAAAACAATAATTTTGCAGTGATTACACTGGATCATTTTTTATTATCTACTGGAAAGCAGGGAAGACACATTGTTAATGTAACTTACATAGCTTACCAAAACGAAGAAAACATATCTAAGAAAATTATGCAAAGAGGATGGTAAATAAAGTAAAAAATCTGTTGCAATATATTTTCCTTAGTTAAACATCAAATTCATTATAAAGGCAGCTTTAGAAATATTTTTAAAACTTATGAACTAAATATGATGTGAACATTTATGTAATTAAATATATTTTATCACACACTTCAAAAGTATTATTTTGTAATGTAACTGACACTGCTTTTGCCCCAAATAAAAACTTTTGAACTTTCTTGATTCATATCAGACATGTTAGATCAGTAGCTTGTGATTTGTTACTATGTGCTACTGATAAGAGTTATTTGGCCTCCATATATTAAAACATTTCACCCTTTTGATTAATTTTTATTAAGCAAAATAGAGTTCTCTTATTTTGAATGGAAATTCTGATGGCAAATTCTGAGTTCACCCATAATGCATGTGATTTTAGTGTAGTGAAAATTTTCTTTTGATTATATGATAATTTGTGGTAAATTTAATTTGGATAAGGGATATGCAGTATAAAACCTCAGATTTACCAGAACAAAATACTATGAAACAATAGCTGTACATTTTGCTGATAAGTAATACATGAAGAGTATTTTTAATAGACTATTTATACTTTTGTATACATAGTTTTACAAACATATGATTCTAAATACGCAATATAAGTGCTGTGGAATAAAGTTACTGATAAAAAATTGTTAGTATTTGTTGTAACAGCTATGCTTACAACTCTTAGAAGCACTAATAGCTCCAATAATGGAAATAGTTTGGAACTATCTGAACTTTTTTTTTTTTTTCCTTAAAAAAATATGTTGAATTACCTTAAAGAGCTATTGCTCATAATTTTAAGGTACTGGATATTCTGATATTTGAGAAAAGATATCCAGTGAAAAGATAAAAGGCAAATAGCACAAACTGAAATACAATAAATCTTGCTTAAACATGAAAAAAGCACTTCTTTATAGTGAGAGTAGAGAAGCACTGGGGTAGCTTTACCACAGAGGATGTGGATCCTCCATTTTTGAAAATATTCAGAACCTGACCGGACATGTAGCTTGCCACCCTACGGTCGCTGACCCCGTTCTGATCTGGACTGGGAAGTTTAAACAAGCCAATCTTCAGAGGTCTCTTCTAACCTCAACTATTCTGTGATTGTGTTTTTTGGGTTTATGGGTCTTTTTTTGTGTGTGTTGTTTGTTTGTTTGTTGTTTTTTGTTTTTTTCTTCTTTTTAGTGTTTTTCAAAGAATGTCTTAAGCACAAATTATTTATTTCAAACTTGCATTTCTGTTTATATATAAATGTAGTCTGATATAACTAAAATCTATCATGTTAAAGGATACCTACTGATATAAAATAAATCTTAATTAAGCTTTCACTAAATATTTTATGCGATACTACCTAGAGAACAGAATCACAAAAAATATAATTCAGTAAAATATTCTAGAAATAATTAACCATCTCTCCCCAATGTATTAGAACTTCTTAAATATTTACTTTTTGCATTTTTTTTCTCAAAAACAATTAACAGATTAGAGTCATATCTGAGCCTGTATTAAAAGTAAACATGAGAATTTTTACTAGGATTATGCTGTTTCCCCAAGGAGAAGATTTAACTGTCACACAACTTGTTTAACAGTTTTGTTCACACTTACTGTGATTAGATTGAAATAGTTTTAATTAATGACTGTTGAACTAAATAACACAGTATTTCAACTGAACAAAGAATTAAAGCAGAGATTAATGTAGTTTGCTTGAACAGGAAAATGCTGTTCACTGAAATAAAACAGTTTCAGTGACTTCTACCCCACAAATCAATGTTTTGATTAAGATTAAGTAGCCTTTATTCATTCTAGACATTTTTTTTTTAAATGTAAACTATTTCATTGAAATAAACTAGGTAACTAGAGAATTCCAGCCCTTCCTTAGGAGTGTTCCCCTCAAGATAACTACTGCAGAACCACCCTGCAGTGATCCATTTCTGCAGAACGGATGATTTACCATAGCTAATAACAAAATGGAAATAAATTACCACAAAGCTATTTTCTTGTTTTATTTTTTTTCTCTAACTGGTCTGAAAAGTTTGGTAAAATATGAGAAACAATGAGATACAGAAATAATCTTTCACTCAAGTTTTAATTATTTCACAGATAAATTAATTTGAATTACCAAGAGGTTTATACCTTTTGATGACTATAAATAAATGTTGAGTTTTTAATTTCTCACCCTAAGCTCTTTTTCTAGGAAGAATATTTTTTGCTACAGCATGCTAGACTTTATCTGGCAGTGCACCAATCCTGATTACCAAATCTGTAAAGCTAGCAATAATAATTCCATATAATTTTGTAGTCTTCCTCCATTTTCACAGCACACTGTACTTCCTATTGAACAAGCAAGAAACATCAGAACTTCTTTTTGCCAACATGCCTAGGATACATGCGTGCTCCGTGCTGTTTCAGGTTGATAAAGCAAGAAATATAAGCTACTCTAATGAGTAGGAATTGTGTATCCCTGCTGATATTGCAAGTTGTTTTCCCTCTGCAACTCTGCTGAAGATTTCAACATCTGCATTACAGAATGAGTAACTACAAAGCATGTAGAACTGTTACAGCTTTTAAATGATAAATCTTAGCCTAATTCTGATATAGCTAATAAAATACAGCTAATATTCACATTCATTGTAGAGAAGACTGACATTGAAAGTAATACATCCTAAATTCAAAAGATCTATTGACTTTAACAGATTACCATAAGAAAAATATCTTGTTTTGTTCATCTGCATAAATAAATATATGCAGACAATGCATTTTTGGCACATACGCATATAAAGAATTATTTATTAAAGTAAAAAATCTGAGAAGTGGTTTCTTTATCTCTAGGTAGCTAGGTATTCCCTTTTTTCCTTAGTTCTAGTTATTAATTTAAAATATATTAAATTGTCATAATTTTTAATTTTTAGTATTAATCTTGTGAGTTTTTTTCATTTAAAGCATGACTTTTCTGTGTGTTGTATGTAATGAGATCACCAGTGACTGAGCAGTTATTCATGAGACAATATTTTTTTAATTAAAAATGTAGTCTTCTGCATTAAAAGATTGCAGATGTGTAGTACAGCATCTTTACTTTGAGATTTCTGTTTAGCAGTCTATAAAAAATTGAGTTTAGGATGATCTCCTTAAGAAGAGAAAATGAGACCATGCCTGAATCGCATGTTGTACCATATGCAGT
Organism: Chaetura pelagica; assembly: GCF_000747805.2. NCBI lineage: Eukaryota > Metazoa > Chordata > Aves > Apodiformes > Apodidae > Chaetura > Chaetura pelagica. The sequence goes on from NW_009970720.1 coordinate 4,731,614, forward strand.
CACTTAAAGAGAGAATTAATGTAATAGTTGGTATAAAAAATTAACATTCCAGTTTAGTAGACTTTCAAACCCATTTTGCACTAAAAGACATTACTATATGCAGTACTGAGTAGAAGAAAATCAAAACCACTTATCTTTAACTTAGATATAGATGTATTAGGGATGAAATGATGCTTTTCCAGAAAACATATATAAAGATGTGTTGTCATAAAAACAAAAAAGAATGCTCTCAGGACATAAATTGAGAAAGAAAATTAATTAAGTAAAATTTTAGGTTTTGATAAAGTTTTTCCTTCTGCTAAGTATATGAGCTCTTAAACAAGAAAACATTCTTTCCTAGAGAAATTTCAGTAAGAGTACTTGTGTTTTAAAATAAACTTTTGGGAGGTGTGCGCGCATGTGATGTGGGCATAATGAAAGCATTTGTCATTTTATTTTCTTCATATCTAAATTTTTCTGCAAATTTTCTAGCTCCTTTCCTTTTCCTCTTCCTGATGACAACCTTGAGATGTGAAAAAATTTCCAAGACAGAGAATTAGTTATCCTGGAATGGCAAAGCTGAAGTAAGTTAAAGCTGAAGAAAAGAAAAAAACATAAATAATTCAATCACTTATTACTGAACAAAGACATAATAATTGAATAAAAACTTATACCTGATCTCTCCATTATTGCTACTTACTGTGAGCAGAATAACCTGTGCCCTGTAGAGGCTACCTATCCGTTGTGTTTTCATGCAACAAACCAATCCTCATGAAGTATTTTAAGAAATGAAAACAGACACAAAGCTCTCAAACTTATTGCAACCAAGTGTATGAAAATATAAGGAATGAAAGAGCACAAGAACAAAGTATTTCATTTTTAAATATTTTAAAGATGTTTCCAAAAAACTAAGAACTTCATAATTTTTTTCCCACCACAATTAATTCAGCCAATTTGAAGTACCTTTAGTATGAATCTATCTCTATCATCCAGTTAGTTATTTTCCAAAACAGCCTTCCATTGTCCTTGACTGCTACCCATTAATCCTACTCTCCATAAATCTTAATTGCACACAGCAGTGCACCACTTACTCATCGTCTCCAAAAAAATTCTTAACTCTTTAAGCACATAATATTTTTACTAAGTCCTTCACATAATGGGAGGGAAATAATAATAGGGATGTGAAGAGAGTTCTTAAAGAGAGAAACAAGGAAATAGTTATCACTGGAAAAGACAATGAAAAAATCTCACAATCAATCTGTTATGTTTGTATGCATATATTTACATTTACATATTATTATTTTTGTATGTAATATTCTAGAGTTCTTTGTCTTAAATCTTGGCTTGGTTCTACAGAACATTAAAGCACATAACTGATGTCAGGACACATACTGACACTTAAGAGGACCGAACTGGTTTGCCTAAGGTGGCCACTACGAAAGTTGTCACATTTCATGCATCTTTAGTAGAGTACACAGGCTTTTTAACTGTCATGAGCCTTCACTGAACTGTTTCCTCTGAATACTATATAAAGAATTATGTTTATGACAGTCCATAAACAATAATGCATGCACAAAATTATCACTAAATGATCACACAGTTTTTATTTCATACTGTGTCTTTCTTGCACCAAAATTCACACCAACTATATTCATCTTCTATGTCTGGAAGAATACTATTTTCATAAGTTAAAACTACATACACTGTCATTGTTATGGTATTTATCACAATGAATCAAGCATACAGCATAAAAGCTGTGTTTTTAATGTGAAATTTTTTTAAAGACATCTCAAAAAATATACGATGGATAGCTACATTTTGCAGCAGTCATGTAGCCCATGAATATTATTTGTATAAAGCTGGGGGGAAAAAATCTGAAAATATAATACTGCTAAGAAAAAGAAAAGCAGTCACATATTTTCTAAGCGACTTCTGTTTGCCTGGAGCAGAGGAATATTCCTAATACATTGTGGAACATGAACTATGTTCTTTAATCCCCTACTGTGCCTTGCACATAGTTAACATTGTTTTTTCTATACAGTTCTTATAAAGTGCGTGGTGGTAAGAACTTTTTCCCAACCCTGGAAATGGAAATAAAGCACCAAACACAACTTACATAAGTTCTGTGGAGACTCCTGTAATTCCAGCTACAGTCAGTGTTGACAACCTCTAAATAGCATTTCCAGTTCATCTGACAGCTCTCTGATGGATTAAGACTGTATTTTATGCAACATCTATGTATGCTATTAAGCATGAAGGACCCACAGGTTATGTATACCAAACAATGTTATGAATATTGTACTACTCACTTGTACTTGTGTCGGTAAACAGACACTCAATGAAACAAACCTGAAAGTCACATGGCTGTCCTGAATGACTTCTTCCAATTCCTTCAATATTATAAAAGCCATAGAGCAAAACAAAACCGAAAATCTACATAGAATTTACACAGAAATGCACCAAACCTGCAGTGTGTGATATTACCTCCTTAAATCTTGTCTGCACCTTTCACAATGGGATAAAAACTGAAAATACATAAAAAATAGTATTGTACATCAGCAACCCACAGGCAGCAGCCATAGGCTGAGCTTAACTGTCCACTGGATGCTGCTGTTGCTTCAAGGAAAAGTGGTGCTGAACTCATTAAACTGGCTGCTTATCCCATGATTCATGAAGAAAAAAATGTTCAGAACTAGTTCTTTCAGGACTTTTGCTTTGTTTTAAATACCTTTCAGCCTTATAGTGACAGATGCCATATGCTATGTTTTGAAAGCATTCTTTTTGTCTATTCTAAAGGCATTTCTTTTTTCAGCTTCTTTCCCCTTCAGTTTTTATTGTCTTCTAATTAAAACCTATTTCCAAATTTTTCCTGAGTCATGGGACTCTCAAATAAGTGACAATACAATCCGAATAAAATCAAATTTAATACAGGTTGGGAGCAGTAAGGATTGAGGACAGCCCAGAGGAGAAGGACTTGGGGGTAGTAGTGGACCAGAAGTTTAACATGAGCCATCAATATGCATTTGCACCCCTGAAAGCCAATCATATCCTGGGCTGCATCAAAAGAAGCATAGCCAGGTGGTCAAGAGAGGTGATTCTCCCCCTCTACTCTAGTGAGACCCCACCTGGAGTACTGTGTCCAGTTCTGGAGTCTCCAGTATAAGAAGGACACAGAACTCTTCAAACGTGTCCAGAGGGGAGTCACGAAGATGATCAGAGGGCTGGAGCACAACCTCTATGAAGATAGGATAAGGAAGTTGTGGTTGTTCAGCCTAGAGAAGAGAAGGCTCTGTGGTGACCTTATAGCAACTTTCCCATACCTGAAGGGGGCCTGCAAGAAAGCTGGGGTAGGTTTTTTTACATGGGTGTATAGTGAGAGGACAAGGGCCATTGGTTTGAAACTTCAAGAGAGGAGATTCTGGTTGGACATTAGGAAAAAGTTATTTCCTGTGATGGTGGTGAGATGCTGGAACAGGTTGCACAGGAACATTGAGGATGCCCCTCCCTGGAGGCCTTCAAAGCCAGGTTGGACAGGGCTTTGAGCAACGTGATTAGTGGGAAGTGTCCCTGCCCATGCAGGGGGGTTGGAACTTGATGATCTCTAAGATCCTTTCCAACCCTAGCCATTTTATGATTCTATGATAGTCTTTGAAATATTCAAGTCCTGGTATAGTCAGGTAAAGATTACCTGCATTAGCTTGCCCCAGGATGACAATGTATCCATTATTAAGTATAAAAGGCATTTTTTTCTGCAGAATCTTAAAAAATAATAATAATTTAAAAAAAGATAAGCTGGGGTTATATCTAGTTCTACAAAAGCTCTACCAATGGTATGACTAAAATAATAATGTGAAAAGGAACCATCATCAAAGTAATATGTGTGGGCCTAATGTCTTAGTCAAAACTCAGTGAGAAAATCTATGTCAATCTCAACATCACTTTGGAAAGATAAAATAGTCTCTAAAAGTATAGTTTAAATTCCTCAAAACATCACTGAGCTGTAGCTATAATATCTTCATAGTAGTATAGCATCTTCATAGTAGCTATAGTATCTTCTCTCAAGACTTGTCCTGGAAGCATCAGGACCTTACTTGGAAGGAAAAAATATGCCATAGTGCGTGTGTAAAGCTTTTCTGACACAGGACATCTCCCACTTCACCCCCTGCATAAATCAAGCTTACTATGTCCTGTTGTTTGATGGTCCTTCCTCGCAGTGATAAAACTGTTTATGGAAATGTCTTCAAATTATCTATCAAAGAAGAATATATAATCTGGAATTTCAGCAAAACTAACATTAAAAAGAAGAAAAAAAAAAAGCAACAAAAACCCACCACACTTATTTTTGTTTAGAGATAACATTTTTTGTGCTAACTGAATAATAAAAATGTAAATAAATTAAAATACCTTTTTGGTTTTTGCCACACATCTGAGAAAGAAAAAGTAATTTAAAAATGCTAGCTATCAGACATGCAGAGTCCCATTTAAGAAAAGGCAAATATAACTGAAACCAAGAGAAGGAAGGGGACCTCAAGTACACAAAGATGCTGCTACTTGATCATCGTCTAAGCCAGTTACTCTTTGAATAGTGAGACTGGTAAAACCTACATAATATCATAAATAAAACCTGCTTTCTTATGGAGCCTTTATCATCGACTTATATGTTTTTTCCTTATTCCCTGTCCCTTCCTTTTGTTATGAACTACTTATTTTTCCCTTGTATATCTTTTATTCATTTCTATGACCAAATAGAAGTATATTCTGTAGCCTGCTTGTTTTTGCAGAAAATCCTCAGCTTTTTTCTGTGATACTCATTTGTAACTATTTTTTATTGGCCGCAGTTTTCATGAAACATTTTGTCTTTTCATATTCTACTACTTCATCTGTAACTGATCATTGGATTGAAGAGTTATTTAGGAGGAACAATTAAAAAATACAGTGCTTACATCTGATTTGTAATTCACTCCTAAAATTAAACTTCTTATGGGGCCTCATACATAGTAATACATTTGTCATGAGAAGCTCATTGTATAATTCCTTCAGACTGTTGCCCCATGTTGTCAATGAAGGCCAATAGACTTTTAGACACTATTTTCATCTGTATTTTTAAAATATTTTAAAATGTAATTTTAGTTTTCTTTTTAATGATTGTATTGTTTTTCCCTCTGATTTTCCTACACAGACTCAGTAATATCTTTTGCTGATGCACTTATTTCTTAGATTTCTTGATCCGAGGTCATGTATGCAAATCAGCACAGATGCAGAATGAAGAAGATGTACTATTAAGATTATTAGTATTTACATGTCAAGGGGTAATTTTTTTTCTTACTGAAGTCACAAAGGAATTTTGCCTTATTGTGCATTTGACTATTTCACATTTTAATTTTCCAATATACAACAGGCTTCAAGAATAGCTCTTATGTTGAGGGATAGATTATTAAAATGACTAGTTTATTGAAATTTGTTAATGTCTTCTCTAACTTAAAAAAACAAATAAATAATTTTGCAAATGCAATTTTACTTTGTATTTACATATGTGATATTCCAGTAATATTGCATATGCCCAACATGTAATGAACTATAAAGAAGCAACTAGGCCGTAGAAGTCAACATTACTCACATCAATATCTGTATCTCTTGCAAATTAGCTTAAACTGATCTGAGAAGATATGGAATTATACTTACTGCATATATACAGCAAGCAGAAAATAAAAATTAAATCTTTGACATTTACAGTGAAAGCAGACACTCTTGACTTTCTAGATCCAAAAACAAGGGGATGTCATGAACTTTATAACCTGTAACTAATATATTTGTATTAATTTTATTCTTAAACATTTTGAAGTAGTGGAGTATTATGGATTAAAGGTGCAGTCTTAAATACAAACAGATTCAAACCACAAAATGTCCTCAGAAATAAGGTACTGTACCTTTAAATATCCATAATTAAACATTCACATTTACAAAGCTGGAGCAGGTCAAAATCGTGGGGTTAGTTTCATAATTACTCTTATTCTACATACACAAACACTAATTAACTAAATATGCCTCTAGAAAGGTACCTCACTGTTGTTTGGATAACCTAGATTACTCAGTGAATCCTCCTTCAGCTGTTTTGGAAGTCAGTATGACTGCTAATGATGAACACAGGCAGTGAAACAACCTTTATGTGGAAGCATGAATCTCTCATGTTTTGCAGAACATTTGATCTCGTGTCTTAACTAGTACTTCAATGGTAGAATCTTCATTAACTAGACCTATAATAACTTTTAACCTTAATGATGTTGAAAATCAATAGAAAATTCTGGTAACAGAGTTGTATGGTGTTTTGAGACTATAACATAATTGCAACATTGGTGAACAAACAGATGGTAAGGTTTTTGAGGGCTGGAATTATCTCATTCAGTTCTATTTTCCTGGAATTTAACCATGGCATTTCAGTTAGTCACAGTTAGTTAACAGAGTCAGGGAAATGAAAGAAGCTGGGAGAATAACTCACGTTGTGCTGTGACTGTTGCCACTGATTATAAATGGAGTCTATATAATGTGTTTATACAAGACAATCAACCTCCATATAGCTAAAGCTAAGCAAGATTAATTCCATCTTCACTCTTGACAAGATGTAAAGTGAGTTAAATTGCTGTGAAATACGCCACTTCTCTTCTTATATCAGCATGGCAAGAAAGCATCTTAGCCACATTCTTCTTAAATGAGACAGCTTTTCTTTAATGTTTTTCACCACTCCACCAAGAAGCTTGCCACACTTGTATGTAAGAAATCGTTCTTTTTAATACATAATTTCAAAATAAATACAATACAGCTGACATAATTTTATATAATTATTGCTTTCTGGACAAATTCTGAAAAATTCATAGTCTTAATATTAATTGTTTTATTTCTTACAAATAGCATAGTGGTAGATGAGAATTATTAAATTTAAAAGTTAATCCTTCTGCTTAAGAGAACCGCTACTTATTGAAGACATTTGCAATCATCATTATTGTTTTTACTTTTGGAGAGACATTCAAACCCCTTGACATCTTGAAAAATGTGAATTTTCCCTTGCTTTGACATTATTATTCTCAGAAATAGTGAAACTGGAGGAGGTATCTTGGCAACAATGCCAACTCTTTGACAAATTCAGTTACGGTTTCCCTGAAGGATTTGTTCACGTGGCAATACTTGTCAGTATTGAAAGCATCAATATCTTGTTCATTGTCTGCCATACATGTTTATATCTGACATTTAGTTTGAAAATGCACAGTAAATTAATATGCTATTATATTTTAAAATATTTTAATGTATTAAGCACCATCAGACCATAATAGAGAGAAGTCTAGAGTATTCTCAGAATTGGAACACATATTTAAGTAAAAATCTGAGTAAAATTAGCTAGTACTAGCTGAAAAAAAAGCAATCTTGAATACCTAAGTTTGCAACAAGCATGCATGTCCTGTTTGTGTTATTGTTTTGCTCATTTTGTTTATGTAAGAGCTAGCCAGTTAGAATAAAAATTAAAACAAACAAACAAACAAAAAAACCAGAAATGTTTTGAAGTTTAAAATTATGGGAGATCTGTCTTCCAGTATTATTAATCATTCTGTCAGCAAATGTTGCACAAACAGCTGCAGTAAATTCTGTAAATTTACCAGTATCAGGATGCAACTAGGAAACCTTTTCAGGTACTGGCTTAAAATATTTTTTCAAGAAACACAGTGCAAGTGTATCATGATGTTATGCATCATTTGACAGTGTAAAATATGGACAAACTTTCACAGAATCAATACCGATCCACATCTCTCTACAATCTCCTTTCAGGTAGTTGTAGAGAGCAATTAGGTCTCCCCTCAGCCTCCTTTTCTCTATGCTAAACAAGCCCAGCTCCCTCAGCAACTCCTCATAAGATGTATCCTCCAAACCCTTTACCACCTTCACTGCCCTTCTTTAGACACACTCGTAATAGCTCATTTTCCTTTCTGTAGTGAGGGGCCCAGAACTGAACACAGTACTCGAGGTGCCGCCTCATCAGTCCTGAATACAGTGCTAAGATCACCTCCCTGATCCTACTGGCCACCTTATTCCTTATACAGGCAAGAATGCCCTTGGCCCTCTTGGCCACCTTGGCACACACTGCTGGCTCATATTCAGCTGATTGCCAATCAGCACACCAAGGTCCCTTCCTTCTAGGCAGCTCTCCAGCCACTCCTCCCCAAGCTGTAACGCTGCTGGGGGTCTTGTGGCCAAAGTGCAGGACATGACATTTGGACTTCTGAAACTCATACAAATGGCCTTGACTCAACCATCAAGCCTGTCTAGAACCTTCTGCAGAGCCTCTCTACCCTCAAGCAGATCAACACTCCCACCCAACTTAGTGTCTTCTGCAAAGTCACTGAAAGTGCTCTCTATCCCCTCATCCAAATCAGCAATAAAGATGTTAAGCAGGAGCAGCAGCAGCACTGAGCCCTGGGGAACACCACTTGTGACCAGCAAGAAACTGGATTTAATTCCACTGAACACAACTCTTTGGACCCTGCCATCCAACCAATTTTAGCCCAGCAAAGCGTGTGCCCATCCAAGTCACGTGCAACCAATTTCTCTAGGAGAATGCTGTGGGAAATGGTGTCAAATGTCTTAGTAAAGTCTGTATTGACACCACATACAGTCTTTCCCTCATCCAATTAGTGGGTCACCCTGTGATAAAGAGAGAACAGGTTTGTCAAACAGAACATGCCTGTAATAAACCCATGCTGTCTGGGCCTGATCCCCCTGGTTATCTTGCATGTGCTGTATAATAGTACCCAGGACTATCTGCTTCCCTGACACTGAAGTCAAATTGACAGGCCTGTAAATTCCCAGGTCATCCTTCCATCCCTTCTTATATGAGGGTGTCACACTGGCTGACTTCCAGTCTGTTGGTACCTCCCTGGTTAGCCAGGACCGCTGATAAATGATGGAAAGTGGCTTGGTGAGCACCCCTGCCAGCTCTCTCAGCATGCTCTGTGTATCCCATCTAGACCCATAGACTTGTGTATATCTGTGTGATGTAGTAGATTACTGACCTGAACTGGGGGAGGGGGGATGTCATTCTGCTCATGGTCCCTCTCTCCTAGCTAGAGGAGTTGAACTTTCTCAGTAAAACTGTGCATATTACTAAAGATGGAGACAAAGCTGAAGTTCCCCACAAGAACAAGGGCAAGGAACTGAGAGATTTCTTCCAAGTGTTCATAGAACTTCTCATCCACTTCTCTGTCCTGGTTGGGTCATCTGTAACAGACTCCCCCACCACATTATCGGCATTGTTGGCCTTCCCTTTGATTCTGATCCAAAGACCTCAACCCTGTTGTCACTGTATTTAATTTCAGAACATTCATAACAATTCCTTACACACAGGGCCAGCCCACTGCATCTCCTTCCTTGTCTATTCCTTCTAAAGAACTTGTAACCATTTAATGTGGCACTCCTGTTGTGTGAGCTATCCCACCAAATTTCTGTGATCACCACAGTGTCATGATTTTACTGGTGAATCACAGCTTCTAGCTCCTCCTGTTTGATTATCCAAATACAAAAAATAATAAAATAAAATATTATTGACTTTGTAGAAAACCTTGCAAGACTTATTTTATTTTGACAACACTGGACCAGGATCAAATGCTGAGCCAGATAGTGAAGGAAGAAGGAAACACTCATTTGAAATAGAAATATAGTGTATCTCACTAATGTGAACATAAGAAACTGCAATTTCTGCAATTAAAGTTTCTATTGACAAGACTTACACTGCAAATGCTCATGAAAAAGATATAAAAGGAATTAATCAGACCTTTCCAAATTCTGGTGAAGGGTTATCTATGATTTTTCCTTTTCTTCTATATATGAAATTCTGATCCCCTGGTAAACTAAGCACCTTGGAATGTTCAGAGTAGACTCATTTACTTGATTTCAGTATATTGTTGAAGATGTGCTTCTGTTGAGCTCTAAATTCTTGTATTATAGATGCAAAAGAAAACAGAAGGAAATATCCTGCTTAAGTTATTCTGCTCTCTTGTGATTCAGGAAGAAAAGATAATGATGAGTTCTCTGTTCCTTCTTTCAATAGTAATTCTGAGTCTACGTACTGACAACTTCAAATAACTTATATAAAAATATTTAACTTGCATGGGAATGGAAAGAATTTAGTGTGAGAAATAATGCTGAGGGACAAAAAAAAAAAAAAAAAGGGATTTAAAGAGAAAAAAATGTAGAAATATTAGCTGAATATTGTTCCTAAAGATTAAATTTATTTCAAATAGAAAGTTGTGGGTTTGTATAATTTTAAAAGAGTTAGGAATATAAAAATAAAATGTGGGTATGAGATTTTATATATCATACACAGATAAAATACAGAAACTTGTCATACATTGAAGACAACTTTTTGAAAATTTGTAGAGTACATGTATTAACTAGCTAGTAGAATGAGAGAACTAAGTTCCTGTTTGTAAGTATATCCTTTACCAATATTTAAAACATGTTGACAGTAACTATTGCTTAATATTCATGACCACAAAGTTTTCATTCATAGAAAAAGATTTGGATTAGTGCTGTGAAATTATAACTCAGTAGATATTTAGAGTATATAACCTTTCCTAAAATGAAGCTAAAATAATGCAGCTTGAATTCAATCAGAATTTCACAGGACTCAATTTTCCTTGGGAAAGTTCCTTTATATATATATTTGTTAAGACTATATTTTTAAGTTATCCTTAAATACTGCGTGTCTCAATAAGGACTAGTTGGTTTGGTTCAAGAGCACTGAAAGGAGCTGATATTTTCTTTCGGTTGAGTATTTCATCATATATATAAGTCATGCTTGCATTTATATAGCTTGGAATTCTACATGAACAAGAGAAAAACAGAATTATGTCCCATCAGTTAAGGATTTTGCTGAGTTTCAGCTAATTATATATATGCATTTAATTACAAAATAGATTTGGGTAGCATCTGTAAAGATATTTACTGTTAAACCAGAAGTCTGGACATGCTGAAATCTGTTATTTTCCCACTTTAGGAAGGGGAAAGCATGTCCATTGACTGCTTACAGGTGCACATACTTCCAAAACACTTGTCAAGAAAACTGCCAAGACCAGAAGGACTGCTGATGATTTGGTGAAATGCTAAGACCATCTGCTACATACAGCTGATGTTGATCCCCAGGAAGCCCTTACTAAGCACAGACTAAGTCAGTTGCAGTGATTTTCTGATGAGCTAATATGAATAATATGGCATAAGTTAGGAGTGCTGAGAAGTTCTTGCTGACTCACGTAAGGACTCAAAAAAGTATGTTGTGAATATAAATGGTTCATTTTAGTGTATGAGATACAGAAAATCTGTTTCAGCTGAAGCTAAGGCATATCTAAGAATTGTAACTCAGAAAAGGGAAGTCTTTTCAGGTACTGAGAAATGTTATCTTGCCCATGTCTAGCAAAAAAAAAAAAAAAAAAAAAAAAAGTGGAGCAGGAACGTGTATGACTTAAGTGGCTGCATTTCTCAAGAGATTTCTTTTTAAAGCTCTTGGAGTATCAAGAGGGTTCTGTTTTTTTCCACAGTTTTTCTTAATGTTAAATGACCTCATGCACCTTAAGTTTGAATGTTTCTTTAGGAGTGGGTGGTATTGTGAATGAGGGAACGAGAGAAATTTGTTAGTCTGCCTTTGCACAGGTGGAGAGAAATTCTGACAGATTTATATGCCCTCCATCATCAGTGACATTTGGGTTGCATCATGAGCAGATACTTCCCTTTAAATGTTTTAAAGTGTGTTTACAGCTAAATTCTCTATACACATGCATCACAACTGTATCTGCTAAACCTCTGTGAAGGCTGATGACAGTTCTGCAGCAACTTTTCTGTCATCTGAATACTGCTTTCATTATTTTTTTGTGTTGCATTCACCATTTGTATCACCTACTTGAACCTCTCTGAAGATGAGATGGCCTTAAGATGAGATTTCAGTTCCACTGCTTGTAGAAATACACAAAAAACCATTACATTAACCTTAGAGTTAAAAAATGTGCAAGGGAAAATAAACAGAAAATAAAACAGGAACAGAATTTCTTTAAGTTTTAGAGAAACACAGAGCAATGGCATGGTAGAGAAAATGGGAATTCTGAGAGGTAACAACACAACTTAATAAAAAATTTAGAAGTGTGAGAAGAAAGGCGAAATAAGAATTGGCAACTGTCCTGACTTCTTCAAATTGACTGTGAGAATGGGTCTTAGGAAAAAGGTTTTTACTGCTCAGCAGCTCTTGGCTTGACATTCATTGGGGTGTAGAGGTGCTCTGGCTTCCAAATTTCATAAGAAATGTCTTCAAAACTGTCATGTAAACCCCCGTGTCACAAAGGTGTCTATGTATGTAAATGAGACATTGTTGCGTATAATGAGAAACATGCCATCTGGGACATGAGAATAATGACCAAAACTTGTACTCTGAGGACTACATTGCAGAAAGTATTTGAAGTAATTTAGAATATCTATTATTAAACTCTCATGACAGATTGAGATATTTACTTTTAAAAATGTACTACTGCCCTGGATATCTTTGACATTTTAATTTTAAGAGAGACCTCAACATATGAATTATGTAGAACTAAACTGATTCGAGCATGTAGGTCATGTGTTTATACCTTTACATTTGGAGAACCTTCTGCTGAAATAAAGTAGTGCATTTATGTGCCTATGTTCTACTCCATATATTCATAGAATTATGGAATCATAGAAAGCCAGGTTGGAAGTGACCTCAAGGATTATCTGGTCCAACCTTTCTAGGTACTCCTATAGTTTACATGAGATTGCTCAGCACCCTATCAAGCTGAGACTTAAAACTGTCCAATATGGGGGAATCGATCACTTCCCTTGGGAGATAATTCCAATGTTGACTGTCCTCGTGATAAAAAATTTACCTTTAGTGTCAAATTAGAATCTTCCTGGGAGCAACTTGTGCCCATTACCCCTTATTTTTTCCATGTGACTCCTTGTAAATAGGGAGCATCCATCTTCTTTATAACCACCCTTTAAGTACTGGAACATGATAATAAGGTCTCCCCAACTTTTTTTCTCAAGGCTGAACAAACCCAGTTTTCTGAGGCTGTCCTCATATGGCAGGTCCCCCTTTGGTTGAAAAAACTGACTGATATTAGAAAGGAAAAACCTCTTGGGATTTATCTATTTAAATGTGCTGTGTATGAAAATTGTGCTTGAAAAAATTACAATACAGTATTTTAATGGTATAAAATAATATTTTTTAGTAATGAGACCATAGAATATTTTTCATAAAGACAGGATATTCTGTGCATATTTATTTTTTGTTTTACTGCTTATGAGTGGTTTGAACTTTCTGAAACCTTTACTACACTCCTTCAGTGTGGGAGGACATAACAAATTTCCACCTCCTGCTGAGATTTAATTTTCAGCTTAAAGAAACCATCAATGCAATATCTAAAATTAGATTTCTCATTCTATTTAGTTTTTTATTGATAATTTTTTAATGTACTAGTAGTTTATTACCATGCTAGATGTCAAGTAAGATTTACCAATCCTAAACTAAACTCCCTAATAAGACCTGTATTGAGAAGATTTATTCCTTACTATGAAGAGTATTGACAAGTTGTGAAGATCTCTTTTTTCTTTTTTTTAATTTTTTTTTTCAATTCATACAATGGATTATTATGACAGCTGCTGTCTTGTTCAGAAACAAAAAGATCTCTGTAGCTTGTAATTGATGTTTGTGACTGATAAACATCCTCTCTGCCCTGCACAGAGGAAATAGTTTGCAAGCTTACCTAGAGGGTAACACAACAGCTATATGTGCAACTACTTCCTTTGCCTTTTATATGTGAAAATCTGAAACCCCAGAAATATTTAAATCTCTCAGATGTTAAGTCTTTAAATAAGCTAATATCCTTGTGGCCAGAAGAATAACGTTAAAAGTTTGTCATGCACGGTAACTCAGTGTCATGTGCAGCAAGGCTTTTGAAAAGTTTATTCTGATTTAATCTTAAGAGAATTATTTTAGCTTGGTGAGATAACAAAATTATGACAAGCATTGCATAAAAAAATAAATGCATTGAAAAAAATAATTATCTTTTTTTTTTTTTTTACATTAAACACAAAGTTTTTGTGCAACAGTGTACCATTACATGAGAAAATAAAGGCAAGATGTAAAAATTGTAACCTGCATTAGGTCTTCTCATTATTTGAAAATAAGGTTAGAATATTACTATAATAATTTTAATAATCTAGGCACCCTTGTCATTCATTAAGACTTCTTTGACCTTGCAACTGTACTAGCATGGAACAACAGAAAACATCCAAATAAACAGTGTGTAACAGAAGGAATCTGGGGGTGAAGGTGCTGCTGTGAAATCAAAGCGTCTCATGAACTATGGATTTGACCTAATGCTTTCAGAATATTTTTTACATATTTTTACAAGGCTTGCTACTATTAAAATTAATAGAAAAATCAAACTCCCTAATGCATTTTTTTATTGATTGATCTCTGTCTACAAAATCATAATAGTTTTATCCAAATGAGAAATCTCAGTTGCTTCAGGCTTGATTTTCACTTCAATTGTATTTCTTGAATATTCAGTTTCTTACCAGTAATGAATTTTTTATTTTTTTTTTCTGAATCAGTACTCCCATAGTCTGGGTAGCTTTACTATGGTGTTTTTTTTGCTTTTTAGTCTGATTTTACTTTGTATGTTCCCATAAAACTGGAAAAAAAAAAAAAAAGTTAATGAACTGTTAAAGGTGTAACAAATCTGCTTGTGAACATTAGCACCAAAATAATTATCACAAATGTTTAATTCACAACTTCTTGCCACTACTTTTTTTGCAAAGAAAGTTACTAGGTACATTGATGGTGACTCTCCTAATAGAAAATCCATTTAACTTCATGTTGTGTTGTCACAAAAGATAAGGCAAAAAGATGAGGTGTCATAGTTATCACCACATGTTATTCACTTATTTTTTAGTCAAAGTTCTAATTAATTTAGAGGTGACTTCTCAAACTCATAAGGAAGACATTATTTTGACAGTGAGGGTGGTGAAACACTGGAATAAGTTGTCCAGAGAGGTAGGTGGTAGAAGCCTCATCCCAGGAATAAATCAAGGTCAGGCTGGAAGAGGCTCTAAGCAGCTTGACCTAGTTGAAACTGTCCCTGCTCATTACAGGGGGGGTTGGACAAAATGACCTTTAAAGATCCCTTCTAATTCAAACCATTCAGTGATTCTATGATTCTATAATAATATTATAAACAAAAGCCATAGTAATTAATTTATGCTTTCATCCCCTTCCCCCCAATACTTAGGCATTCAGTGTGCCTACTCAAACTATTATCTTTAAATAAATGTTTATTTCACCTTGTTTTCTTTCATTAATTAAAAACATTATCAGTTCATTTGGACTCTGAAAACAAAACAAAAAGAAACAAAACCAAATAAAATGACCAAACAAAATAATATTCCTTCCAAACAAAGGGCAATAATAATAATAATAAAAAAAATCTTTTCACTCCTTACAAATTCCAATTACTTGACTGGAAATTTGAAGGTAATTAAAAGACTAAACCTTGACATGAGCAAAAATTTCTTTACTGTGAGGGTGACAAAGCACTGGAACAGGATGCCAAGCCAGGTTGTGGAATCTCCTTCTCTGGAGAATTTCAAAACCCATCTGGAACTGTTCCTGTGTGATCTTCCCTACGTGTTCATGTTGCAGCAGGGGTGTTTGACTCAATGATCTTTAATGGCCCTTTCCAACCTCTGTGATTCTAAAATGCAATCAGCTATTAGTTTACATGTGTTTATGCCATTCAAAATGTCCTAGGAAATCCAGCATTGTTTGTTTCTGGGTTTTATGTTTTTTTGGTGTTTTGTTTTATTTGTTTTATTTAACATTTCCCAACATGATAAAATATATAGTTTACATGTAACACTTGGAATGAAACACAGAAAATAAATACCTTTTTCTCTGCATTCACTACTGTGATTTTTCAGTCCTACTTTCAGAAGCCAGTGTCTCTTATTCTGTTCTTTCACATTAACTCTATTTTCCCAACACGATGTTTATGTGTACTTTATGCTTCTCAGTTTAGATCCTGTTTACATTCAGCTGGGAGAAATAAATTTCTTATATGAGTGTGGTCTACTTTTAAATCTCTCTCATAATCAGAGAAGCTGTGATTCTGTTCCTTCTGTATTATCTTTGAAGGAAACTGGAGTGAAAAGTTCAAATATCCATGTTTACCTCTGGTCAGAGTAATCCCATCTTGGGTCATATGAAAAAGCTCTGTAATTTACTTTTTGCTTATGGAACAGGAACAAGAATGAGACTCTGAACACATCCTAGAAGGGGGAGTTTGTGGGCGACATAAGAGTTTAAGAGAAAAGGGCTACAAACTAAGAAATAAAAACCCCAAAACAAACAACAAAGAAGCAGCTTAAGGGGTTTGAAAATTTTGTATTTAAGTAATATGAGGTATGCTTCCAGTTGCAAAAGACACTTAAGATCATCAAGTCCAACTATCAATCTAACACTCCCAACAATAGGGACACAAAACAATGTCCCTACATACCATATATACACTTCTTTCAAATATCTCCAAGGGTGGATATCTCCTCTTTTAAATATCTCCATGGATGATCTCCCCTCAGCCTCCTTTTCTCCAGACTGAAAAACCCAAGTTCCCTCAGACGCTCGTCATAAAACTTATTCTCCAGCCCCTTCACCAGTTTTGTTGCCCTTCTCAGGACTCATGCCAGCATCTCAATGTCCTTCTTACAGTGAGGGGCCCAAAACTGAACACCAGCCTCACCAGCGTCGAGTATAGGGGCACAATCACTAATCCACACTATTCCTGATGGAATGCTGTTGACCTTTTTGGCCACCTGGGCACACTGCTGACTCATATTCAGCCAGTTGTTGATCCTTTTCCTCTGGGAAGCTTTCCAGCCACTCTTCCCCAAGCCTGTAATGTTGCATGCTGTGACCCAAGTGCAGGATCTGACACTTGACCTTGTTACATACAACTGGCCACATCCAGGCCTCAAACCAGCCTGCCCAGGTCTCTCTGTAGAGCCTTCTTAGCCTTGTGCAGATTAACACTCTCATCCAACTTGGTGTCATTTGCAAATTTATTGAGGGTATACTCAATTCCCTCAGTTAGTTAATAGCTAAAGATATTAAAGAGAACTGGCCCCAAAACTGAGCCCAGGGGAACACCTTTTGTGACTGTCTGCTAACTGGATTTAATTCTCTTTACAACTCTTTAGGTCTGACCATAGAGGCAGTTTATAATCCAGCAAACAGTAGACTCCTCATGTACTCAGCCATGAGCAGCGAGTTTATCCAGGCATAATGGAGTAAAACTCTTCACTAAAGTTCCTGAGAACAACATCCCCAGTGTTCACCTTATCAAACAAGCGGGTCATTTTTGCTACAGAAGATCAGGTTAGTCAAGAAGGATCTGCCTTTCACAAACACGTGCTGACTAGGCCTGATCTGACTCAGTAGACTCTTTCTATTACAGTGCCTTACTGTCTAGTAAAGCCACAGCTTGTGATAACCTAGGGTATCTAAACTGGCAGGAAAGGGGTATGTTTAGTGACATGTTTTTTTTTCCTGTTTCTCATTGAAACAAGTACACACAGGAGGAGAAAGGAAGAAAAGGTTATCTAAATAGGCTTTGGAATGGAACTTGAGAAAATGTGGAGAAATATTAGAATTACTGATTGTCCTTGTTTCCTGGAGAATATGCCAGGTATCCATAAGTATGTGGATATTTTCCTCAGTGTATAAATTTCCAGAATCTTACTGTTTTATCATAGCAGTATTTTGTTTGCTTAAGACCTAACTGAACTTAGATCTTTGTGAATTCTTTTCTGCTCATAAGAAAATAACTTCTGACTGTGGTACTTTGTGGCAAGGAAGAAGGGAATGCTTTCAGACTCAATCTTTCATGGCAAGAATAATACTATTCTTTATGTATTTCAGGGAAGTTTCCTCTAATTTAGTGGGAAAATATGGAAAATATATACTTTAAATTTCTGTTTTAAACAAAGAGAATTTTACTAAAGCTGCAAAAAAAATCCATCTAGGTTGTATTGTACAAATGTTGATATGTATATATGTTACATTGTTGCATATATTGGAGTTATTGGAACAGTAGAACACCCTAAAAAACCTACCCTAAGTCCTTTCATATTCAATAAACTTAGAATTTTTTCACTTTAGAATTAAGTAAGAATTTTCTGGTTAGCAAATTAAGTGTTTAAATAAATTTTACTGAGATCATAATCTTATAAAGAGAATCTAGACTGGTACAATACATTTTATTTGTACATTCCTGTTGTGTACCAGATGGTGTAGCTTAACTATTATGTTGGCAATTATGACAGCTTTTTCCAACATTATGTGTAATCAAAGAATTCTTCAACGTCATGAGTAAAATATTCATTGCAGAAAGGAAACAGCATTCAGTTAATGACCAACTATTATTCAAAGATATAACAGTAACAGTTCAGATTCAAAGAATATTTCCATACACTCTGGAATTTAACTAAAAAATACAAGAGCAATCAGTATTCTGGATTGCATGGTTTTAGGAAGATTAATATTTTAATAAATTTAATACATTCTGATGTGAGGAGCGTCTTGCCTTCACTTTAATAAAATTGTATGGTTTTCATAATACTGGTAATGGAAATAAGGACAAAGGGCAAGGAGGGTTCACTCATTGATTAAGATTGTGAGCAAAACAGAGTCAATTTGAGGAAAAATAATAATTTCATATACCACTAATCAAATCCGCACAGGGCACAGACAAAGCAAAGAGTAGTGCTTAAATACCTTACCACCTTCCCTACTGTCTTCTGGGGCCCAAATTACTTTGTTCCTGATTTCTCTGCCTCTTTGCCCCCAGAAACACAGGGGAACAGGGGATAGAGTTTAGAGTCAATTCACAGTCTATTGTTTCCTGTGGCTCCTTTCCCCTCAGGAAGAATTCCTTACAGTGCTCATTGTGTTTCCTCATGGTGTGCCTCCCAAGAGAGTCCTCCACGAACCCCTCCTTCATGAGTCCACAGCGTCAGGAATAAGCTGTTCCAGAGCGGGCTTCTCACAGGGTCACAGACCCTGTCATGCGTTTATGTGCCAATTACCTCTCCTGGTGCAGGGCCCTCCATGGCTGCAGTTCTAAGTCCATGGGCTGCAAATCCACATTCATCCTTCCTGGCACCTTCAGGGAGTGTTCCACTGTCCTCCTCCATTAATGCAGGGGAAGAGATGGCCATATCCCCTCGGGCTTAGAGGGGAACTTTTACTCAGGCACCTTCTTCCCTCTACTTCCTCACCAACCTCAGGATCTTCAAGCAGGCACTGCTCTCATCTCTCCAGCAGAGCTCTTTCTCCCCTGCTTGCTCTCTGCTCTTATATCCGTTCTTTCATATGTTAATCACCAAAGTTCATCCATTGTCTCTCTCTAATGGCTCCTTGTCCAGTTTTGGATCTGGGGGAGCTCTTTCAGCTTCTTAAAGCGGCTACCTCTGGGCCCCCTCCCCACTACTAAAAAACCCACCAAACTTAACCAGCACACAAGTCCACTGCTAAATTATGTCTCTAAACTCCACATCTACATATCTTTTAAATACTTCCAAGGATGGTGACTCCATCACTTCCCTGAATAGCTTTTTCCAGTGCCCGAAAATGCTTTTGGTGAAGAATTTTTTCCTAATATTCAATTTAAACCTCCCATGGCACAACTTGAGGCCATTTTCTCTTGTCTTATTACTTGCTACTTGGGAGAAGAGACTCCCCCCTACATCTCTGTGTCACAAATCCATATGTCAGTGAAGTCAACAGGAAACAAATCACAAATCCCAGGATCAGTAATTCCAATTATCATAAAATACAGAAAGTATAACTAGTGACTATGACACCAAGAAGTACAAGGATCAAAATATTTACAGAAAGAATCTCAACAGAGAATTAATGATGGATTTTAGACTTATCTCTACAGAGCTGGATTTCTTTCAGGGGATTTTATTTTCATTTTTTTTTTCAGCATAAGGAACCACAATTATTATATGTACGTGGCTGACTACATTTTATTTCCCTAATATCATATCCAAATGACAGGAATCAACATAAACAGATGGTATATTGCTGGATACTGCATAGCATTACAATGAAAGTACACTGCACAAAAAATAGGGTGGTTTTTGCTCTGAGTATTTTCACACCCTTAGTCAAGATGACAGCTTTAAAAAAATGCAAAACTCAATCAAGCCTTAGAATTTCATTAGGCATTTCCAGTTCCCTGATGTTTACTGTGCAAGTAGTCAGCTATATTTTCTAAAACACCTAAAGCAATGAGCACACAGCTGATCACTAATACTGGCCACAGGTTTAGAAATGGAGAAAAAAAAACACTGCCTCCTTCTCTGAGACATTTCCGCACAGAAGTAACAACTCCAAGTCTTCATTAAATAACAGTAGAATCGTAAGATTAAGTTGAGGCATTAGCTTCAGAGGGATGAAAAGGGAAAATTTCTATTAGCAGAATTGGATCATTCTGCCTTTGCCTCTGGTTTCATGCAGCTTTCTTTGGAGTCCTTATCTTTAGATTCTCCAGGCTGGTACCCAGTAAGAGTACACTCAGCTTCTCATTTCACCAAGTATTTGGGATGCTTCTTCTTACATGCTTTGGTCAGCAAAATGAACTGAGTACCAGTACGTTGTGTTATAGTGGCAACCCACAAATCTGAAAATGAGAGAGGCAGCTAACCACTTTCATGTGATAATGAGAATTTTTTAATTTAAAAAAAAAAAAAAAAAAATTAGAATAAGAAGAAAAGAAAAAAACTAGTCTTGTTTGAAGATAGACAGTGTCTATTAGCTATTTAGTGATTTTTAAATAGAATTCTTCATCAAACAATTTTACTTTAAATGGTATTTTAAAATTAGAGTAATATTTTATTTGATATTATTTAATTTCATCACATTTTGGCAAAAAAAAATATCTTATAACCAGTAAATAGTAATTTTCCACCTTCATCTTTCCTTCAGCTTCTCCAACCTCCATGTTCTGGTTTCAGTGAAAATCAGAACCTCTTGTACCTACTGAATTCATATGTTAGTTTTGAACACTATTAATGTGATGACAAATTTCAGAAGTCATGCAAGTGAAACATCCAGAACTGCACTGTCATGAGTTGATTACAGTGCTTTGGAAATGTTAACCTGGCCTTGTCATGACCTAAAGAGTTACCTACCCTGTGGGTTTATAGTGATTGAGAACACAGGTTCATAGGATTCCTTAATATACAAGGGCAATTGATTCTGTGATTCTATGGCACTGGGGATTTATCCTCTAAATTTCTCCTTTTTATTGCCACAAAAATCACTAGCTAATATGATTAATAACATGAATTTTTATATCAAGATATTACAAATTATCAAATTATCAGCAGTCAATAGTAGCAGTGATCGATAGTGTAGTGATGACCAGCTATAGCTACAATCAATAATAGCAGCACTCAACAATGGCAACAATAAGTATATGTATAATATTACAATTTGCAAATTTATCGCCACTGAACCAAACTTAGCAACATTATAACAGCAGATATACTTACAGCTACTTTTATATATGTATATGGTAACAACTGCATGAAACAGATTCCAGAAGGGGACAAAGGCCATACCAGAAGTTGAAAGACAATCTAAACAGACCCCAGAAGTGGGTGAGAGAGTCTTGCTTCAAATATGATCTGCACCATGGATTTGGAGTCAACCAGGCATCCCCAGAGAGAGTCCAAGATCTTGTAGAAAGTTCACCCAGATCTATTTCCCACCTGGAATACTGTGTACAGTTCTGGTGCCCTCAGCACAAGAAAGACATAGACGTGTTGGAAAGGGTCCAGAGAAGGGCCACCAAGATGATCAAAGGCCTGGAGAACCTCTGCTATGAAGACAGGCTGAGAGAGTTGGAGCTGTTCAGCCTAGAGAAGAGAAGTCTTCAGGGAGACCTTATAGTGGCCTTCCAATACTTGAAAGGGGCCTACAGGAAAGGTGGAGGGGGGCTTTTCATTAGAGAAGATAGTGATAGGACAAGGGGTAATGGTTTTAAACTGAGAGAGGGAAGATTTAAGTTAGATGTTAGGAAGAAATTCTTCACAATAAGGTTGATAAGGAGCTGAAAGGGGTTGCCCAGGGAGGTTGTTGATGCCCTATCCCTGGAGGTTTATAAGGCCAGGCTGGACAAGGTTTTGTGCAACCTGATCTAGTGGTAGGGTTTCCTACTTACAGCAGGGGGGGTTGGAACTTGACGATCTCTGAGGTTCCTTCTAGCCTTAATCATTCTATGATTCAATATCAACTCAAATGTTTATGGAACTTCTATACTATATGCTGACATAATACTCTATTGAATATGACTGAAAGTATTATGGTCATGATATTGTGTCTTTATGAAAATGTTACGCCAGTAGCTGCCATAGCTGGAGGCTGTAAAGTCCCTATCTAATTTTCCCATATTACCTACCTTGACATTTAGGCTGAACTGAAAGTATTTTTAGATGCTTCTTTTATATTAAATATTAGTAAACCATTCTATAGTTTAGCACCTTCAACTATATTTTTTTCTAAGAATGAAACACCATTACTCTCCTGTATCTTTACAGTATTGTCCAAAATATGTTAATTTTAAGTAGAATAAACTCTGTAAATAATACTAAAAACATATATAAAACAGAAATTTGAAGAAATGTAACTATCTTCCAGCTGATTTTGACAAAATTTATATAAAATTAAATATGTATAACAATTTCAAATCTTATCTGAGTTTTTGGGCTTTTTTTTTTTTTTCCCTTTTTTTTTTTTTTTTTTAAATTGCTTTCAAAGGTAGGTATATTTGGGCTTTTCTCAGCATGATGCAAATGAAACATATTCCTAGAAAACAAGGCAGGCTTACATAGTTTTTATGGTTTATGGCTCAATGAAGCATGAGGATAGTGGCTTAACTTGAAGTCAACAGATGAGGATGATTGATCCAGTTGATGAACAAGATAAACATGTTGATGAAAAACAGTTAATTTAGCTAATTTACAGCTTCTGTTTTTAGACTATTAACTTTGCTTTCTCCATTTGAAAAAGTTCACTAGCTTATTTCTTTTCTTGGTAGTGAGGCATATAAATTAACATCTAATTAACTTGTAAATTACTTTCACCTAACTAGGGAACTTTATTTAGATTAAGTACCAAAAGTCCATTAAAAGACAAATGACATTAATGTGCTATTCACAGGCAGCAAGCCATCCCCTTTAAGATCATAGTAAGGACCACTCAATAATTTTTTTTAAATTCTGTGAAAGAATCATTTCAGAAATATTTAAGAAAAGTAGATTAATTAAATCTGGTTAAACTGTTGAAGAAACAAGGTAGAATTATTGTTTGAAAAATGTAGGATATTGGACTATCTGGTCTGTTTCTACCTGATGCTATTAAATAATCATAGAGACAAGAAAAAAAAAAAAGTTTGACTCTTTTGTTATGGTCATTATCTTACTAGATAAATATAGTAACAAAAAGGTTAATTTTGTCAGGATTTTGATTTTTTACTAAAAATGCTTAATTTATATGGCTTCTATGAAGCATAAAAAGCATTTAAATATTCAGTCCCATATCAATTTACTTTGTTTTATGAACTTAGTTGATATATTCACTACCATCTAAAAATAATTTTTAAAACCTCAGATCACTGGAGAAACTATGTATCTTAGACAACATTGGTATATTTTGTGCTCCAGTACTGAATAATTACATCATGTCATCATATATTAAGCAAGAATATAGAAGACTTACAAGTTATAAACTGTTTAATTTAAACATGATTGGATGCTGGTGACATAGATGAAGCAGATTATTCTCTCAGTTTGAGACTTAACATAAAAACAGTCCAATGAGCTTTGACCTTCATGCTATGGATGCTGGCTATGCAGAGAAAATAGCAAGTTTTACTTTAAAAGGAGAGGTGATATCTGCAACACTTTATGGAATTTCAGTCAACTTAATCTACAATTTTATTAGCTACCAAGAGTAAGTCTTTCTCACTCTTTCTCTTCATCTGTTCTCCATGGAAGCAAAAAAAAAAAACAACCAAAAAAGGAATTAATTAGTGTGTAGATAATGAACTATGACCAAATAATACATTTATAAGATAAGTGCAATAAGAAAACGATGTCTGATAGGCTCTGCCATCCAACCAGTTTTTAACCCGGAAAAGAGTATGCCCACCCAAGAGTATGCAACCAATTTCTCTAGGAGAATGCTGTAGGAAATGGTGTCAAATGTCTTACTAAAGTCAAGTTGACAGCATCCGCAGTCTTTCCCTCATCCAATAAATGGGTCACCCTGTGATAAAGGGAGATCAGTCTTGTCAAACAAGACATGCCTGTAATAAACACATGATATCTCGGCCTGATAACCCAATTATTGTGCATGTACTGAATAATAGTACTCAGGACTATCTCTCCATCAGCTTTCCTGGCACCAAAGTCAAACTGACAGGCCTGTAATTTCCCAGATCACCCTTCCATCCCTTCTTATATATGGGTGTCACGTTGGCTGACTTCCAATTGGTTGGTACCTTCCTGGTCAACCAGGACTGCTGATAAATGATGGAAAATGGCTTGGTGAGCACTCCCACCAGCTGCTCAGTACCCTTGGCCCCACAGACTTGTGCATATCTATGTGATGTAGGAGATCATTGATTGTCTCCTTCTGGATTGTGGGGCGGTCATTCTGCTCCCAGTCCCTCTCTCCTAGTTTGAGATTGAACTCCCTCAGGACAACTGATTGTATAACTGAAGACTGAGGCAAAGAAGGTGTTAAGTACCTCAGTGTTTTCCTCATCCTTCGTTACCATGTTTCTTCCTGCATCTTTTGGGGGATGGGCTCTCCCTGGACTTTCTTTTGCTATTAATGCAGAAATGTTTCTTCTTATATTTAACCTCAGAAACAATATTAATTTCTAACTGGGCTTTTGACCTTCTAATTTCCTCCCTGCATAGCTTCACAACATCTTTGTAGGTGTTGTGAATCGCCAGACCCTGCTTCCAAAGGCCATAAGCTCAGTTTCAGCCAAAGCTGCCTATTCAGCCAAGCCAGTCTTCTACATTGCTGGTTCATGGGGACAGCCTGCTTCTGCACCTTTCAGACTTCCTTCTTAAACAGTATTCAAACTTTCTGGTCACCTATATCTTTCAGAACTAATTCCCAAGGGTTTGTATCAAGTAGCCTCCTAAACAATTCAAAGTCTGCCCTTCAGAAATCCAAGGTGGCAGTTCATCTGTCTCCCACCCCCAACATCTCTGCAAATAGAGAACTCTATCATTTCGTGACTGCTGTGCCCTAGACAGCCTCCAACCGTTACATCACCTACTAGTCTTTCACTATATGTAAAAAGCAGGTACAGCAGTCTGCCTTCCCTGGTTGGTTCACCCACCAGCTGTATCAGGAAGTTATTTTCCACACATTCCAGAAACCTGTGGGTCTGTTCCCTCTCTCCTGCGTTGTACTTCCAGCAGTCATCTGGGAAGTTGAAGTCTTCAAGAACAAGGGCAAGCAACGATGAGATTTCTCCCAAATGCTTACAGAACTTCTCATCTGCCCCTCCATCCTGGTTGGGTTGTCTGTAATACATGTCCAGCACATTATCAGCTTTGTTGGCCTTCCCCTTGATTCTGATCCAAAGACCCTCGACCTTGTTGTCACTGCACTTGATTTCAGAGCATTCATAACAGGACCTAACACACGGGGCCACCCCACCTCCTCTCCTTCCTTGTCTGTTCCTTCTGAAGAACTTGTAGCCATTGACTGTGGCATTCCAGTTGTGTGTGCTATCCCACCACATTTCTTTGATTGCCACTGTGTCATAATATTCCTGATGCACCATGTCTTCTAGCTCCTCCTGCTGGTTGCCCATGTTG
Organism: Chaetura pelagica; assembly: GCF_000747805.2. Classification (NCBI taxonomy): domain Eukaryota; kingdom Metazoa; phylum Chordata; class Aves; order Apodiformes; family Apodidae; genus Chaetura; species Chaetura pelagica. The sequence goes on from NW_009970720.1 coordinate 4,757,609, forward strand.
TATGTGTTGGTATAGATGCGCTTCAAATGGGCTAATGATCCCACCAATTTTTAGTTGGTAGGGGTCCTAATTCCTACCTGGCTCTTCTCTGGTGTTTCCATGTTTTCTAAACCTTCAATATCCCTTGCATGATTGCTGCCCCTAGTAACTCCTATTAACTGCCTCCACTGAAGTGGCAGAGCAAGGTTTCTCACTAGCACACCATCCTACAAACCCCAGCAAGTTTTTCCCAAGGCTCTGTTTTATTTGATATGTTATTATTACATTCCCCTTTCACCTCTAGTTTAAAGCTCTGTTGATGACCCCCGTGATCTCATGGGCAAAGACCCTCTTCCCTGTTTGAGAAAGGTTTATTCCATTTTATGCCAGCAAGTCTAGTGCTGTGTTGACCATTCCTTTATAAAAAAACAAACAAGTGAGGTAGTGACACTAACCACAGAGCCATGTATTAATAGACTGGATCTGTCTGTTCCATCCAATGTCACTGCATGCATCTAGGAGAGAGAAAATAGTAATTTGCACCCCCAATTCCTTCACCAGTCACCCCAAGGCCCTGAACTCCCTTTTGATTGCTCTAGGACTAAGAGTCTCAGCTTCTTCCACACCTCCATGGAAGATCAGTAACAGATAATAGTCAGAGAAGCATACTAAACTAAGAATTTTCCTAGTAATATCCTTAACTTAGGCTCCAAGGAGACTACAGACTTCCTTATAAGGAGAGTGAACACAGAATATTGGACCCTTGGGATTTTGACTGAGATTCTCACAGAGATGGATGTCTTAGGGTCTTTTCACAGATTTTAGAACAAAGCTATTTTAATGTCTTACAACAGTTGCTATATTTTATTAATTTCTCTTTTGTTTAATAAATTTAGAATGGCGGTGTTGCATGTACTGCTTGCCTTTATTGTGTGAAATGAAACTATTCAAAGAATATCTATTATGCATTTGAAGAGTTTATTAACATTATGGGTTGTTGTTTGTTGGGTTTTTTTTGTCTGTGCATAATCATGCAAAGGTAGATTGCAAGAATACAGTCTTTGAATGCTATAGGTTTTTCAAATATGCAGTAGACAAATAGTTCTGTGAGAAAATTGCTGTTGCTTGTGTTCATGTTTATGAATCAAGCATCCTAAGCAAATGAACCAGAGTTGTACAGTGAGAGCAACCCCAGTAACCGAATAACTCAGCAAGTCACATCAATGGCAATGTTCTTAAGGTGAGCACTTCGAGGAAGAAAACTATTCAGGAATAATGAGAGTAGATGTCAAGCACCTCCAGGAAATAAAACACTTAAGATGCTCACTGATCATGATATAAATAAAAACCTGAATACCAAGGCAAAACAGCCTGCTTCCCAATTATTTCTCTTCTCTATAGTAAGCAGGACTAAGACAGTCAAGAACAAATAGTGGTATTACCTTGGTGGCATATTTGTGGATGTGTCAAACCAGCAGTTAAACTTACAAGACTAGTCTTTAACCTCCTGGGAAATGGATTAGAGACAAGTACTTTGCTGTAACTTGATTATTCAAGCGGATCTTAAATGGTGACAGGTACCACAAACCATGTCTCATCTGAGTTGCAAACTTATGTCAAGTTTAATTACATTAATCAGCTCAAGTGGATGAATTACAAGGCAGGGACTGGGTGAGAAAAGTACCTCACGTTCATGACCACCTGGGGAACATGAACATACATTTGTGGGACCTGAACAGATGCATCTCTGAGTCCTGAAGGAATTAGCTGATGTAGTTGCCAAGGCACTCTCCATGATACTTCAGAAGTCACAGAAGCCAGATTAAGTCACTCATGACTGGAAAGAGGGAAACATTGCATTAATTTTTTAAAAGGGTTAAAAAGAGGACCTTGGGAACTACCAACCTATCAGCCTCACCTCTGTACCTGGGAATATAAAGGACATGATCCTCCTAGAAGTTATACTCAGGCAATGGATGACAAGGAGGTAGTTTGAGACAGCCAGCATGACTCCACAAAGGGCAAGTCCTCCCTGGCAAATCTAGTGGCTTTCTATGATGGACTGACTACATCAGTGGACAAGGCTACAGGTATCATCTATCTGAACTTCTGGAAGGCTTTTGACACAGGCTCCCACAACATCCTCCTCTCATAATTTGAGACATATGGATTTGATTGGTGGAATACTCAGTGGATGAGAAATTGGTTAGATGGCCACATCCAGAAGGTAGGTGTCAATGGCTTGAGGGCCAGATGGAGACTGGTGATGTCCTTCAGGTTTCCATACTGCAACCAGTGCTGTTCAGTATCTTAATCAGTGACATAGACATTGGGACGGAGTGCACCTTCAGCAAGTTTGCAAATGACACCAAGCTGAGTGGTGTGGTGGACATGCTTGATGCCACCCAGAGGACCTGGACAAGCTTGAGAAGCCAACCCATGTGAAGCCCATGAGGTTCAACAGGCCAAGTGTAAGGTCCCACACCTGAGCTGGGTTAATCCCCAGTATAAATACAGGCTGGGGGATGAAGGGATTGAGAACAGCCCTGAGGAAAAGGACTTGGGAGCACTGGTAGGTGAAGATGAATGTGAGCCACCAATATGTGCCTGCAGCCCAGAAGGCCAACTGTATCCTGGGCCACATCAAAAAAAGCATGACCTATAGGCTGAGGGAGGTGATTCTCCCCCTCTGCTCTCATGAGACCCCACCAGGAACACTGTGTCCAGTTCTGGAGCTCCCAATGCAAGAAAGACATGGACCTGTTGGAATGAGTCCAGAGGAGTGACACAAAAATGACCAGAAGGCTGGAGGCACCTCCCATGAAGGGTGAGAGAGTAAGGGTTGTTCAGCCTTGAGAAGACAAGGCTCTGGGGAGACCTGCTAGAAGCCTTTTAATCACTTCAAGGGGGCTTATAAGAAAGATGGGAACAAACTTTTCAGCAGTGTACCTAGCAATAGGACAAGAGGTAGTAGCTGTAAGCTAAAAAAGAGTGGATTTAGAGTATGAGGAAGAAATTTTTTACAATGAGGGTGATGAAACACTGGAACAGGTTGCCTAGAGATGTGGTAGAAGCCCCATCCCTGGAAACATTCACAGTCAGGTTGAATAGGGCTCTGAGCACCCTGATCTAGTTGAAGATGTCTGTGCACATTGCAGGGGCATTGAATGAACTTACATTTAAAGGTTGCTTCCAATCCAAACCATTCTATGATACAAATGGCAAAAAAATTAAAATAATAAAGTAGCATTTATTACCCAACCACCTCAGCAAAGTCGACAGTATAGCATGCAGTGTGAGGTGCTTGAAAAAATACAGTATCTTCATGATGATAAAAGGAAGAAGAGTATTTTTTTAGTATGAGCTTGGAAGAGGTGGAACTATTAATATAATAAATTATTATATGATTTATGCAAACCTTAACCTTCTGTACTTTGCCACTTCTAATAAAATTTAAAAAAAACCCATCCAGCCCAACAAAAAAAACTCAAAACAAATTATGAGATAAAATATGTTTTTCATTGGTATTCATAGCCTTTGTGGAATAAAAAATTGCCAACTCCCTGGCTCTTACAGCTAACAAACAAGACATTGTTTCAGACAGAATAACTATGATGTCATAAGCTTTCAGGAACATTCATCTGTACTAAATTTTACATTTCAGAAGTGAAAGAGCTGTAACAAAAATTAGGGACATTGTAAACACAGGTTTCTATTTGTTCCAGATAATAATGCATCTAAGTGAAAATTCTCAGTCTCCCTGGATTTCAGAAGCATGTCAATATAACTTGTGGATATAAATGTGATATAACTGTGGACTGTGATATGACATGGATAATTAATATGAAATAATACAATGAATGAGATATAATTCCTGAGATTCTTGGCAATGTACTAAGTTTATACACAATGTGCATGAAAGATAATAGTCTAAAACTTTTTAACATTTATCAGAATATTATTTTTTAAAAATATAATTAAAAAAAAACCCAACACAACAGCAAAGAATCAAATAAAAAACCATCACAAAGAAGGGATGAAATAAAAAGGTTATGGAGACCCTGATTGTTATGTGTGAAAACCCAGTTATCCAAGGCTGTGTAATCCACAGCAGTGGTCTTCCAAGGTGTTTGATTTCAGCATTAGCCAAAAGCTGCACAGCGTAATACCCTAAGCAAAGTAAGTGTGAAGCACATCCATTTTTGGACTGTCCATCTCAATTGCATAGTCCTTGCAGGCTAAAAAGAAACATATGTCTTTGTCTGGGGTTTGTTTGCTTGTTTTTTTCTCTTCTTGTTACATTACGTTTGTGATATAAAACAAGTCTTCAGAAATTTATGGTCAGTCTGTAGCAGTTTCTTGCTACTTCTCCTTCCTCCTCACACTTTTCCTCTGCTCCAGCAGGACTCTTTCCATGGACTGCAGTCCTTCAGGATAACCCTGCTCCAGTGTGGGCTCTCCACAGGCCATTTTCCTTCAATTACTATCTCCCTTGTTGTGGCATCAAGCCCGTCATGGGCTGCAGTGTGGATATTGCTCCAGTGTGGTCTTCTACAGAAGCTGATGGGAAATCTCTGCCCAGGCACCTGGAGCACCTTTTCCTCCTAATTCTCTCACCCAGGTGATATCTCAGATATCCTGCAGGGTTGTTTATCTCACATTTTTTCTTGCTCCTCACCCTAGGGCAGTGTTTTGCCCTTTCTTAACTGTGTTATGTCAGAGGGACCATGAAGGTGACTGAAGGTCTCAGCCATGCCCTGCAACGGATCAATCAGAGCCAGCTGGTGCCCTGGTTCTCCCTCACAGAGGCCACACTGCAGCCCTCTGCTGCCAAAACTCAGCTGTTTAAATACAATACAAATGTGCATAAATTGTTCTTGCTGATCTGTTTCATGAAGGAAAAGGTTTCTAGGCATGTAAAAAATTCAAGTATCCCACATGACTTATTGTATCAGAAACCTACTGTATAGTGAGGGTTTTGGATCAAGTAAACAAGTGTAGTGTTATTCTACAGGTGATTAATCAATGTTGTTTCCAGTGAGAAACAGGAGGACTTTGCAAGGACTATGATACTTTTTCATGGCTCTGTAATACTTCAAGGAGGTAACGTTGAAGGAATTTTCACTAAATTTTGCAAAAAAAAACCAACATCCTTTTCCTTTTGCATCTGTTTAGATTATAACTTCAAGACTTTCTTAAAGGCCACTTGTTATGCACTTCGCACCACCATAAGCACATTATGACATCAGCAGACATCCTGGGAAGTTTCCTACGGTCTTCCCAGATGTTTTATACACCAGTGTCATGAGAACTGAATGAGATCTAACAATTGTTGTCAAAGGTCATCATCGCCACCTGAGAGGTATGTCTAAAAGACATAATACTGATCCTCATTTTCCCCAGGACTCCATGTGAGATGCTTCAAATAGGAATTTTATTTTATTTTAAACCAAATGTTCAGAAATTTTATGAGGGCTATACTAAAATTGTTTTCAAAGTGTGAAAACATAGTTTTGTGTTTTATTCTCCAATGCATCGCCTGAGGGCTTGTTGCAGTTTCCTAGACTGCAAAGGCTGCTGGGATAACAATGAAGGATTGTGTTGAGTATAAGGAGACAAATCTGCTACACTCCTGTCTGTATGGGCTTTTGACAACCAGACTTTCTCAAAGGGAGCTCTGTAGAATAGCTGAAAATAGAAGGAGATACCTACCAATTAAGGAACAGGGATCAAATTAGATCCTGTACTCAAACTCACTCCTGTTTTTTTAGCAATGTAGATCTATCCAGGTATCTCTGCCCATAATACTTTAGTAGCAACCAGACTTTGAATTTTGACATTAAGATGTGATGGCATAGGGAAAAATAGAAAATAAATTAAAAAAAAAAAAAAAAAAAAAGTTTTTAAGAGAAAACTCCAGAGACTGGTACATAAATATAGTCAGTACTTTATATGAAGGTAATGTTTGAAGTAAGAACTACTGGTTGAGCAGGGTGAATAAAGACTTTGGTAACTTTATTTGTGTAAGTGAGGCTCCAAGGGCTGACTCCTTCATGAGCACTGTATGAATAAGAGTATGAACACAGCCTGAACAAGCAATGTCCCTGCTTAGGACTTTATTCACAGGAGCTTTTCAAAGAGATTCACATAATATGAAATACAAGGAATCTCTATTTTAACACCAGCCTAATACTTTTAGAGAAGAAAACTTAAAATGTTCAGCTCTGGTTATAAGGAAGTTATAAGACTATCTAATCTCATTGTGGATTTAAAAGCTGTTTAACCTGTCTAATCAGAGCCTTTCTAAGTCATGTTGGATACCACTATGAGTCCTCTTAGCAGGTCCTATAGATTTTCCCAGGAGTAAGGCGAATGGCCATAGATTAACTTCATGCCAATGCCCAGTACTCCCAGAAAGTAAAATCAGAGAATACATGAAGACACACTTATGTAGGTTAAAATATTCTTTACAACAACTTCCTGACCAATGGACTATTAAAAAATGATATTAAACATTGTTTTTTTTTCTGGTAGCAAAAATTCCCACTGGAATATTGCTTTACACTGTCTGTCACATGAATTTTATTCATCAGCTATGCAGATTTAAGTAGAAAAAACCTGGAGGACAGTATAACTGAGCAAGGAAAGGAAAAACAGAATATCTGCTTTGATGTTTTCATTTTGAGACTAGAATTCAATAGATTCCTTCAGATTTTATGCTATTTTTATCCTTTCCTTTTTTTGTGATACTACAGCTTGGATCACAGTAAAATAAATCTTAAAGAAATAATATTTTTTTAAAAATTCAAAACCTGATAACTTGAAACAAGTATTTTTACATGGAAAAAAAAAAAATCTATATTCTGTGCTTTTCAGTAGATTTTGAAAAGGGTGAATCATGGCACCTGGGAATTCTCATTGAATGTTAGAAGGAGAAACTGGTCTATTTTTAGATTATATTACTAGGCTTCTTCAGAATAGTTCTAAATTAATCCAGTGAGTGATTAATTCTGTCTCATTTATTGTTGCATGGGGTCGATTTTCCTCTGCAGTGTCTATTTCTTTTGACAACTATATTAGGTTAAAGAGGCTACCTAATTTTTCAGTGCTTAAAATCCAATGAGATGAGCCTAATATTTTTTATACATACAGGAAATAAAATGTTGATGATTATAAAAGCAGGAGTTTGCTGCTATCTATAGATGTCTAATACTATTTTAGATGTGGTATCCTGTTTGTATTTCTACTGTTGGGTTTTTTGGGGGGGTGATTATTGTTTTGTTGGGGTTTTTTGTTTGTTTGTTTGTTTGTTGTTGTTTTTTCCCCATTTAAAAACAGGTCTTTAGAAGTCTGGTGTTATACCTGGCAGATTCACCCAGAATATTTGTGCAGCCTTAGGTTTATCCAGAGTTTTTTGTTTAGCAGTGAAATCCCATATTTTATTTTTTTTTAAATGGCTTCAGTGCAGTTTCCTAAAGAATGGACTCCAGTGCCAATTTAGTTATTAATATATTTTTGATATCTTAATGTAGACATGTATTATACGATTTCCATTTGTTATGATGGCAATTTAGATACCTGGTTCATATTTATGTGCATGTACTTCTACACCTTTATTCGAGTATCTGGGATGAGATGCTGAATCCCACCCTCTTTGATTTTAGAAATGAACAAACAAAACCCCTTGAAAACACTCAAACAAAAATAAAACACAAAGACACTCAAGTCATTAAACAATAGAACCTCTGAAATCGTATAAATAATCTTTCAACATTTTTTTTCTATTAATACAGCTAGAATACTAAATTCCTTTGTTACATCTTTTTGTGACTACAATTACAGAGCCTAAACAATATATTTTCTTGTGAGAACCACAGAAAGATCTTCAGAATCCAAGCAATTTATCTTTGGTAATGTAACTGATTTTCTTAAAAAGGTTTCTGCAATTTCTTAACACAGTGATTTACTTTTCTAAGGGAAAACTTCAGTTTTCAGTTCTGATAATTTGTCACCCAGCCACTCTAAGAATAACACCTATAAATTTGCTCTGAGATCTGCTCAGTCTAAGCACAGAAAAGTCATTTGGCAATCATACCTTATATTCAGAGGAAATGCTGTCTCAAAAAAATGCTTCAGCTACCTCTCTAACATACCCTGCTAACAACTTTCCACAATGGTTGCAAACCATGTGAACAGAACTGTTCCTTTGCACCACAATTCTTACAAAATAATTCTCTTGAATGTCAGCTACAATGGGGTTTTTTCCCCTGAAGTTATTATATTGAAACCAAATTATTTATTTATGAATATCCACTCCAAGCTGGCTTTTGTTTTGATGGGTTTTTGCCTTAAAGAAATAGACAAATTACTGTTTAATAAGAATGTAGGGCAATGAAAATAAAGTTAATAAAAATTAAATTTCTATTATTTATTTAGCACTGATTGCTTCCTGATGCAATTAATGAAATGGCAAGGTTGATGATTCAATTTCTTTCAATATTTTATTGGGAAGTAGGGAAATTGATGGAAAAGGATTAAAGAAATGTGTTTCTGCTTGTGGTGAGTGGACGCTGGCCAGTGGCCAAACACCCATACAGGCCTTCCCTCGCTCCGTGTCACACAGACAAAACAGGAAGGAAAAAAAGTGACAAAAGTCATGGGTTGAGATAAAGATATTTTAATAGATGAAGACAAGACAAACTAGCAAAACAAAATAAATCACTTATTCCCTCCAACAAACTGACCAGTGGTCAGCCTCTGTCCAAACAACATGCATCTTGAGAGTCCTCTTCAACCCTTCTTCCTTTATTCCAGCTTTTGTTGCTGAGCATGGTGTTATATAGCATGAAACATTCCTTTGGTCAGCCTGGGTCAGTCATCCTTGCCATGTCCTCTCCCAGCCCCTTGCCCACCTGCAGCCACTGTGGGGGGCAGAGTGAGAAAAAAGATAAAGACTTGATGCTGTGCTAGCACTGCTCAGCAGAAGGTGTAACATTGGTGTGTTATCAATACTATTTTAGCCAGAAATCCAAAACACAGCCCAATACAGGTTGCAATGAAGAAAATCAACTCCAACACAGCCAAATCCAGTACATGGCTTAGTATTTTAAATTGTCTAAACCCAGTAACACATCTACTGTTTTTCCCTTGACTTGAATCTTTCCTCTCTGATCTACATACACCCTTCTGACTTCTTCTTAAAAAAAATATTAGCAATTCACATTTACCTAAATTCACATTTACCTAAATTCATAAACCAACCTTAACTTTCCTCATTTTCCTCTCTAAGAGTTCAACCTTCAGCCTTTTCACTATTGCCTGTATTATCTCAGGGGAAAAAAAGTAATTTTACATCTTGAGAATCCTTAAAACATATTCCAGATCTCAAAAATATATCTTCTGGAGCCATAAATTTGCTACTGTTCTATGCATCAATTTGAATGTTCTTGCTCCCTGCTGGGGAGCAGTTCAAATTTATATAGAAAGGAAAATTTATCAAGAACACTATTTCACATTTTAGGCCAGAAGTCCCCAATGTTAGCTAACTGTACTGCAGCCCTCAAATTTGGAAAATTATAATAGAAAAGTGAAGATTGTTATGAATGAATAGTGAGAGGTAGACTATGTGTAGGAATATCAAAAAGGTAAAAAAAAATAAAAATGGACAGAAGGACTACGAAAGTAGGATGTGTCATGATTCCTTGTCTAGTAAGTCATACAGATTGCAGCACAAACCCATGTGAAGGTTCTCAGGGCAAACAGACTGAATGATTAAAAACTATGAATAAATCTTGGTGGCTCACAAAGTGTGTCAGGGTGGAGAGGCTAATTACTGTCAGCTCCTGAAAGCTACAGAAAGGCAATTCTCAATCCATATATGGACACCAGGCTGGTGTCTGCTACCCACTTTTGACACAGCTTAATGCAAAAAAAAAGCAATAAAACAAATTACAATGATGCTCTCTATCCCCTCCCCCTCTGTCCAAGACAGTTCGGTGACCTGCAAGAATATATTGAACATCCCTTGCTGTGTCTCAAACAACTCACAGTGGAGTCCTGTGTTAGGCAAGCATGAACAGTACAGGTGGTATGGCAGGCTCTTCACTTTCCACTCCAGCTTCCCTCCCATGGTAAATTCCCAGCCACTGTTCTGTACATATGCTGACCACCAGGGCTCACCTTGGAAAAACCTACCCCCTCTCACCTCCACCATGTTTCAGAACTCTCTGGAATGTCTGACTGTACAGCTACAGACCCCAGGACCTTCCAGAACGGCAAACCACACAAGTGCAGAAGTTCAACTGTGTGTCACCACCCTGAGGGTGATCTCTGGGGGACAGGACATTATAAAAGGGGTGAAAGCAGGTCACGCACTTGCTACCCCACCACCCATAGACCAGGATGTGAGGCCGGAGGCCTGCAGAGCTGGACAACATGCTGAAAAAATGTCACTGGAACAAAGGATGGTGATACATCTGTTCTGCCTCCTGGTATATCTTTCCATCTCATATTTCTCTCTTCTCCTTTCCTCCTACTAGTGAAATGGTTACAAACTCCTAGCCATTTTTCCTAGTTAGATCCGTTACAAGAATAGTTATTATCAGTCAATAAGTTTGTGATTGCCTGCCATTAGCATCTGAGTAGTGAGTTTTTTATAAAGCATTTGTTGTGGTTCCTCTCGGCCTTTTGCTGTGGCTTTTTTCACCACACGTTGCTGCAGAGATGTCACTCGTGCCCTTTTGGGTATAAAAAAGATCCACCTGCACCAAAACTCACTGAGTGGGACAAGATACCCTCCCACCCAGATAGGGAAAAGAGAAAGAGAACAAGGAGAGAAGCTTCTGGATTGAAAATTAAACTACACAGCTTTGATAAAATCCTGGTGATAAAAGAAAATATGCACAAAATTGATTAGGAATGTGAAAAACCCCTATCATCTCCCCCCATCCCCTCAAACTCCCACAGCCTCAGTTTGTTATTAAGTTTACTGCTTGCTACACTATTACCAATTTGCTTCACTAGACCTATTTTCTATATGGTATCACAGAACTGAAGCTGAAGAAAAGCAGGAAACAGTTACTTCAGTGGTAGATAGTTACAAAAAGGTAACAGCAAGGAACACCTTGGCTAAAGAGAGCTTTGACTAGTCCTGAGATCCATCTTGGTAAAATAAATATGAGGCCTGTCATCTTGTACCAGAAAAACAACAGCAACAACAAAAAAAACCCACAACAAACAAACTAAACTAAAAAGCAAAAACAAAACAAAACAAATCCCAAACAAAAAAAAACCCCAAAACTACACAAACCTGGCAATCCACAATAAAAAAAAACAACAACCCAAAGACAAACCAACAAACAACGAAAAGAAACCCACAAAACCCCAGCAAAACAAAACAAAAACCCCCCAAAAAACCCAACCCCCAATAAATAAATAAAATATAAACCAAGTTATAAACTCATGCATGACAGGTTACATATTTTTTCAGTCCTGGACTCAAATCTGAAATAAGAGCAGCAGTTTTCTTGTCATGAAGCCTGACCTGAGTAGAGCATAGCTTGGCTCAGGATCTCCAATGTACTGATTACAAGGATGCTGATCAATCTGAACCACTTGATTTGGTGACTACTTTTCCTTTCTCTATCACAGTATATCAAACTCCTTTGATATTTTCATGCATTGAGATGCCTAATATCCTTTTTTGGTAATCACTGTCACTTACAGTAGCAGATATTTGATTTGAGAAGGCAATTTGTTAGATTCTGAGTACCAAATTATAGTAATAGCATACAGCTTGTTAAATGATTAGTATATAATAACATAAGTATTTTCAGATGTTTCATTTTTGGAACAGCTGAAATGTTTTGAAGATCTATTTTTTAATAAGGACATTAGCAAAACTGCAGCAGAACATTTCATTGTAATGAACAGCTCAAAACTGTGTTCAAATTATTACTAATCAATTCATTTCCTGGTGAACATGATCATGCCCTTATTTCAGTATTTTACAGTAAAATACATAAAGAACATGCATTTACTGAAGGACCCACGAGCTTTGTCCTCCTCATCCTAAAGGGTGTGTGTGCCTGGGGGGGGGGGGGGGGCGGAGTGGGAAATGCTGCCTGTATGAATTGTCTAACTTGCAAAAAGCATAGAAAAGTGTAAGTGTGAGTGCACTGAAAGAAACATTACTAATCTTCACTCAGTAAAATAAACATGACAGCCTTTCCTCTGAATACCCTTTACTTTAAGGCATAACTTTATGTCTTCATGCATTTCCTCTGGATGTAGGCACGTAACAGAAGGGGAGGAGCAGAAAAAAAGAAGTAGTTCAAGAACACAGAGAGATGTTAAAAGAAATATCTTATTATGTAAATAAAACATTAATTAAAAAGATAAGACTTTTTTACTTTCTCCTTCATCTGGTTCATGTCACCATGATGTGTAAAATCAATTACTCTGAACATTAGCGTTCCTATTCTGATTTACCTGTTATTAAAAGCACTGTATCACAGGTGAAGTATGACTTACAAATAAGATGTCTATTTCCAATTTAATTTGAAGCTAGATCAAATGAATTAAAAATAAACATATATAATTCAACCCCCTATCTGAATTTCAGAAAAGTACAATTAAAATCTGAAGTTAATGACAAAGTAGAGGAAGACATTAATTATCAGTTACAAAATCAGATAATTCTTTCAAGTCAAGGAAATGAAAACAGCTTTAATAATAGAAAGCAATTATCTGATGCATCTTAGAAAGAAATAGAAAAAATCTTAAGGAATCTTTCATAGATTAGAAGATAAAGAAAGTAAATTAATTATATACAGTTCGTTCCAGAAATTAGAACAAAATTTATATAATTATTATTTATTTCAGCTGTCCTAACACTAACAGAAACACACTAACAGAAATTCATTTATGAGTTGTTTTGTATAAACCTGTAAAAATAAAAGGTGAGTATAAATCATCAGAGTAGGAAGATAATTTCTTGTATAAGAGAAAGAAGAAATAGCAATAGAAATTATATAGAAATAAATAAATTATATAGAAATTATATAGAAATAGAATAGAAATAGAAATAATAGGAACAGAGAAACAGAAAAGAAACAGAAACAGAAATAGAAACAGAAACAGAAATAAATATAAATAGAAATAGAATTCTATTTGTGCAGAAAAACAAAGCTCTTCCAGAGATAAGTCAAGTTCAAGTTGCGTTTATTATTTTTTTACAACGGAATGGGAAAGAATGGAAAATCAAGTAACAAGGAAGAAAAGCATTTTTTCTGATGAAAAATTGTAATATCGAACATCAGAGCATCTAAAAAATAATCCTTTATAGAAGAAAACACTGAATACAGGAAAGTTGAAGTTGTAAGAGACCTCTGGAAATCATGGAAGTTTACCTAGAACTTGTTCCCTAGTGCTTTGTTCAATCAAGATTTTAATATGTCCACAGAAGGAGGCTCCACCACATCTCAGGGAGGTAATCTGTTCCAGTTTTCCATTACCATTACAGGGAAAAAAAAGATCTTTCCTTACATTTAAATGTAATTTCCTGTTCTTAGTTTCTGCCCATTTCCCTTTGCTCTGCCCTTGAGCACCACTGAAAATCTGACTGCATCTTGTTTCTCTCTTCCACACACACAGATAAGATCTCTGCTGTCCCTTCTCATCTCCAGGCTCAACAGTTTCAAATCACTCAGCATCTTTGAATGTTAAGTGCTCCAGTCCCTTGATCTCAGGAAGTTTTTAAAAAATTTATTACATCTTTACTCATCTTTATTACATTATAACACAGTATAATACAGATTAATCTACATCTGTGATTATGCAAGGTGATGTCATGAATGGTGTCCATAATTTATACAGGTGCTAATGTATTAAAACAAACAAACAAACAAACCACAAAGAAAAGCTTCCTGAGTTTCCTCTAATTTGAGTATTCTTTTAATTTTTTTGTATAACTATTACAGTTCCACCTTTAACTTGATGAGAAGACTGGAATTGCAGATCAAGCAGTGTATGTCAATTGTCAGAATTTTCCTCCATGCTTAACATAATTTTATTTATTTCATGAATAAATGTTAATAAACTTTTCTTCATATTCCTATATATGTTGTTTTCTACATGTTCTTATTTAATTTTTTTTTTTTTTTTTTTTTCCCACTGTCTGTTTCAGATTACTTCCAATTCTTTATTCTCTCTCTCTCTCCATTTCCTTGTTTTATTCCTTTCAATTTTTTTAACTCATACCATGCAGTTCAAAAAAAAATAGCAGGTTGACATCTGGGTGCATGGCAAATGTTCTGTTTAGTGGCAATAACAGAAAGAAAATTTGTACATTCTTAAATTGCCAAGAATGTCATGAAAACAGAACCAGTATTCCAAGTATTTGTGACAGAAGCACATTCTTCAGTTTTCACCTGTAGAGTTCCAAAGAGAGTAATTGCCTAAAAACAGCCACCCTGACAAACTAAACATTGTGCTTGGGTGGGGTCCTCATTTGATTACGCCACCTGGACCCTGTTCTCGTAAGGAAACCCACTCGTTCAGTAACCACACTGATAAACTGGATGCAATCCTGGCAAGGACAGACCCTCCTTTGGCAGCCACCCTGATAAATGGGACACTGTCCTTATTTGATAAGGAACAGTGGCCAACAAGAAAAGCCCGTGAAGGCACAGTGCCATCTTGTGAAAGACCACTTTCCTGTTTAAGGACAGCGTGCTTGCCTGAAAATAAAAGCCATTGCTCAATCAACCCAGATGGGGGCCTCAAGTGATCACCTGTGCCCAATGCCCCACCAACTAATTTCCAGACCATTCCTGAATCCAACACTGAGTCTGTGCAAAGTAGAATGAACCTCACCAGGAGAGGTGGGACCAAGTGCCATAAAAGAGGCAGATTCAAAATGCTTGGGGTGTGTACCCGCCATCAAAGGACCACAATGTCATGCCAAAATTGTCACTGGATCCAAGGGTGGTGATATCTTTCCTATCCCTTCTTTCTTAATCTGTCTCTCTCCATCTCTCCTTCTCTCTCTCTGTTTCTAAACTTATTCTTAGCACATAAGTGTAACGTAACTTCTAATTTTTTTCTGTTTTCCCAGTTGTAACCTGTTGTTTTGCTAAATTCTGCTAGTTGTAATCTGTTGCTTTGAGAGTGAAATTGTGTGGGTTTCGACAAGTTTTGTTATCTTACTTAATTTTAAGCTAAGTAAGGTTTTTAGTAAGCTTCCTAGGTAATGATCCTACTCTTAGAGTACCACACAGAGAATTCTGGAGGTTAGTCTATCAGAATGGGCTTTTAAAAGAGATTAATTAAGAGAGGATTGGATCCAGCTGCATGTAGGTGCCTCTCTAAGAAGGCTTTTCGAAAGAAGAGGGGTCCAGTCCGAATCTCCCTGGGTCAACACCCACCTCTGGGGAACTCTATCGGTGCCCACTGTGGGACATGCTGTACCCACCCTGTGGGACATGATATTTAATTTGTGCCCCCACCTCTAGGGACCTATGCCCACATTCTGGGATGTAACATCACCCTATGATGATCTTTTTGCAATCTTTTCCTTTGGTAACAATGTAGGATCCTTCAAGTTGTAAGTAAAACTTTGTAGCTAAAATGTCCTCTGAATGAAAGAAGAAATGTTAAAGGGAAGATAAAAGAGATTTAGAAATGCAACATTATTTTTATACTGCATATATAATCATTGCAGCTTTTCTAAGTGGTTAGTAGTGACTTGCATCACCTGAAAACTTAGCAGATACAATATTGAATTGAGCCAGCAAAACACTCTCATGTAAGAAGGGCAATGAGCACCTAGGCTATGTTAGGAACAATGTTGTCAGCAGGTCCAGATAATTTCTGTTTCTGGATTATTTTATTTGAAAACATCTGCTTGGTAGCTTCAACACAATACTGTCTGTCTGTCTGGTTTCTAAAATGCAGCATAAAATTTGTGTGTGATATTTTACTTTCAAAGTTGCGAGCAAAAACTGGTTACTAAAACCTGACAACACTATACAAACCTAAAATTAGAAGATTAGTTAAAAAAAAAAAAAAAAAGTACTTATTGCTTTTATTATGAAATTACAAACAAACAAACCACAAAGAAAAGCTTCCTGAGTTTCCTCTAATTTGAGTATTCTTTTAATTTTTTTGTATAACTATTACAGTTCCACCTTTAACTTGATGAGAAGACTGGAATTGCAGATCAAGCAGTGTATGTCAATTGTCAGAATTTTCCTCCATGCTTAACATAATTTTATTTATTTCATGAATAAATGTTAATAAACTTTTCTTCATATTCCTATATATGTTGTTTTCTACATGTTCTTATTTAATATTTTTTTATTATTATTATTTTTTTTTCCCACCGTCTGTTTCAGATTACTTCCAATTCTTTTCTCTCTCTCTCTCCATTTCCTTGTTTTATTCCTTTCAATTTTTTTAACTCATACCATGCAGTTCAAAAAAAAATAGCAGGTTGACATCTGGGTGCATGGCAAATGTTCTGTTTAGTGGCAATAACAGAAAGAAAATTTGTACATTCTTAAATTGCCAAGAATGTCATGAAAACAGAACCAGTATTCCAAGTATTTGTGACAGAAGCACATTCTTCAGTTTTCACCTGTAGAGTTCCAAAGAGAGTAATTGCCTAAAAACAGCCACCCTGACAAACTAAACATTGTGCTTGGGTGGGGTCCTCATTTGATTACGCCACCTGGACCCTGTTCTCGTAAGGAAACCCACTCGTTCAGTAACCACACTGATAAACTGGATGCAATCCTGGCAAGGACAGACCCTCCTTTGGCAGCCACCCTGATAAATGGGACACTGTCCTTATTTGATAAGGAACAGTGGCCAACAAGAAAAGCCCGTGAAGGCACAGTGCCATCTTGTGAAAGACCACTTTCCTGTTTAAGGACAGCGTGCTTGCCTGAAAATAAAAGCCATTGCTCAATCAACCCAGATGGGGGCCTCAAGTGATCACCTGTGCCCAATGCCCCACCAACTAATTTCCAGACCATTCCTGAATCCAACACTGAGTCTGTGCAAAGTAGAATGAACCTCACCAGGAGAGGTGGGACCAAGTGCCATAAAAGAGGCAGATTCAAAATGCTTGGGGTGTGTACCCGCCATCAAAGGACCACAATGTCATGCCAAAATCGTCACTGGATCCAATGGTGGTGATATCTTTCCTATCCCTTCTTTCTTAATCTGTCTCTGTCTCTCTCCATCTCTCCTTCTCTCTCTCTGTTTCTAAACTTATTCTTGGCACATAAGTGTAACGTAACTTCTAATTTTTTTCTGTTTTCCCAGTTGTAACCTGTTGTTTTGCTAAATTCTGCTAGTTGTAATCTGTTGCTTTGAGAGTGAAATTGTGTGGGTTTTGACAAGTTTTGTTATCTTACTTAATTTTAAGCTAAGTAAGGTTTTTAGTAAGCTTCCTAGGTAATGATCCTACTCTTAGAGTACCACACAGAGAATTCTGGAGGTTAGTCTATCAGAATGGGCTTTTAAAAGAGATTAATTAAGAGAGGATTGGATCCAGCTGCATGTAGGTGCCTCTCTAAGAAGGCTTTTCGAAAGAAGAGGGGTCCAGTCCGAATCTCCCTGGGTCAACACCCACCTCTGGGGAACTCTATCGGTGCCCACTGTGGGACATGCTGTACCCACCCTGTGGGACATGATATTTAATTTGTGCCCCCACCTCTAGGGACCTATGCCCACATTCTGGGATGTAACATCACCCTATGATGATCTTTTTGCAATCTTTTCCTTTGGTAACAATGTAGGATCCTTCAAGTTGTAAGTAAAACTTTGTAGCTAAAATGTCCTCTGAATGAAAGAAGAAATGTTAAAGGGAAGATAAAAGAGATTTAGAAATGCAACATTATTTTTATACTGCATATATAATCATTGCAGCTTTTCTAAGTGGTTCGTAGTGACTTGCATCACCTGAAAACTTAGCAGATACAATATTGAATTGAGCCAGCAAAACACTCTCATGTAAGAAGGGCAATGAGCACCTAGGCTATGTTAGGAACAATGTTGTCAGCAGGTCCAGATAATTTCTGTTTCTGGATTATTTTATTTGAAAACATCTGCTTGGTAGCTTCAACACAATACTGTCTGTCTGTCTGGTTTCTAAAATGCAGCATAAAATTTGTGTGTGATATTTTACTTTCAAAGTTGCGAGCAAAAACTGGTTACTAAAACCTGACAACACTATACAAACCTAAAATTAGAAGATTAGTTAAAAAAAAAAAAAAAAAGTACTTATTGCTTTTATTATGAAATTTAAAAAAAAATAAATAAAAAATTAGGTAACTTTTACAATTAATGTGTGCATTTAAATGTTGGAGTTTGGCCCAGCTTTGTATTGCAGTAATATTATTCATAATTTTCTAATTTTGTTAACCCACAGTGATAGTCTATATGTATACCAGTTTAAGTTTTTTTCAAGTTAATACAAATCTGATTATTTTTTTCATAGGGATTTACTTTATTAAGTATTTGTTTTTTTCAAAAAAGTATAAATAGAACCATAATTCTGTCTAGTGGGTGAAGAAGCCATTACTAACTTAATATTTAAGTTGATCTGTATGGACTGCTGATTTTAAATAATTCTGTGCCCCTGAATTCACTTACTTCTTAAAAATTGTCAGGTTTTTTTTCCTCTGAACTTCTGGATGTTCCACTCAGATATCAAACAGCTGGCCAAGTTTTCTTGGCAGCACAAAGTGTTTGTTCATTACATTATTATTCCTAGAGTTACTGCCTTCTTCCAGAAGAAACATCACTTAAAATGTGCAGTCAATACTGAATAATATGTTTTTTTTAAAAAATAATGTTTCATATTTTTACTTTAGAGAGGCTCTTACATGATAAAATAACAACATTTAGCTAAGCTTTGAAAGACTCCTTTACACATAAGAGTGTGACTTCCATAATGTGAAAAAAACATGGAGATACAAAGGGGAGGAAATTACACTGTGCAGGCTGTAAAGGAATGAGGGGCAAACATAGGAATAAAGGTCTAGATTAATGTTTTTCAGTCCCTGGTTGTGTATCTCAGAGCTCTTTCTCCAACAAGGAAGTTTCAGAGGAAGAGAGAAGTTGCTTTTTGAAGTGATAATCAGTACCATAAAATATGACACCCTTCTGGAGATAAAAGAATCAAAAGTACTGTTTAGCAAAATATCCTCTATGCTTCTACAGGTTTTGCAGATGAGACAACTTTGCAAGGTCTCAAAAAGTTACCAGGATTTTTTAATAAAATGAGCCAATGCTTTTCACTGAAAGGTGTACCTAGCTCTTCAAGACTACTACTTAAGTTTTTTTAATGTCATTTTTCATCCTTTTTCTCCCCTATCATCTTCTGAATTTCTTCAGTCAGCTAACCTCTCTTCGACTATCCACAGCTTTAAAAAATATATATTGTAACTGTTTTATATCAAGGAGTTCCAGGATGTAACAACTGAAAAAAATACTATCTTTTATAATAATATTTTGCAGCCTTGCTGTGCTTAGGTGAGACTATATATTTTAATGTTTCTCATAGTGACCCGATAAACATATAGTACATGCTGAAATTACTTATGTCTCCTTTTTAATGTGTGTTAGAAAGACTGACTATGACTGATAAAATGTCAAAGATTAATTAAAAAATGTGTGTCTTTGATGCTCATCTGAATCCCTGGAGTGTGTCTGGAATGGTTATGTAACTGGATTATTTTGAATCACTACTTTAAGAGTCATTGTAGGTACTTTTTTAGCTACATAAATATGTATATAGGCCTGATGTGAGCAGCCAAAAAGGCTACCTAGTTGTAAGGGGAAATTTACTAACAGGAGAAAATGTCTGCTGAATGACAGAGAAAATTTGTGCCAGCCACAGAACTGCTGGCTTGGGAACTAAGCCTGGTAATCAGAAGCATCCTTGGTAAGCGTAGCTGACATCTTTGAAGCACAGCTGGGTACCTTGAAAATGGAAACATCCTGAGTTTTCTTATCGTTCTTAACATCCTTGACAAGATTTAATTCTAGCAGGGATTTCACACCCCTAGCCTGATCCCTAGCTGCTTGGACAACCTATTAGTAATCCTCCCAGGATACCTGTCCTAGCTTTCACCCCCTGTATGCTTCCTTCTTCAGGTTGAGCTTTTCTAGGAGCTGTTTACTCATCCATGCCAGCCTCCTGGAGTTTCTATTTAGTTGGGATGGAATGCTCTTAGGCCTGGAGAAGGTGATCCTTAAATATCAGCCAGCTTTCATGGGCCCCTCTACCCTCCAGGATGTTAAGACACTCTCTTGAGCAGATCCCTGAAGAGGCTGAAATCTGCCCTTCTGAAGACAAGGGTAGTAAGCTTACTGTGATCCCTCCTTGCTGTCCTATGAATCTTGAACTTCACCATTTCATGGTCACCTTTCCTCGTTGATGAGGAGAATATCCAGCATAGCACCTCTCCTTATTGATTCCTCGATTACTTGGAAAAAGAAGTTATCTTCCTTGCACTCTAGGAACCTGGATTGTTTGTGTTTTGCAAAGCTGTTCTTCCAACAGGTGTCAGGGTGGTTGAAGTCTCCCATGAGGACCATGGCATGTGAATGTGAAGCTTCTCCTATCTGTCTATATGGTGCCTCATCTACTTTATCCTCCTGCTAAGACAGCATGTTCTCCCTTGTTATTAAATAAAAAATAGCTGCAGATGATATTTAGGGATTATCAAAATTATCTGTGATTCTGTGATTCTAAAATGAGCTGAAAGTGGATAGGATTCAGATATCTACCATGTTGTTTGTGAACCAAGTAATATTTTTAATATTGTGAAGAAACAGGCCCATTTGCAGCATGTTCTGTCTCAATCTGAGCTCATTTTTAAACTATCCACCACGAGAAAGACAACATCAAGAGTGTTCTTCCCAGTTCTGGCATCCCTAGTACAAGAGAGGCATATGCACACAAGGACAAGACCAGGTAAGGGCTTTGAACAAGATTGAAGTGTCAGAACATCTGGCAAACAAGAAGCTGCTAAGTGAGCTGGGGTTGTGCAGCCTGGAGAAGAGAAAACTCATCTAGTATATTAAATATTTGGGTAGAGGTAGTGGGTCTTGGGAGGGGATGAAGAAGGTGGAGCCAGACTTGTTCAGTGATGCCCAGTGACAGGATAAGAGGCAATACCCACAAACTGAAACACAAGAAATTTTGCCTGCATGCAGGAAAAAAAAACACAAACTTTTACTGTGAGGATGGTCAAATACAGGAACATGTTTCCTGGAGAAGTTACTAAGTCTCTTACTTTGGAGATCTTTAAAATCTGGCTGGACATGGTCCAGAGAGACCTGTCCTAACTGACTCTGCTTCAGCCGAAATGTTGGACTGGATGGTACACAAAGGTGCCTTCCAACCTCAACCATCTTGTGATTTCATGATTTTCTGTGATTTGAAGTGTCTCTTAGTCTCTGCTGAATCTAAAAGAATTTGAAGGTCACCGGTTCAGATATAGGTTTACACCACGCAGTTGCATTCAGTGTCAGGCTTGATGGGGCTCTGAGCAATCTGGTGTAGTTGGAGATGTCCCTGCTTATTGTAGGGAGGTTGTACTAGATGACTTTTAGAGATCACTTCCAACTCAAGACATTCTATGATTGCATCATATCTAACATTTTTTGTTTGGTTTTGTTTGTTGGTTTCTTTTTTACTCTATTACTGCCCCTCTTTTGCGTAAATTATTTCGCTCATTCTTAGCCAAGAACAGAGACATGCAAGCAAGCAGGGTATACAAAAGGCAGTAATTCACTTGCTACCACACACAAAAGCCAGTAAACATTTTGTGAAGTGTCAGGCTGGGGTCTGGCATGCTCACCACCCCAGTGAGGTGCCTTTGTTGACTGGTAGGTGACAGCGAGGAGGAGATTTGGGTGGTCCCCATGGCTCCATCCAGTAGGTCCTTGGAATTGCCTAGCTGCCATTTGCTGCAGCTTCATCAACATTGTGCATGCTGATGGCACAGCCTGATCTGATTGTCCCTGTCCATTCCCAGATGGGACAGACATTGCTGCCTGCTTGAAACTAGCAGCACATTTATCAGCTAGTGGACTGGTAAAGCTCAGTGTGTATAGATACTGCCAAGAGACCAAGAACACTGCTTTACTTGTCAGATTTGCTACACTAAGAGAACCCTCCTATAGGGAGGAGCTGGCTAGACAGATGGCAAAACTGATCAACCAAAGTATTCCATCCACATATTTTTGTAGGATTTGGCATAAAGTCAGGGGTCATGGAAATCAAGCTCCTTCTTCCCTTCTCTTTCATTCATGACTGGCATCTGGGGAGGATGCTGTCTATCCATCACCATTGATCTCTAGGCTCATGTGTTCCTGACCCTCATATCTCTGCTCTCAGCTCCTTTCTGCTCTGATTCTATTTCCAGCAGTGGTCCAGGCCATTTCAGAACTTCTCACAGCTCAGGAGAGTCTTTTGGGAGTTGCTGGGGGTGGGGGGAGGCAATAGAGTTTTGCACCTTCATGCACATACTTCTATATATTTGTACATATTTTCTTTATTTCATTATTATTTAATGCACACTTTCTTGTTTAGTTTTCAATCTGGAAAGTCTTTCTACTTACTCTCTCCTTTCCCTCCCTAGGTGGGAGGGAGTTGAGAACGAGGGCATTTTTGTCATTGGTTTAATTGTCGATCCTGAGTCAAACCACAACAATAACAAATAATGAGTGCTCTTTTAGTACTTTTAGCTCAGAAATTATTTACTAGAAGTTTAAAAGACTCAGAAAAAGGAAATAGGCCATTCTACATAAGGAGTACTTCACTAAGTCAGTATGGTATGGATGTAAAATAGGGGAAAAAGAATTGTGTCCATTAAAATCATTATAATAATAAAAGGAATATTTTTTGCCTTCTTTTCAAGTGTAAGAAGAATTACAAGACACCAGCATAAACAAGAAGGAAGCAGGATAAAATCAGAAAAATTAAATTATTTCTTGAATATCATAGAATTATAGAATCACAGGATCATAGAATGCCGGGTTGGAAGGGACTGCAAAGATCATCTGGTCCAACATTTCTAGGTAATACTACAGTTTATATGAGATGGCTCGGCACCCTGGCAAGCAGAGATTTAAGCTGTCCAGTGTGGGGGAAATTACCATTTCCCTTGGGAGACTATTCCAATATTTGACTGTCCTCATGGTGAAAAATTTACCTCTTGTGTACACCAAGAATCTCCCCAGGAGCAACTTGAGCCCATTACCCCTTATCTTTTCCATGTGACTCCTTGTAAATAGGGACTCTCTATTTTCTCAGTAGCCGCCCTTCAAATACTGGAACTGGTAATATGGTCTCCCTGAAGCCTTTTCTCAAGGCTGAACAAACCCAGTTTCTTTTAGCCTCTCCTCATATGGCAGGTCTTCCAGTCCTCTGATTATCCTTTCTCTGGACCCTCCTCAGCCTGTCTGCATCCTTCTTGTAGAGTGGGGACCAAAACTGAATACAATACTCCAGATGTGGTCTGACAAGTGCCAAGTAGAGTAGGATGATGACATCTTTATCTCTGCTAGTGATGCCCTTGTGGATGCAGCCCAGCATCCTGCTGGATTTCCTTGCTGCTGCAGCACACTGTTCACTCATGTTGACCAAGACTGCCAAGTCCCTTTCCACAGGGCTGCTCTCAAGACAGGTGAAGCCCAGTCTGAACTGTTCTCCGAGGTTATGTGTTCCAAGATGCAAGACCTTACATTTCTCTCCATTGAACTTCATCAGGTTTCCTCCTGCTAGCCCACTCCTCCAGTCTGTCCAGGTCATCCTGGAAGGTGACTCTCCCTTCTGGAGTGTCAACCTCTCCACTCATCGTAGTGTCATCAGAAAACTGCATCAGGGTGCTCTTGATTCCAGTATCCAGGTCACCTGAAGATGTTAAACAGCATTGGGGCCAATATTGATCCCTAGGGGACCCCATTTGTGACTGGTTGACAGTTTGAGGAGGAACTATTTACTATCGCCCTCGGGGTACCATCTATCAGCCAGTTTTCCACCCACAAAACAGACCACTTGTCAAGGCCATAATGTGTCATTTTCTCCAGGAGTCTGTCGGGGACCATATCAAAAGCCTTCAGAAAAGTCCAGGTAGACAATGCGCGCTGCTTGCCCTGCATCCACCAAGCCAGTTACTTTGTCATGGAATGCAACCACATTTGTCAAGCACGATTTGCCCCTGGTAAATCCATGTTGGTTTTTCCCAGTCACATACTTCAATTGACTTGTGACTGTCCTCAGAAGGATTTGCTCCATGACCTTTTGAGGGGCTGAAGTGAGGCTAATGGGTCTGCAATTACCAGGGTCCTCATTTAAATCCTTCTTATAGATGGGTGTGACTTTAGCCTTCCTCCAGTCCTCAGGGACATCTACCAAACTCCACAACTTCTCAAAGGTTATGAATAATGGTTTTGCAATTACATCAGCCAGGTCTCTCAACAGCCTAGGCATCTGGACCCATCGATTTGTACAGGTCAAGCTCCTGTAACAGTTGACATAACTAGCTCTTCTTCACTGATGGTGGGTTGATGTTTTCATGAACCTGGACTTTTGTTCCTATAGCCTAGGACCCAACAGCACTGGTAATGACAGAGCTGAAGAATGTGTTGAGGACCTCTGCCTTTTCAGTATTGTTGGTGACTAGTTCTCCTCCTCTGTTTAATAGTAGGCCAATATTATTCCTCTGCTTCTGCTTGTGATTAATTTATCTGAAGAACCCTTTCTTGAATTTTTTTACGTATCTGTACAACATCAGCTCAAGCTGAGTTTTTTCTTTCCTAATTTCATCTCTACATACTCTGGTAATGTCCTTGTAATTTTCAACCAGTAGTTTTCCACTTTTCCATGTCTGTTACATTTCCTTTTTGGTTCTGAGCAGATCCAGAAGCTCTCAGGTAAGCCAAGAGGGTCTCTCGCTCAGCCTGCTTCCCTTGTGTCACTGTTTGACTCAGGTCCGACAACAATACTCTTGATCCCCTCCCACACAGGTAGGGAAGGAGAGAGAGAAAAAGAGAGAGACTTGGCTGGATTGAAAACTAAACTACACAGCTTTAATTAAACACTAATGAATTATATAAGAAAATATATACAATTATATGCAAATACATTCAGGTATGGGCAAAAGCCTCTCGCCTCCCCCCACCCCCAGCAACTCCCACAACACTGCCCTGAGATTAAGACAGTCCCGAGGAATCCTGGAGGTGCTGCTGGAGAAAGCACAGAGTGATGAGGGTCACGAGAGCTCAGGCCTAATGGTCGAAAGTGATGGATGGACGGAGCCCTCCCCGGATGCAGGCCATGGATGGAAGATGAGAGGAGAAAAAGAAGGAAGGAAGTTGTCTTCTGTGATCTCTGACCTTCCTTTGAGCTTACATAGATATATTGAATGGAATATCTCTGGCCAATTTTGCTGTCTGTCTAACTCAGCGTCCTACAGGGGGGTCACAGATCTCCCTTTAGTGTCTGAGCCGGCAGAATGAAGGTGCGACCTTGAAGACTTGGCAGTTACAAAAACATTCCAGTGTCTTATGAGCCTAGCAGAACACACAGTCGCTAGTTAAAAGAAAGCTTACTGCAGGAAAAAAAAATAATAAAAAAAATCAGTAAAAGGCAAATTGGTTTAATCCTGACTCAAACCAGGACACCTTGCCTTTAGAGGAGATGAACTGGTTTTGCTTATCAAGAAGAGTGTTCTTGAAAAACTCCCAGCACTCACTAGCTGCTTTACCCTCCATGGAAACTTCCCATGAGATCCCTTCCAACTGAGCTGTGAGCAAGCTGAAGTTTGCTCTTCTAAAATCTCAAACCTTTGTCCTTTAATTGACCTTCATTTTGCTCAGCAGTATGTAAGTCTGAGCTCTTTATCATGTTTTGGTTGTCAGGGTGAAACTGGGACAGATTATAGGAGAGAAATATAAATGAGTGTTGTAAAAATCATTAAATAAAACAAAACTCAGGTCTTGCTAATGAAGTTTATTCTCTTCTTTAGGCATACATTTTGACAACAGTTGGAGACAGGATACTCAATAAGATTGGCTTTTCCTCTGAAGAAGTAAAACAGGCTTTGCATGTAAGGTTGTCCTGGGTTTTGTTGTTGTTGTTTGTTTGTTTTTTCCAGTGTTGCCAGTAGCTTGCTCTAGGCTCTGTCCTGCTCAACATAAGAGTTATTATGAGTCATAGACACCTAGGCAAAAAATTATTAGTTTTTTGGTGTGTCTGAAAGTAAGACACCTGCAAGCATTGCTACATCAAAGCTGTATTTACCTAAAGCTTCAAAAGTTTATCACAAAAATGGTTATTTTCTGACCAACTGTAATTACTCTAATAAAAAGAAAGCAAAACAAAACATAAAATTCATTAATTTCAATAAGACTTTCAAAATATTTCAATTTGACACAGAAAAGGAAGGGAGAAATTAGAAATAAGCATGAAATTAGTTGAGGAAAAATTCCAGATATATATGCACTTACATAGGAAGAAAGATTTTGAAAGATTTTCATAACTAACTTAAGAGAGTTTTTATTTAAGAATGTGTCTAGAAGTTAGTAGTAAAAATGTTACTATTTAACTTTCAGTTGCTCAGCTGTGTGTTCTTAATTCACTTCTTATTCAGAGCTCTTACCAGTGATGCCAGTGAGGATTTTACACACAACACAAAGCTTCATATGATGTAGAGATTCACAACACATAAAACATCTACCAAAAGTAGAAGAAAAAAACCCAGTGCCTCCGGTTTGCACACATAAAAAACATTATGTGCTAATTTACACGCTAAATTCTAGACTCTTTTCCAGATTGACAGTTTCTTTCTTACAGTCCTGATGGGGTTCCAGACCTAGCAGGTAACTAATCAGAAACATCTATGAATAAGATCTTTCAGTGTTAAAAATTTCCAGTAGGATTATATCTGAAGTAAAAAAGTAAAGACTTCCTGAGGGAAGTCTGCCAGTTTAGATGTATTTTTATTTTTGTTTCCCCACACCTACTTCTGTTCTTCCTTTTTTCAGTGTCTACCTTCTGAGCAAAAGTTTCCTTCTTTTTTTGTTTTTGTTTTTGTTTTGTTTGTTTGTTTGTGGGTTTTTTTAGTTTTGGTTTTGTTTGGGTTTTTTCTTTGTGCATGTGTTTGGTTGTTTTGTTTTGCTTGGTTCTTTGTTTGTTTGCTTGGTTGGCTTGTTTTAGGAAGCAGTTGTTGTTTGGAGTTGTTTGGGTTTTTTTAATAGATACAGATAAGAAGTTCTTACAGGAAAAAAAAAAAAAAAGAACTTGATTTGCGTGAAGGATAATTTCCCGTCTCATCCTCCCCCCCAAAATTAACAACCTTCTACATTAAAGTGTTTTTAAAGGAGATTCAAATATGTACTCTTATAGAAAAACAGATTTTCATTTTCTATAAATATTTATCTCACCTTATCAGTCTCATATTCTAGAACAATCTAAGACTATCTGAACATTGTTATTATATTATTTTGTCAAATATATTTAGAGAACTGAGGAAAGAACTTTAAAATTTATGCTAGTAATATCAAACTAAAAATATGGAGTAAATGTAAGTATCAAGATGGATCTTGCAATAAGGTCTGTCATTCAAAGCAGATATCTGTGATATTTTCATATAACTTTCATTTCCTGATTTATTTATCTTCAAAAGCAGAAGGACATTTTTTTTTTCTTATTTTACTCTACTGGAAAACTAAAAAGGAGTGCAATGGGGAAAAATTATTTCCCACTCTCTATGTTTCTGAAGAAGTACCAGGAAATGTACAAATTATTTTTGCATTTCATATTTCCCCTCCTTCAATTACAATAACTTATTTCACAATACTTCTTTTCTACATATGTACTTCACTGTAATGCATTATAGAAATGTGCATGTCTTAATTATTCTAGTCTCACATGCACCATTACCTTTTAGCTTTCTATCTATTACTTGAAGAATGGTGGAACTTCACGTCTAGTAACATCTAAAAGGTAAATCAACAATAGCAAATTTAATAGCTGCTACATGCAAATTTACACAAAATGCAATTACTAGAGTTCAAAGTGTACTCTGCTTGTTTCCTTTGCATCATATTTTGGTTTTGATCACTCTTGTGACATGTTGTTATTCATGCTAGTCATATTGAGAAGGTAATATACTTTTTGTCTATAAAAGTTTCAATTTTGGAGTCAAAAGAATGTTTTTATTAGATGTAATTGTCATTGGATTGTGGCTTCTGTGGGGAAAAAAAACAGATAGAAGAGTACAAAAACAATTATACTGTCATTGAAAGTTTTTAATTCATGTTTCATAAATTCATAAAACAGAAAAGATTAGTTAAATGCTCATAAGCACTTCTTCCACTGAATTAATTATCTAGTATTAGAGCAAATAATCATCTTAATGGGTGTATTCTGTCTTTGTGATTTTCAGATTTCAAAGGTTATTGTATAAAACAAAATAAGAATCCATCTTCAATACTTCAAGTTCAACGTTGTTAATTTACTAAATTAAATAGCCAGATAAAATGTATGATTCACCTTAATCTTCCCATGTAAATTAAGACATTAATCTTGATTCACAGAGGTAAAAGTGTTGCCCCATTTCCCTCACTGCAGAGGCATCAGAACATTAGAAGTTGATTCACATTTCATGTTGGCTGGATGTACATTTTCCCTTTCTGTTATCGAGAGATCCCAGGGCACCTAAACTTCTGACTTAGGTTCCAAAAATAAGATATTTATTTACATCATCTAAATGAAGCTAACCCTCTCAAAGATTAATTCCTTATGGAAGGCAGTAAATAGAAAAAATTACCTTCATTAGCCATCTTAGCATTAAAATATTCCTGCACAGCAGATTCTGGTGATATTGAAGGTTTAATTAACTGCATTTTTATTTACTTACTTTATGGAATGTATAAGCTATATTTTTAAGCAGCTGTGTATTAATCTTGTGATTTTATTTTCTGTGTCAATTCTTTATAATGAAAAGATAAAATTAATATTTTAATGCAAAATAGCAGTTGCTAAATGTATGTAGAAGGACATCTTGTCTAAGATGCCATAGAATAGTAGTCAGCTCCTGTCCTGGATGTGGCTGACTTTTCCTTCCAAAATTCTTGGAAGTTATGTTAGAGGAGTCATGAAGCAGAATGTCTAGTCCTTCCTCACTTCCCATTGACTCTTAACTGCTAAACTTGTTGTAAGGATATTAGTGAGAAAAAATAATTGATAACATCTCCTTATTCTTTAAATTTCTGCCAGTATTACTATCACCTGCTCTTCTGGTGTGCTTTCCAAGAGACTTATTTACTTCTTTAAAAATGCCTCATGTATCTTCAACTACAGATTCTCTACTGTACTGGGATTTCCTGATACTTTTTGTATACCCTGTCTCACATTTATCCCACTTCTGCTGGTACTACTGTTGTTAACCATTGTTAGCAAATGTTAAAGCCTTGAATGGTTTCAGTAGTTTATAATCTCATTGAGTGTTCTGCTTGTTTCTTGCAAAATTCTGCAATTGTGACATATGCAATAGACCACATTTTCCTTCAGTAGTTTTGATCACATGCACTTTCCTTATGTATTTTTAAGAATTCTCCTTTTCACATGGTGATGGAACAAGCCATAAAATTATTTCTCTGTGATTTTCCAGATTTTCTAAATTCTACATAAAATATTCCATGAAGGATTTTATCATGCTTTCTGTTAGACCATAGCAATACCTTCTTGGCATGTATCTTGAGTTTGCATTTTTTTCCATATAAATTATATTTTACTGTGATTGTAACTCGTAACTTGTAAAATAGCTGCATGATCTTTTGGTGTGTTCCCAGAATTACATATCTTGATTGAGCAATTTAACACCCACAATTATAAAAGTACAATTACAAAGTATTTGTGTTGCAAATGATGTTTTTATCCTAAAATTTTGCTTCATGCTTAGAGAAAATATTCAGTTGCATTATATTTTGTTATAATACCTATTTGTTCTCTTGGGATTCTCATTAATCTTTCATTGAATTTGTTCTTACATCAACACAAACTGTATCACCTATAACTGCAGCAATTTAGTTTGTTAAAATAGTTATATTGATATCATTACCAGAGGTTAAAACTTATCATCTCAAATAAAATCAACAGACTAAAATGGAATCAACTGTAGACTTCTTAGGTTTTTTTTGAGTTTATGGTTTAGCCATCTTCCTGTTTCCTCATGGCTCTGATCATTAGTATCACTTAGGATATCTGAACTTTATTTTAGTCACTGTTTCTCTCTCTTTACACTTTTAAATTGACTTATTTATAGTTTGAATTACATTTTCAAGTGTAGGTTTTCCTTGAAATTCAAATAAAAAAAAATAAATTACAACTTTAATGAAAGTTTCATATTGCATTGGAATTCATAGAATCTTAGAATGTTTTAGATTAGAAATGATCCTTAAGATCATCAAGCAGAATCATTAACCATGGCCAGGTCAACCACTTAACCATGTCACTAAACAGCACAACTATATGTCTTTTAAATACCTCCATGGACCATAACTCCATCACTTTCCTGACCAGCCTGTTCCGATGCTTGACAACCCTTTCAGTGAATAATTTTTTCCTAGTATCCAACCTAAATCTCCCTTGGCACAACTTGAGTTAGTTTCCTCTTTTTCTATCACTTGTTACTTGCCAGAAGAGACTGGCCTCCACCTTACTACAACATGCTTTCAGGTAGTCGTAGAGAGCAATGAGATCTCCACTCAGCCTCCTTTTCTCCAGACTAAATAGCCTCTGCTCCCTCATCCATTCCTCATAAGACTTATCCTCAACACCCTTCACCAGCTTCATTGCATTTTTGTGTACCCAGTCCAACACCTTGATGTTCTTTTTCTGTGGCACCCAATACTGAACTCAGTACTCAAGGTGCGACCTCACCGGTGCCAAGCATAGGGAGACAATCAACTCTCTAAACCTGCTGGCTGCACTATTCCTGTTGCATGCCAGGATGCTGTTGGCCTTCTTCACCACCTGGGCACACTGCTGACTCATGTGAAGCTGGCTGTCAACCACCACTCCCAGGTCTCTTTCTGCCAAGCAGCTTTCCAGCCACTCCTTCCCCAGCCTGTAGTGTTGCCTGGAGTTGTTGTGACCCAAGTGCAGGACTTGGCACTTAGCCTTGTTGAAGCCCATATGTTTAGCCTCAGCCTATCAATCCAGCCTGTCCAGGTTCCTCTGAAGAGCTTCTCTATCCTTGATCAGATCCGCAATTCCACCTAACTCAGAGTTGTCTGCAATCTTACTGAGGAAGCACTCAATCTCTTCATCAAGGTTGTTAATAAAGATATTAAACGTAGACATACGGGGTTAATTGGAAGAAGAAGGCTTTTGCATCAGAAAAGTAGATGTCTTGCACAAACAGGCTTATGGCTCTGATGATTATTTATAGTGTATGTGTAGTATGTTGAAGAAACACTTCTGTTCTTTGTATTACAAAGTGCACTTCACTATTAGATGAGTTTGCAGATTGGCTGTCTGCCTCCAGCTACTCCATTTTGATAATAACATCAATAGTACATATGTCAGCAGATGTGACAAATTACGATAGTAGGCAGCAGTAATAAATTTGAACTATCTTAATGAAGAGCATTATTTTTTTGTCCTATTATTCCTTTTGTTACCTTATTCTATCCTAACAAGTCTTACACATAATATTACAGAATCGCAGAATCATATAATATTGGGGGTTGGAAAGGACCTCCAAAGATCATCGAGTCCAACCCCCCTGCCAGAGCAGGACAAAAAATGTTTGCAAATAAGCTTCTGTATTTTGATCATCACTAGATGATCAAAGATCAGTAGAAGACAGATAAATCACAGACTTGTAAAAGGATAAAATAAGGGTTCCCCTAGGATTAAGCATTTACCTTCTATCTGGATTAAAAAAAAATCTGCAGATACTAAAAGATACATGAAGAGAGAGATACTGTTGCTCTTAACAGAAGGAAACATAAGATTTTTATATATGTATATAGTGTTAATAGAGAAGAGCATAATCACCACAAAAAAGAGAGTAGTAACATAAAAATATTATACTGAAGAGTCAGGTAGATCTGAAGAGAAAATGGAATAATATCAGAATCCATCTTTACTGAGATATTGCAACAAACATATTACTTTAATATCACATCATGCATTCTGCAATTGTTCATCTCCTAACAACCCACAAATGAACATAAATGTTTAAGTCCTGTGTTAAGAACAGATTATAACAATTTAAAACCATATCCTTATTACTTGGAAATACTAAGAATTCTCTTAAATATATTTTTTTAACAAATATAAAAATCAAGCAATTATTGTTCAATTAAAAGTGTCTTACAGCATGTTTATACCTAAAGTGTTGCAGAATAATCATGCTGTTAATGCAATGACTATGTATTTTCTTGAGAAGATTGAACTAGCACAGATTTTGTAATAAATATGATACAGCAAATTGTTTCCACACTACAGTGTCACTATTACAGACATTAGTGATCTCTGTGATTAAGGTTGCCTTCAGGTTTCCTGATATAGCTTTATTTTAATTTATTTAAGACTTCACCCTTGAAAATTGCTTTGTCTTGGTAATAATCAGCTATAATCTAATTGCAAAAGAGAATGTTTGAAGAAAAAATAGAAAATTCATATGCTTTACCTTTTCATTGCTAAGTAACTTTTTTTTTTTTTTTCCTCAACAAAAAAGTAGTAAATACAAAATAGAGAATGCATTTTAAAAATCCAATTTTATTGATCTTTGTAATTCTCTTGAGAAATAAATAAATCTGAAAGTATCATATTGGAATCGTCTGATATGTTTTAGTTTGACTCTGGTTACATTTTATTGACAACATGGAAGAAATGTTTTAAAATGTATTTGTTAATAAAAAGAAAAAAAAGTATTTTAACAAAGAATATTATTCTTATATTGAACAGCTTGGGATCTATTTCTCTGATGCTGTGTAAAAATGCCCAGATTTCTTCACAGAAATCTAATTTATTAAAGGTGAGTTTTGTTCCCTGTACTAAGAAGTGCGACACATTTTACATGCGTATCCACATATGAAGGAATTATATCTGAACTGCTCAGAGTTACAGACATTTCACACAGGCCAAAGCATTATGAGTGGTTTTTCTCTCTGTAATATTTTAAATCAAGGATTGTGCTGAATGAGATCAATTAAGCATCCATGCACTCAGTATGTTATAAATAATGTAAAAGTAAAACTGTTCAATTCCTTCTTTATAAAGAAATCCAAAGGGGAAGGAGTCCCAGGAAGTTAGCATGAGATATGAGAGTATCCTGTTAAGCGGGAGGAAGGGAAGCTAAATAAAAAATTATAATATTGATATTGTATAATGTATGAGAGGCAATTCTACTAAAAGATAATCATGTTATAAACAGAAAATGTCTCTAATTTGCCAGAGTTTTTTGGCTTGTCACCATTTGACTCAAGTTCAACAACAATGCTCTCGATTCCCTCCCACCCAGGCAGGGAAAGTGAGAAAGAATAAGAGAGAGACTCTCTGGATTTAAAATTAAACCACACAGCTTTAATTGAACACTAATGATAAAAGAAAATATATACTATTATATACAAATATGTTCAGGAATATGCAAACCTCTGTTGCCTCTCCCCACCCCCAGCAACTCCCACAGCACTTTCCCTAGCTGTGAACAGTCCCAGAAAGTCTTGGAACTGCTGAAGAGAGTAGCAGAATGATGAAGGTCAGGAGAGTTCAAGCTTGGGTGTCGACGGTGATGAATGGACAGAGTCCTCCCTGGATGCTGCCCATGGATAGAAGAGAAAGGAAGAAGTAGGCAGGAAGTTGTTTTCTGTGATCTCAGACCTTCCTCTGAGCTTACATAGATACATGGCATGGAATATCTCTGGCCAATTTTGCTCTTTGTCTAATTCAGCCTCCTACAAGGGCGAGAGGGTTATACATCTCCTGGTAGCATCTGAAACAGCAGGGCAAAGGTGCAACCTTGAAGTCCCAGAAGTAACAAAAACACCACAGTGTTATCAGTAGAAATCTTCCTGAAGGAAAAAAAAAAAAAAAAAAAGAAAAAAAAAATCAGTTAAAGGAAAAGTGGCTTCATCCTGGCTCAAACCAGGACAGTACTATTCCAATACAAATGTTATCTACAATGACAGTAATGTAATGTAGTGAATGTGAGACACACTTTATGGAAAATACAATTCAAAGTTCTTCCCTTCTTAATCAAATGCTAAGTACAGTCATATACTTAGGAAAGGCACCATAGAAAATCAATACAGTTTTGCACCTTCTTTTGCATCTCTGAACTACATTTCAAAGAATTCTTGATTTAATGAATGCTACATCTACATTGTGCTGGCTAGTTAGCTCTGGCACTATTTTTTTTTCTCATTTGTTTGTTATTTTTAATCAAACTTCTCATGTCTCTCATTCTCCTCTAAGCACTTACCTTTTAATTTGCAATTATACTTGGCAGCTACCATATCAACACACTCTTTAGCATCCAGATTCTTTGTTGAATCTCACCCTTTTGTTGAATTAAGTTGCAAGATGGGATCATTTTACCAAAAAAAAAGTATTCAAGCTCAAAAGATAATGTGCTTGAACATATGAAGTACTAAGTAGTGAAAAATTTTATTTAAAAGTCTTAGACTACTTCACATATTGGCTATTCCAAAAATAACTGTAGACACAGTAAATTTCAGTTCTGTATCAAGGTAAGAATATGATCTTTCAGCCCCAACTTTCCTTTCCTTCCAGACTTCTTATTGAATAGTAGTGAAGATAATTTTTTTGTGAAGCGTTCACATACAAAAGTGGAGATCGCTACAAGAAAGTGCATAACAAAATCAATATCTCTGCCTTCAGAGCAGGGCTTAAATAGTGTGTAATAATTTGGCTAGAGGCCATATCTTGAGCAATGAGAATTAAAAAAAAAAATCTTGTGTAGCTCTGCATTAAGTGGGAACCATCTGTCCTGTGCAATGATTGAGAAAGGGCCAGGAACAAAAGATCACACATTCACAAAATCACAGAATAGTCATGTTCGGAAAGTACCTCTGAGATCACTGTGTCAAACAACAAAATGAAAACAAAACAAAACAAAAACAAAAACAAACAAAGCCCCCCACAGACAAACAAAGCCCCACAAAACCACACCCCATAAAAACCCACACCACACAACCTACAAAGTCGGCCACTAAAGCATGACCTGAAGTTCCTCATCTACACATTTCTTGTGACTCCACCATCTCTGTGTTTCACTGTCTGACCACTCTTTCAGTAAAGAAATTCTTCCTAATATCCAATCTAAATCTCCCCTGCTGCAACTTCAGACCATTTCCTCTGGTCCTTTTCATTATTCACTTGGGAGAAGAGGCCAACACCTACTTCCCTACAACCTCCTTTCAGGCAGTGGTAGAGGAAAATGAGGTCTGCACCCCTGGGTCCTTTTCTACTGGACAGCTCTCCAGCCACTATTCCCCAAGCTTAAAGCATTACCTGGGGTTGTTATGACCAAAATGCAGGACCTGGCACTTGGCCTTATTTACCCTCATAAAATTGGCATTGCCCATCCATTCAGACTGTCCAGAACCCACTTCCACCCAGTTTAGTGTCATCTGCAAGCTTACTGAGGATGCACTCAATCCACTCATCCAGATTATTGATAAAGATGTTGAACAAGACTGGCCTCAAAAAAGAGCCCTGAGGGACACCACGGGTGACTGGCCGCCAACTAAATTTGACCCCATAGTATTTTATTTAAGAAGAGTGTTGTCACGATCCGTGACCTATTATATCTCCTTATTGGAGTATATTAACTTATCAGGATTTGCTGAGAGATCCACACGTGGGTATCGCCTCACACAGACGATACAGGAACTTATGTCCCGACTTTTTTGAGTGAATAACCTGCTCAGTGCTTACTAATATTTCTAACAACAGCAAGGTTTATTGTGGGGAAAACAAAGCAATTTGGGGCAGGAGGTTCAAAAGGAGTGATTACAACACATTAAACATATATGGGTACACCTTAGTTACACATCTTATCCACGTGAGGGAAGCAGAGGGGAGGGATTTGCCCGAATGGCTGGATTATATTTTCCCCTATAAGCTGGGGTAGCCGGAATTGTCTCACCACGGCAGTGCAGGT
>NW_009970720.1:4794080-4822210 GCF_000747805.2 Chaetura pelagica
CTCGAACACACGAGGAGAGAACGAGAGAGCGAGGGGCGTGCCGCGCTGCCTCTCTCATGGGGTTCTTCGGCGCCAGTTTTGCATTTCCGGGCTTTTCAGCCAATCAGACGGGACATAGACCCGCCCCTGCTTCCTGCCACAGCTCCTCCCCTGCAGCAGCTGCCCCCCCCCCATACACACACAGAGGGGGTTTCCTGCCGCGTGGAGACACCGTTTTAAGTCAGTTTTGTCGGCTGACTCAAAGGACATTTCATGTTCGTGTAAGGAAATACCTGGTCCTTCACAAGTGTATTGTGTAATAAATAAGGTAAGGAATAAAGTCAGGAAAGAACAAAGTAGAATTATGAATATATATGTCATATGTATGCAAAAAGAGATTAAATAAAGTTATCAGTGATTTTACTTCTTACTTTTACTTTTTCCTAGCTTTTTATTGTTAATTTCTGTTTTGTCTAACTTAATTAATTTGTATTCTTTCCAAAAGGACTTGACAGATTTGGTGGCCTTTTACGATAGGGTCAAAGCTTCTGTGGAAAAGGGGAGAGCAACAGATATAATCTACCCAGACTTGTGCAGTGTTTGACACTGTTCCACACAACATCTTGGTCTCTAAATTGGAAAGATGGGTTTGATGGATGGACAATTGAGTGAATAACAAATTAGCTGAATGGTCACACTCAAATAGTAGTGGTCAATGGCTCAATGTCCAATTGAAACCAGTGACGAGTGGTTTTCTTCAAGGGTTGGTACTGGGACTGGTATTTTCTAAAATCTTTCTTGGTGACAGAGTGGAATTAAATGCACCCTCAGCAAATATGCTGACAACATGAAGCTGTACAGTGTGATTGACACTCTAGAGGGAAGGAAGGCCTTTGAGAGTGACCTTGAAGGGCTTGAGAAGTGAGCCTTCTCATGCCAACCAC
The DNA here is from genome assembly GCF_000747805.2 of Chaetura pelagica. Classification (NCBI taxonomy): domain Eukaryota; kingdom Metazoa; phylum Chordata; class Aves; order Apodiformes; family Apodidae; genus Chaetura; species Chaetura pelagica. The sequence goes on from NW_009970720.1 coordinate 4,795,004, forward strand.
ATGAAGTTCAAGAAGACCAAGTACAAGGTCCTGCACCTAGATCAGGGCAATCCCAAAAACAATTACAGGCTGGGTGGAGATTGGATTGAGAACAACCCTGAAGAGAAAGACTTGAGGGTGTTAGTTTATGACATGCCACAATAATGATGAGAGGGCTGGAGCACCGTTCCTATGAAGAAAGGCTGATAGAGTCAAGGTTTTTCAGTCTGGAGAAGAGAAGGCTCCAGGGAGTCCTTATAGTGGTCTTCCAGTACCTGAAGGTGGAAGGACTTTTTTACAATGTGTGCTGTGACAGGAGAAGGGGTAATGGCTTTGGTTTAAACTAGACATTAGGATGAAATTATTTTGTGTGAGGGTGGTAAGACACTGAAACAGGTTACCCAGAGAAGTTGTGGAAACCCCCTTCCTGGAAGCATTCAAGGCCAGGTTGGACAGGGCTCTGAGCAGCCTGGTCTAGTGGGTAGTGTCCCTGCTCAAGGCAAGGGGGTTGGAACCAGATGGTCTTTAAAGTGCCTTCCAACCCAAATAATTCTATGATTCTATGATTGCCTCCAAAACAAACACCTGTACAGCTTTTAAGACTACCATATAGAATGCCAGGCCACAATCTGCTGAGAGCTGGTTGACTCCAGCCAGGTTTTAATCTGACTTCTGGACCATTTTCCACTGAGCAGTACAGATTTGTCTGCATATTTGAACAGAAGCAGTTAAAAGACTTTGCAGGACAACTGGTGAATTTTGTGGTGATTTTTCTGGTAATTCTTTCTTGGCTTAGCAGTTTTTCCATATATTTTATCTAAAACAGTGTTGAGCTTGGTTTAGACATCTGTCACGATCCGGTATTCGGGTACGTGGCAATTTTAATAAATAAAGGTGATCCCAAATGGTGAAATTAAGACACAAACGAGGTCAGATGTCACGCACACAACAAACTTTTATTGCAATAACACAACAAAAGTCCCTAGAGCGGATAGGACAGGCAGGAAAACAGAGACAGGAAAGAGAGGAGAAAGCAGAGAGATAGAGGACAGAAAGCAAGAGCATAGTTACCACCCACGGTTCAGTGATGTCGTCGATGTCGTCGGTGGGGAAGTAGTTCCAGGTGGAGAAGTGCTTCCCTGCACCCACAGAGTCCCACATTTTTATACAGTCCTTGCCCACTGCACCCCCAGTTCTCTCCCTGCATAGGGAAAAACCCTTTGGATCTTCTCTGTGATAGCAGGGGCAGGTATGATGCCAGGGGCTATGTAGTCTTTGTTTGGCTAATTGATGAGATCAGCCATTACAAAGGAGGAGGTTGAGTCAATTGCCACCACAGGATTAGTTCCTTGCTGTGGAGTTTCGGTCCTAGGAAGTACCTTGAGACTGGCACTCCTTGTCTTGTCCTGCAAAATCGAATCAGCAGGTGTCGTTCAACTCTCAGATGCCTCGGGACAGACAAAAGATATCCTGAGTGCCAAAGTCCAAGCTTATCTCTTGGATTGTTTGAGACAAGCACTGTACATCCTAAATGCCACAACATCTAATTCTTAATTATTTCTTTAATCATTTTACAGTCAAGAGATGAAACAGAATAGGTCTAGAGCATAATTATTCTCATCTGGAAGAAGGCCAGATAAATCATTGTAAGCTTACTGTTATACCTTTGCAGTTGCTTTGAAAGAAGAGTGTGATGATTAAATAAAAATTAGATGTTTATCTGTAAAATATACTACATTTTTTGAGATTATTCCCACTTTGGTCTCTAGGAATTAAGTCCACTTGTCGTTGGACAAAGAAACTACAAATCACACTGTCCAGTTCAGATTTTACAACAACATAAATTTGTGTTTGAGAGGATATATTTTCAGTGGAAGAACCAATACTTTCCTTTCAAATATTAAATACTTATAGTTTTATGTAGATATAATTATTTGGTTTCTCCTTTAAAATACCCCACAGAATAGGCAAGTGGTTTCAACTTTAGTCAAATAGTTTTTGTATTATGCCCCTTTTGATACACAGGCTGCATCTCCTTTAATTGCTGATAAGACAGAAGATATCAGGTGTACTCTTAAATTCATGGTAATTAAACATTGCTTTTCAGTTCCTTAAATTGAACATCTATAAAATAATATTAAATTATAATATTAATATTAATGAGATTTCTTACAAAGCACAAAACCATTTCTGAATAAGACCAGAAGCTTTTCTCAGGAAGGTGAAATTAAATCAAGACTTTGGGTACAGGCTAGCTTTTCTCTATTAACTCTACCATTTTAAAATAAGAAGTAAGTGCCATAAAACAAAACAAAACAAAACAAAACAATACTTTGCATAGAAATGGTTCCACTTGTCTGTAAGCTTTCCACCAAAAAGTAGTAAGTTGCCATACTTTGTATTTTTACATGATACAAAAGACAATTATTTAGAATGTAGATAATCAGAACTATAATAACATAAAACCGCTAGAAAGAATTAAGTTTTCAAGTTAAATGAGATCACTGTAGAAACTGAAGGACTTTCATCTAAGACCTAAGGTGAGAGACTCTTATATGAAAGATTGATAGAGTTAAATATGCAGATCTCAGTGAAAAAAGTGGTTAGGAAGTGTCATGACAACTGTCAAGAAGTAGAGACAACTGGATTATTCATTATAAATAACATTAATTACAAATTTTGTCCCTTTTTCTATCCGTGATTTGCTTGCAAACTAATACTGAGTCTGTGAATGTGTTCATTATTCATATATATTTGCCTATGGCCTGTTCACAGCTGCTCACATTAACTAGTCACTATTTGTTATTTTTAGTGTATGATTGCTCATCTTATATGGTATTGTTTTTGCTCCCAGATTGGCTCACTGCACTATACTAAATAGGATAACAAAGAATAAGAGATAATGGAGAATTATATCCGCCATCCTATGAACGAATTTTAGACAAATAATTATTCATACTAACTTAGAAAAGATATCCAGGATTCACAGACTTTTTTGGATGCCTAGTTGCAATCTGTGTAATCAGGAACAATCAACAATAATGGCTCACACAGAACAATTAACGCACTACTGTGTATTAGTGAGGATATTTGTATATTATGATCTACATTATTTGACCAGCTGTTCCTACTTTGTTCATATGTGAACACAATGGTTCCCATAATCACCTATGCAGCATTAGTTACTTCATTTTTAAAAGCTGTATTTTGGAGACAAAGAAGCTTAGTATAATAATAGGAAATGCTCATTGTAACATACTGACAGCTAGAACTGGATGATAAATAAAGCAAACATATTCCAAGTTAAGAAAATATTCTGAAAGTTAGCAGTTCTTACAGAAATGGTTACCATAAATCCACCACAGACTCACACTCTTTAGTCATTCCAGAACAAAAGGCAAGACAGATAAGAATCTCATTCAGATAATTAATGCTAAACCAAGATAAATGTTTTAGACTATGTCCTCTGAAGATGCTGATCTCTCTTCACAAGCTATTGCAAAATGTTTGAATTCCCTGCATCACTTTTGTGTAGTTAAAATTAGTTTGTATTTTTACAGCACAGCCCTACAAAACTTCAGGGAACAGCGATTTCTGGACCTCCTTTGTTATATTCTAAGATGTTGATTCTTTATTCTGTTTTCTGGGGTGAAAATGCAGTCGAAACAAATTTAGGAACCAGATTTTTGCTTCTTTTGGCTGCACAGGTTATTATTTAACAAGCTTATATTATTAGGAATAGTCTTGAATCTGAAATCCCAGAAACATTAGAAAGTGTTCTTTTTGATTGTTCTCCTTCATGTACATTTCAAAATTACACCTAAAGCACACTTAAGAATTCGAAATATTTTGCTTAACATGACTCTATATGGTTGTTTTTATTGATGGCGGTAACATCTCAGCTAATTAATAACATTATTTTATTTTACTTATTATTATTTTTATTAATCTTGCAACAGAAGTTGTTTCTCCAGGAACAATTTTTATGTGATTATTTTTGAAATTTAGCTATAGTGATCATTGTAGATGCTGGAATGAAAATTAATGTTGGTTGTCTACAGGATGTGAAGAGAAAATAAGACAGAAAATCTCATAGATCAAGATAAAAGAAGAGAAGATCAGTTACCAATTACCAACAGAGACAAACCTAGGAGAATAGCAATTTAATTCATTGCCAATTAAAGTAGACTAAGATGGTAAGAAACAAACATTAAAAAAAAAAAAAAAAAGTTTAAACAACAGCTTCCCCTCATCTGCTCAGTCTGAACGTAAGGATGCAACTCAAATACAGTTTGCAGTTTTGGGCCTCCTACTACAAGAAAGACATGAAGGTGCGAGAATGAATCCAGAGAAGGGCGACAAATCTGTTGAAGGGTCTAGAGCATAAGCCCTGTAAGGACTGTCTGAGGGAACTAAGGTTGTTTAGCCTGAAGAAAAGGAGACTGAGAGGAGACTTTATCACCCCCTACAACTACCTGAATGGAGGTTATAGTGAGGTGGGGGTTGGTCTCCTCTCCCTAGTAGAAAGCAACAAGACAAAAATAAATGGCCACAAGTTGCACCAGGGGAGGTTTAGATTAGATATTTGAAGGAACTTCTTCACTTGAAAGGGTAATTAAACCTGAGAATAAACTGGAGTTTTTTCTGATGTTTACATGGAATCTCCAGTTCTGTTCCAATTTGTATCCATTGTCCCTAGTCCTATCACTAGACATCACTGTAAAAAGCCTGGCTTAGTCCTCCAGACACTCGTCCTTAATATATTTGTAAACACTGATGACATTGCCCCTCAGTCTCCTCTTCTCCAAGCTAAAAAGACCCAGCTCCCTCAACCTTTCCTCATCAGGGAGATGCTCCACTCCCTTCATCATCTTTGTGGCTCTGTGCTGGACTCTTTCAAGCTGTTCCCTGTCCTTCTTGAACTGAAGGGCCCAGAACTGGACACAATATTCCAGATGCAGCCTCACCAAGGCAGAATAGAGGGGGAGGAAAACCTCCCTTGACCTACTAACCACACCCTTTCTAATGCACCCCAGGATGCCATTGGCCTTCTTGGCCACAAGGGCACATTGGCTGCTCATGGTCATCCTCCTGTCCACCAGGACCCCCAGGTCCCTTTCTCCTACACTACTCTCCAGCAGGTCATTCCCCAACCTATACTGGTATGTGGGGTTGTTCTTCCCCAGGTGCAAGACTCTATACTTGCCTTTGCTGAATTTCAGCCTATCTAGGTCTCACTGAGTGGCAGCACAACCTTCTGGTGTGTCAGCCACTCCTCTCAGTTTAGTATCATCAGCAAACTTGCTAAGGGCACTCTCTGTTCTCTCATCCAGGTCATTTATGAAAATATTGAATACTACTGGTCCCAGTACCGACCCCTCAAGGACTCCACTAGTCACAGACCTCCAACTAGATTTTGTCCCATTTACCACATCTCTCTGACTTCTTCCCTTCAGCCAGTTCATGATCCACCTCACTACCTGACCGTCAAGAGCACACTTCCTCAGTTTATCTACAAGGATGATGTGGGAGACAGTATCAAATGCTTTACTGAAATCAAGATAAACCACATCTACTGCTCTACCATCATCTATCCACCTAGTTACTTCCTCATAGAAGGCTATAAGGTTGGTCAAACATGACCTCCTCTTGGCAAAACCATGTTGACTGCTCTTAATGACCCCTTTGTCCGTGATTTGCCTAGAGACAGTGCCAAGAACCAGTTGTTCCATAACCTTTCCAGGAATGGAGGTGAGGCTGACCAGTCTATAGTTACCAAGGTCCTCCTTCTTGCCCTTCTTGTAGATTGGAGTGACATTTGCTATCCTCCAGTCCTCAGGCACCTCTCCTGTTGCCCAGGAGATCTTACCAAAGATGATGGAGAGTGGCCTAGCAATGACCTCTGCCAGTTCCCTCAGCACCCGCGAGTGCATTCCCTCTGGACCCATCTATTTATGGATGTCAAGATTGCTTAACTGATCCCTAACCCAATGCTCATCTATGGAAGAAAACTCCTTCATCCTGACTTCTGGGGCTTTAGGGATCTGGGCCTCCTGGAGACAGTCTGCAGCAGTAAAGACAGAGGCAAAGAAGGCATTCAGTACCTCTGCCTTCTTTATATTCTCTGTCACCAGGACGCCCACCTCGTTCAGCAGTGGGCCTATATTGCCCCTAGTTCTATCTACAATGTAAATAAGAAAAGAATATTCCTTATGTAATAGTCAAGAAACTGCCTGCTTCTTTAGTTAAAAAAAAATAATTAAAAAATTCAAACAATTAATAACTTTTTTTTTTTTTTTTTTAAATTTTTATTTAGCCCCAGTCATTGGTCCTGCAAGTTGAATGAGTAGGTCACAATGATTTGTTGTCTGAAAATAGAAATGCAGTTAGTCCAAGTTTGTGTTTAGACATGGATCAAACCCAGAACGTCCTGAAGGGCAGCGGTGCAAAAATCTGCCCTGAGCTTCATTCCTGTTGTCTCAAACTCAGGAGACAATTCTGCCTGACTTCAGTCACTGGATTTTACATGGTGACAATTAATTTCTTCTTAAAATAATGAGGTAAGAGATAAGAGTTCTTATCCATCCTCTGGAGGTTTCTAGTTCTGTAGATTATACAGGAAACCTACAATCGTTGGCTTGCACTACAGTATTTAACTTCTAAAATTTAAAATATTATTCTGACATACTGTAACACTAAACAACACACAAGTTTCATGATATTAAGTATAAAGAATCAATGATAGTCTTACAGGGTTAGTAAAGAATTAAAAGATAACTAAAGAATTTCCCAAATTGAAACAAGACCAGTTCTGGTAAAAAGGAGCTCATAGCAAGAGTGGCTAAGTAGTTTAACATACTGCTCTCAGAAACTTTAAAGAATTCCATCTTGAGGTGTCCTGGCAGGACAGAGCTGAGTAATCTGGTTGAATTTCAAAGTTGCCCTGCTTTGACTGGGATTTTGGGCCAGTGGATTTACAAAGTTTTTTCTGGTATAAGCCCTTATATATTCAAAAGCACTTGCATTTAATTTAGCTTACCATTTATTTTCACTGTAGCATATATCTACTTCAATTATTTGCAATAATTATCTCTGGTTTATATACTTTAATGCAATGAATAGTGTTATGTAATTATTCTATTTTATTCTAAATTGATGAAAAATAATATGCGTATATCTATTTACTGCCAAATGCCAGAATTTTACTTCATAGTCTTATTACATATATGAGCAGTGAGATCATGTACAGAATACTCTCACATAGTCCACTGTTAATATCTACATTTTCAAAGACCGAGGATCCTGATAACCTTTTAGATGTGTGTCCTGGTTTGAACCAGGATGAATTCAATCTTCCTTTTACTGATTTTTATTTCTTCAGCAAGCTTTCTTTTAACTAGCACCCATGTGTTCTAACTAACGCTGACAAGAGAGGAATGTTTTAAAACCATGTTGACTGCTCTTAATGACCCCTTTGTCCGTGATTTGCCTAGAGACAGTGCCAAGAACCAGTTGTTCCATAACCTTTCCAGGAATGGAGGTGAGGCTGACCAGTCTATAGTTACCAAGGTCCTCCTTCTTGCCCTTCTTGTAGATTGGAGTGACATTTGCTATCCTCCAGTCCTCAGGCACCTCTCCTGTTGCCCAGGAGATCTTACCAAAGATGATGGAGAGTGGCCTAGCAATGACCTCTGCCAGTTCCCTCAGCACCCGCGAGTGCATTCCCTCTGGACCCATCTATTTATGGATGTCAAGATTGCTTAACTGATCCCTAACCCAATGCTCATCTATGGAAGAAAACTCCTTCATCCTGACTTCTGGGGCTTTAGGGATCTGGGCCTCCTGGAGACAGTCTGCAGCAGTAAAGACAGAGGCAAAGAAGGCATTCAGTACCTCTGCCTTCTTTATATTCTCTGTCACCAGGACGCCCACCTCGTTCAGCAGTGGGCCTATATTGCCCCTAGTTCTATCTACAATGTAAATAAGAAAAGAATATTCCTTATGTAATAGTCAAGAAACTGCCTGCTTCTTTAGTTAAAAAAAAATAATTAAAAAATTCAAACAATTAATAACTTTTTTTTTTTTTTTTTTTAATTTTTAGCTACCACTCATTGTACAGAATCAGCTTCTCATATATGCCAAAAAATCAATAACACTCTTAGGCAACTCAGTGCTGCTAAATTGAGACCTCCACCTGCTCTCTGGTTATTAAAATATATTAAAAATATTTTCCCTGATATGAAGCAAAAGTACATTCAATTTAGAAAAATAAATTTCCTTTTATATAACGTTTTCATGATTTCCTAGTGAATAAATAATTTTCTTGGTGACAATTAATTTCTTCTTAAAATAATGAGGTAAGAGATAAGAGTTGTTATCCATCCTCTGGAGGTTTCTAGTTCTGTAGATTATACAGGAAACCTACAATCGTTGGCTTGCACTACAGTATTTAACTTCTAAAATTTAAAATATTATTCTGACATACTGTAACACTAAACAACACACAAGTTTCATGATATTAAGTATAAAGAATCAATGATAGTCTTACAGGGTTAGTAAAGAATTAAAAGATAACTAAAGAATTTCCCAAATTGAAACAAGACCAGTTCTGGTAAAAAGGAGCTCATAGCAAGAGTGGCTAAGTAGTTTAACATACTGCTCTCAGAAACTTTAAAGAATTCCATCTTGAGGTGTCCTGGCAGGACAGAGCTGAGTAATCTGGTTGAATTTCAAAGTTGCCCTGCTTTGACTGGGATTTTGGGCCAGTGGATTTACAAAGTTTTTTCTGGTATAAGCCCTTATATATTCAAAAGCACTTGCATTTAATTTAGCTTACCATTTATTTTCACTGTAGCATATATCTACTTCAATTATTTGCAATAATTATCTCTGGTTTATATACTTTAATGCAATGAATAGTGTTATGTAATTATTCTATTTTATTCTAAATTGATGAAAAATAATATGCGTATATCTATTTACTGCCAAATGCCAGAATTTTACTTCATAGTCTTATTACATATATGAGCAGTGAGATCATGTACAGAATACTCTCACATAGTCCACTGTTAATATCTACATTTTCAAAGACCGAGGATCCTGATAACCTTTTAGATGTGTGTCCTGGTTTGAACCAGGATGAATTCAATCTTCCTTTTACTGATTTTTATTTCTTCAGCAAGCTTTCTTTTAACTAGCACCCATGTGTTCTAACTAACGCTGACAAGAGAGGAATGTTTTTCTAGCTGCGGGGTCTTCAAAGTCACATCTTTATTCTGCCGGGTTAGACACTACAGGGAGATCTATGATCCCCCACAGGAGGCTGAATTAGACAGACAGTAAAAATTGGCCAGAAATATTCCATTCCATATATCTACATAAGCTCAGATGAAGGTCAGAGATCACAGAAGACAACTTCCTTCCTGCTTCTTCTTCTCTTCTCTTCTCTTCTCTTCTCTTCTCTTCTCTTCTCTTCTCTTCTCTTCTCTTCTCTTCTCTTCTCTTCTCTTCTCTTCTCTTCTCTTCTCTTCTCTTCTCTTCTCCCTTCTCCTCTTCTCTTCTCTTCTCTTCTCTTCTCTTCTCTTCTCTTCTCTTCTCTTCTCTTCTCTTCTCTTCTCTTCTCTTCTCTTCTCTTCTCTTCTCTCCTCTTCTCTCATAAGCTCAGATGAAGGTCAGAGATCACAGAAGACAACTTCCTTCCTGCTTTCTCTTCTCTTCTCTTCTCTTCTCTTCTCTTCTCTTCTCTTCTCTTCTCTTCTCTTCTCTTCTCTTCCACCCATGGTCAGCATCCAGGGAAGACTCTGTCCATCCAGCACCGTCAACACTTAGGCTTGAACTCTTCTGACCTTCATCACTCTGCTCTCTGCTGCAGCAGTCCAGGATTTTTTGAGACTGTTCACACCTAAGGAGAGTGCTGTGGGAGTTGCTGGGTATGGGGGGAGGCAAGAGGCTTTTGCACATACCTGAATGTATTTGTATATATATTTTCCTATATCGTTAGTGTTTAATTAAAGTTATATAGTTTAGTTTTCAATCCAGCCAAGTGTCTCTCTTTCTGTCTTTCTCCTTCCCTACCTGTGTGGGAGGGGGTGGGGATCAAGAGCATTGTTGTCAGACCCGAGTCAAACAGTGACAATGTGTAAAGTGTTTTTTATCTCTCCTCAACTTTCAGAACAGAGCAGAAACTTCTCCATTGAAAGAATGATGTAGTTTAACTCCCTTTCCATCCAAATGTAATAAACCTTTTAATAAGAACATTATAATGAAGCAGTGATGAAATTGTACCTTAGCTGGAGGAAATGTGAAGCAATTCTGTGAAGATAAATATAATGAGTAAGCAGCAACAATTCATTAGATCAAATGTAAGCCTGTGCCTCTAAGTTACTCACTCTACATGTCCATTATAGTCAATAGAGAGAGACACTTCCAATAAGCACTCAATCTCATTTTATGTTAGATGTATCAAATAGATCAAATGAATAGCACTCTTGCAATTGACTACAGAGGAGCCTAGGAGTACTACTCAGACATAAATTAATCACACTGCAGTTCCTGACTCCCACTTACCAGCCATTAGATTAGGTCTGAACAGAATTCATGATGGTAGTTTCAAAGAGAATTTTAAATGTTAATTTTCCTTTTATTCCAAACTTAAGTTTGTGGTTTTTTCCTTCTCAGAAGATAATCCATAGTTACTAATTTGGGGTCAGAATAATAATTAAGAAAATCCTTTACCATCTAAGCAAGACTGAATAACTATGAGGATTCTTCTGGGCTGATTTTAAAATTAAATTTGGTATTTTAATACTAGTTCATGAATCTCCGTAAGAGCAAACTGCTTAACAACAGACTTTCATAATATATCTTAAAATTACTTTCTTACAAGTGTCAGGAAATGTAACAATATTAACAATTTTAACAATATTTAACAGTATTAAGCTTAGAGAAGAAATAAAGCAAATATATATTTGGCTTAAAAGAAAATGTATTTTGCAATGAGGAATATTTTAAAATGCATTTGAGGAATATTTTTAATCAATTCCACATTATACTGTGTTCTTTAATTTTAACTATATATTTATTCCTGTAGTTAATAATGAAAACTGACACATATATTCTGAGATGGAAAATCAGATGGTGTGTATGAAGACAAGCTCATTATGTAGGTCAACGAATGATCCCTTAAAAAATATTTATCAAGGGAGATACTATTACTCTAATAGTGAGTTTTCTCAGAGCAAAGAAACCAAATTTAATATTTAATAAATCTCTGGGAAAAAAAAAATAATAAAAAATTCTAGTTATCTGGATTATTTTTTTTCTTTCTTTTTCCATTGAACTCTTTAGGTGGGGAAAAGCTATCAATATTTTGAAGCTCTACAAGGAATGCCACCCTTATGAGCCATGAAGGCCAGGAGGTAACCCATGAAGATTGCAGAGTCAATGACAGCCTGGACACAGCTGTGTTCCTGCCTCAAATGATGTTCAGCATTCACAAAAGAAAAGTAATGTATGTAAGGTCTCAAAGTAGATGAATTTAAGAAAACAGGTAAATATTAACTGCATTTTGGACACAATAACCTCATGCAGCACTACAGGCTGGAGGAAGAGTGGCTGGAGAGCAGCCCAGCAGAGAGGGACTGGGAAGTACTGGTTGACAACTGGTTAGACATGAGTCAGCAGTGTGCCTAGCTGGCCCAGAAGATCAATGGCATCCTGGCTTGTATCAGGAATAGTGTGGCCAGCAGGAGAAGGGATGTGATTCTCCCTCTCTGCTAGACACTGGTGAGGCCTCATGTTGAATATTGTATGCAGTTCTGAGCCCCTTGCTACAGGAAGGACATTAAGGTGTTGGAGTATGTCCAGAGGAGAGCTACCAAGCTGGTCAAGGCACTAGAGGGAAAGTCCTATGAGGAGAGGCTGAGGGAGATGGGATTGTTTAGCCTGGAGACTCAGTGAGGACCTTTACCAGAAAGCAAGTTGTAGTCAGGTGGGAGTCAGGCTCTTCTCCCAGGAACTAGTGACAGGTTGAGAGGACATGGCCTGAAGCTTCACCAGGGGAGGTTTAAGTTGGATATTAGGAACCATTTCCTCATGGAAAGGGTAATTAGAAATTGGAATGGACTTCTCAGGGAAGTGGTGGAGTCACCATGCCTGGAAATGTTTAAGAAAAGACTGGATATGGCACTTAGTGCTATGGTCTAGATGATGTGGTGGGTATAAGTCATAGGTTGGACTTGATGATCTCAGGGACCTTTTTCAGCCTCAGTAATTCTGTGATTCCATGATTCTGCGATAGATCTTTTAAACCTAGGAATTCATGAAAGTTACAGAATGCTTAGAACTGCAACTTCTAGTTCTCTGTTCTTCACTTTTCTTCAACATTTCTTTGACATTCACCTTCACTAGCTGCTTGAGAATACTGTATCATTTTAAAGTGTATCACTCGTGTTTCTATGCTACTCTTATTTATTTCCTTCAATTAGAGAAAGGTAACTTACAACATCTGATGCTTGGTTCTTTTTAGCCAGCACCATCAATTTCGTATAAGGTCCCGAACTCTTTGAAAGCTGCTCACAAAACAAAATCAATCAATCAATCAATCCATCAATCATAGTGTGGGGACAAACTATTTAGCAGCTTAGTGTAGCACAAATACATTTTCCAAAAAGACAAGTCAGTCTTTGATGAGGTAATTTTTCCTTTCCTTGTATCATTGTTTGACATTCCTATTCTCCAGGGTCTGAGGAAGGGATATCACAGAGTTACTTAGGATGCTGAGACTGGTCACTCAGTGCCTTCCGTGAAATATTTATTTTTCCAGCTGCAAGACTGAGATGGATGTTCAGCCTAATTTTTTAAATCCTCAGCTCCCAGAAATTTCTGCTGCCACTGTCTACCATCTCCAGCTTTAAAACCAAAACAAAAAAACCCAACAAAACCAAAGCAAAGCAAAACAAAACAAAACCTACCACCAACAAAAAACCCAACAAATTAAACAAAAACAACCCCCACAAAAAAAGTAGGCAAATCTACCATTATATTTCCCATGAGTTTTAGAAGGACCTGTACGATCTAATACAATGGCTTAAGAGAACAAAAAATACTTCTAAATGTACTGATCTTTCTCTATTAGTAGTAGAAAAGGTGAGAGACAACTATTACAGACTAATTTTTAGATAGCTAAAAGTAACTCCAGTGACTACGACAGTAAAGTATGGAACATCTTATAAGGATACACAAGCTTTGGTAAATGCTAAGTGATCTGAACTTTTCAATAAATTAATCTTACATTTTAGATGTTAACTTTCATTTTTGCTTTCCAGTTTGTTGAATGGGGAAACCTTGACTAATTATAATACCATGAAGGAATACTGCCAGATTACAGAAATATTTTTAGAAAAATTAGCCTACTTTTTTTAATCTCCATGTCAGGAACACAGAGCTTCAATTACAGTATTATGAATTATTAAGTTCCATATATTTTACAATGAGGTGAAATGTTGTGATATTTCCTAATTGTCAGCCTCCAATTCTGCATCATGAAGTGCTGTAAACTGTTGGATTTGTGTCAGGCTTATTCTGACTTTCAAATGGAAGCACTGAGTATCACCAGATAAATCTTGAAGTCTTAGCTGTCCAAGACTCCCCTTGACTTCCCTTCTGAGAACAAAAATAAATGTTAACTTCAGCATGAATAAGTAAACCCTGCATCATATTTAACTGAAATACACGTTTTTCTTTACAACGAAAATATTTGTTTTCTGCTGATAACTGGAGGTGTTTCTCATCATTGTTGTGGATTTGTTTGGGGTTTTTTTATTATAAATTTTCATTAAAACTGTAGCTGCAGGAAAACTGTTGTAGAAAGCTTTATTAGCAATTTTTAAAAGAAAAAAAAAGGAAGAGAAAAAAACAAACACAAAGGAAAAAGTCCTGATATTAACTGACTTTATTTTATCTTAATTCCTTCATATGCCGCTAATATTTTGTCTTCTCTGATGGCCTAAAATTAAACAACTCAGCTCTTCCTCTCATTATCTTTCAGTCTTTTTGGAGCAACAACTTTTCCTTTTCACCAGCCATCCTGCAGCTGGAAAAGTAAACTATTTTTCCCCCTGCTGACATTGTATCTAACAAACTTCAGTGGGTTTCTGATTATGTACTTGAGCTCAGTTTTGTTCTATTTTTTACTTTTTTAGGACCTGTTTCTGTATTGCACATGCACCTTCCCATCTAAGAATTCAAATCACCTATGTTCAACAGTGTTTGATGCCTGGGCCTCACTGTACCTCCCATGGTTCAGCACAAAATTGCTTTTTTGTCTTCAAAATAGAATGAGAATGTGAGGTCTGTCTTTTTGGTAGCCTAAACACTAAAATATATGATTACAGAGCTGGAGGAGATTTTATCTTCAGCTAGTATGTGTCAAAATGAACCTTCACTGTCTAGTGATTCAAGGTACTCAAAATGTCATCAAAGGAAAGTGATATTTCAGTGTATGCAACCATCATTTTATTTTAATATATTTGCTTCTGTATTTGAACTCTACGCTAACTGTGTTTGGCCTTATGCAGGAGCAAAGTAAATGTAAAAATGAAAAAGCCCATAAAATTTCAAAATTTAAAAATTGAATGTAATGAGAAAATAAAGATGCAGTTCTAACATAATTAATTTTACAGGCACTTTCATAACTGCACCACTCGTGGTTTTTAAGAAAACATACTACTGATAAGAGATTTCCCCTAATGATTTACAGATTCATCCAAATAGTCTGAAATCCACAAGTATTTCAAATGTGGAGTGTAGCACTCAGTTTTATATAAACTCTTTGTGCATACAGGCCTAATCACAAGCTCAGGTTTTACATTTTCTCATCTCATAGAAGACAATCTTCCTTACTGTGTTAGTATTCTTTCAAATCCTACTCATTTTACTGTAACTTATGTCCTAAAACTTTTTGTATAATAATATAAATTTATATTGGTGAGGTGGCTGATTGTGTTATTATAAGCATGTCATGCATATAAGCACATAAACAAGTATGCAAAACATGGGAATAGAAGGGGAAAATAACAATTTAATTATTTTCTATATTCTTTGAATTATTAAATACGTGTTGAAGTTCTCCCAACATTTGATAAATTTCTGGAGCTTCAGAATTCCACCCCATGGCTACGCCACCACCTGTTATAGGATACATTTCTCTATGTCTCTGTTTCAGTAGGAAAATAGAAAACAGTTTACCTTTATAGGCCTGACAGAATTGTAATGTTACAGGCAATATTAATCAGTGCTTAAATGTTGTTATTTCATTGAAGTTACATCTGAAATGAACTTACATCATCATATTTTGCTATATAAAATAGATTGACTTGAAACACTTGTAAGGATTTTGTCATCTTCTAGTGCAAAATATGTTATTCTATAATATGTTTTGTTTTCTGTAACTTCCCATAAATTCTACCATAGGCACAGCTGGATGTCATAACTGTAATAAAGCTTCTCTTTCTCGTTTTGCTAACTCAGTTGGTCCCTAGCCTATCTAGATATTTTTCACTTGTGTATCCAATAGAGACTAACATTTGTTGGTTTATAGTGGGAAAAAAAAGAAGGAAGATTTTAGCTAATGTAATTTCTTCAGGAACTCTGACAGACCATAGCTTCAGAGATTATTTGTAGTATGTCTCTGTATATGTGCAAATGCATAGTCTTCTTGAGATAAGCAGTTTTAAAAAATAAAATAAATCATTATTTTATTATCTTTATTATTAGCAGAGTTGACCACACCTTCAGAAAAAAAATCTTTGTCTATCAGTCTACTGAATAGAAATGTGCTCAGTGGAAGATTTAAAATAAATTTTATCTTTCCTATTCCCTGTAAGACTTGCAACAGCCATCTTCTCATGGAAATACAGCAAACCACCTTTATGAGAAACACATTCACAATTTAGATTAAGTAATTACATGCAAAAAGGTAAAAGCATTAAATCAAAGATTGATGTTGCTGATTCATAATTTTATATTGATTTCTTAAAAAAATTGAATGGCTCTTTTTTTAAAAAAAATACTTTGGAAAGAAAACCACTTCTGATCAGATTACTGATTTTTAATCCAGAAAAAGCTTTTATCTATACATATATGTATAGATATATATATGTGTATATATACATATATGTATAGATATATATATACACATATATATGTGTATAGATAAAAGATGGGGTTTTTTTTGGTGTTTGTTTTTGTTTGATTTGTTGGTTGGTTTTGTTTGTTGGTTTTTTTTCATTAAATTATGACAACAAGATAAATGAAGAGGTTGACACTCCAGGATGACCTGGACAGCTGTGGGCTAGCATGAACCTGATTAAGTTCAATGGGAAAAATTGTAAAGTGATGCGAACAGGCTGGAGAGGGTCCAGAGAACGGCCATAAGGATGATCAGAGGACTGGAGAATCTGCCATATGAGGAGAGGCTAAAAAAACTGGGTTTGTTCAGCCTTGAGAAAAGAAGGCTTCGGGAATACTTCGTTACCATGTTCCAGTACTTGAAGGGTGGCTACCAAGAAGATGAAGACTCCCTATTTACAAGGAGTCACACAGAAAAAATAAGGGATAATGGGCAGAAGTTGCTTCTGGGGAGATTCTCGTTGTACACAAGAGGTAAATTTTTCACTATAAGGACAGTCAAACATTGAAATAGTCTCCCAAAGGAAGTGGTAAATTCCCCCACACTGGACAGTTTTAAATCTCAGCTTGACAAGGTGCTGAGCTGCCTCATATAACCTATAGGAGTGCCTGGAAAGGCTGGACCAGATGATCATTGAGGTCTCTTGAACCTGGCATTCTATTTTTCTAAGCTTCTATGATTTATATGAAGATGGTTTATTTTATATTTGGCAGAATTACATTTCTCCCCCTTTCATAGTATTGATATATTTATATCCATATACAAAAATAAATCTTTAAACACATTTAAGAAAAATTGAAACATTCTTTGGACTGAGGTGATGAGGACTTTTTTTTCCCATATCCTATTAACATTTCAATGGGAAGCAAAGAAATACTTTAAAAAAAAATAATAAAAAAAAAATAATAATAATTTATTGGGTTTGAGTCATTGTAACTAAAAATAACACACCTAATAAAGAAAATCATGCCTAATCAATTTGGTGGCCTTCTATGACAAGGCTACAGAGAAAATGAATAGTGGCAGAGCAGCTGATGTCATCTACCTGGATTTATGCAAGGCATTTGACACTGTTCCACAAAACATCCTGTTCTCCAGACTGACAAGACATGGATTTGACAGATGGACCACTCAGTGGATAAGTAATTGGCGGAATGGTCATGCCCAGAGAGTTGTGGTCAATGGTTGAGTGTCCAAGTGGAGCTTAGTGATGAGTGGTGTTCCTCAGGGATTAGTACTGTTTGACATCTTTGTTGGAGATGTGGACAGTGGGATTGAGTGTATCCAAAGCAAGTTTGCTGATGATACCAAGCTGTGTGGTATGGTTGACAACCTACAGGGCAGGGAGGCCATCCAGAAGGTCCTTGACAGGCTGGAGAGCTGGGCCAATGCCAACCTCATGAAGTTCAACAAGGCCAAATGCAGGGACCTGCACCTGGGTCAGCACAACCCCAGGCATAAATACAGGCTGGGGAAGAATGGCTACAGAGCAGTACTGAGGAGAAGGAACTTGGGGGTGATAGTTGATGAGAAGTTTGACATAAGCCACCACTGTGTGCCTGCAGCCCAGAGAGGCAACTGCATCCTGGGATGCATCAAAGGAAGTGTGGCCAGCAGGGTGAGGGAGGTGATTCTGCCCCTCTACTCTGCTTTGGTCAGACCCTACCTGGAACTTTGCATGCAGTTCTGGTGCCCTCAGCACAAGAAAGCTAGAGAGCTGTTGTAGAGGGTCCGGAGAAGGGCCAAAAAAAAATGATCAAAGACCTAGAGAACCTCTGCTATGAAGACAGGCTAAGAGAGTTGGGGCTGTTCAGCCTAGAGAAGAGAAAACAGAAGGCTCTAGGAAGACCTTATAGTGGCCTTCCAGTACTTGAAGGGGGCCTACAGGAAAGCTGGGGAGGAGTTTTTCACCAGAGAATATAGTGATAGGATAAGGGGTAACGTTTTTAAACTGAGAGAGGGGAGATTTCGGTTAGATATTAGGAAGAAATTCTTTACTGTAAGGATGGTGAGGAACTGGAATGGGTTGCCCAGGGAGTCTGTCCATGCCCCATCCCTGGAGTTTTTTAAGGCTAAGTTGGATGAGGTTTTGTGCAACCTGGTCTAGAGGTAGGGTTTCCTGTTCATGGCAGGGGAGCTGGAACTTGATGATCTTTAAGGTCCCTTCCAACCTTAACGTATCTATGATTCTAAGATTCAATAAAATGATCACTACTTTCACCTGCCTCTTTCCTTCATTTTCACCCCTTGAATATATATATTTTTATCATATATGATGTCTGGTATAATATCTATTTAGCAGTATCTTTTGATGACTTTTAAAGAATTAATCAGCAAGTCACAGTTATCAGATAGTGAGGAAACTGGATAAACCATTTTAGTAATAGATATTCAGATTTTTCTTTTAAAATCACAATAGGCTTCAACTCAGTGAGCTTTGACAGCTCACACTGTACACATGTCAATGAAAATATTAAAAGTTAAGTTATAGTAATTTGCAATGAACTGTTGGATATTTGGGAATTTATGATGACTATAGCAAGGAAAACTTGTAGGAAACTTTTCAAGAACATTAGATTAAGTAACAAATTTTATTGTTTAAATTCTGACTTAATTTGCCTATATTTCTATTTATGAATACATAAATGCACCTAAATACAATTAAGTCAAGATTAGAACTAAATGGTGTCAGTTTTTACTTACTAAACTATTGACTGAAAACTGGGTAACTTTCCGTAAGCTAGAGGTTTTATATGAAGTAGCTGCCACATCCCAGTGAAATTCAGAACCCATGTTTTTTTCCTTCCTAGTCTAAGTCAAATCTGGTGCACTCTAATACCGAGGAAGATGCATCTGCTGGTGGGCCCTTTTGCAGGTCTGATGAGCTGCAAGGTGAAGCCAACATTGCAGAAGCAGATACTCAAACACAGGCACATGCACACACAAAGAGGAAATTAATATGGCTTGCCACATGACATTGGCTTAACAGCACCCACATAAGCACCAATGGTCCTTACATAAATACAAGCAGGGGCAGCAAAGGACTGTTTCTCTTTACAGTAGAACCAGATCAAGGTTCACTGATGGATGCACACTTCCCTTCAACCAAACTGTCCAGATTTACAACCACACCACAGTCACAGATGCCTTAAATACTAACACAACAATATTTAATAACTAATAGCATTAATAATTTAATATTGATGTCCATATTCAGAACCCATATAAGTTACACAGTAATTGGCTCAAAGGCTGAGGTTGTCCAGTTGTGGATCTCCTGCTTATTGGCTAGTCCACCTTGAAATTTACTAACAAATGATACATACACACACAAGTTTGCTCTAAGCAATCAACATCTCTAACTGCTAGTGCTTAAACCTCTCATTGCACGTACACATTAAGAGTGTGATCACAGGAAAAAACCCACAAAAAATCAAAAAACAAACACAACAAAACAATAGTTTGGAATATCATTTAATAGGTAAATATGACAGACTGCAGTTATCATGGGCAGGGCTCAATCAGACAACTGTAATTGCTTTTATTAACTAACTTTTATTAACTATCTATGCATTTACAACATTCTGGAATTGCATCAAATATGTTGAGCAATAAACGTGCAATTAACTGTATGCAATTAGAAGTTTTCATGTGTGCACAGGTTTTGTTATCAAGTGCATAATAAACAAGCTTTCAGACAGTGAGTTATGAGGTACTTGTGAGTTAATAATATTTATTAAAATAAATAATATGATGGTATTTCAAATGAGATTATGGAGTTAAATGACTCATGTCAGGAGAAATTAATCTTTAATAAGCTGATTAGAAAATACAAGACACACAACTGAACGTAATAATTTATATGGTTCTGTCTTTATGGAGGTTTTTTCTACACTTGCAATTTAAGATACTTTATTTCATAACTTAAATATGCCTGCATGTCATAGAGTATATTTATGTAGTATGCACCACTTATTTTTCAGTACCTTATTCTTCTGGTTATGTCTATGAGTCCTGATTGGATCCACCTAAGGGTACTGAGGGAGCTGGCAGAAGTGCTCACCAAGTTACTTTCCATAATTTATTAACGCCCCTGGCTAAACGTAGAGGTCCCAGTTCACTGGAGGTTAGCAAATGTGACCCACCATCTAGAAGGACTAGAAGGAAGATCCAGGGAACTACAGGCCTGTCAGCCTGACCCTGGAATTGGGAAACGTTGTGAAGATCATCATGTTGATTGCCATTACGTGACACATGCAACAAGGCAATCAGTTCCAATCAGCATGGGTTTATGAGAGGCAGATCTTGCTCGACCAACCTGATCTCCCTCTGTGGAAAGGTAACCCACTTACTGGATGAGGAAATGGTTGTCTTCCTAGACTTTAGTAAAGCTTTTGACATAATTTCCCACTGCATTCTCCTAGAGAATACGGCAGATCATGGCATAGGGAAGTGCTTTTCAGTGGGTAAAAAATGGTCAGGATGGCCAGGCCAAAAGAGTTGTGTTGAATGGGATTAAAACCAATTGGTGTCTCATCATAAATGAAGTTTCACAGGTCTCAGTGTTGTTGCCAGTTCTTTGTAATATCTTACTTCATGATCTGGACAAAAGGATCAAATGCATCTCAGTAAGTCTGCAGATAACACTAGGTGTTTATCTGTTTGAGGACTGAAAGGCTCTGCAGGATGGATTGATGGTCCAAGGCTATTTGTATGAGGTTCAACAAGACCAAATGCTGGATCCCTCACCTGGATCACAATAACCTTTAACACTATTTAACACTACAGGCTTGGGGAAGAGTGGTTGGAAAGCTGCCCAGAGAAAAAGGACCTGGGAGTGTTGACTGGCCACCAGCTGAACATGAGCCAGCAATGTGCCCAGGTGGCCAAGAAGCCAGTAGCATCCTGACTTGTATCAGGAGCAGTGTAACGAACTGGAGCAGGGAAGTGATTGTACCCCTGTACTCAGTACTAGTGAGGCTTCACCTTCAGTACTGTGTTCAGTTCTGGGTCTCTCACTACAGGAAGGACATTGAGGTGCAGGAGCATGTCCAGAGAAGGACAAACAAATTGGTGAAGGGTCTAGAGAACAGTCATACAAGGAGTGGTTTAGAGAACTGGGGATGTTTAGTTTGGAGAAGAGGAGGCTGAGGGGAGACCTTATCGCCCTCTACAACTTCCTGAAAGGAGGTTGCAGTGATATTGATATTGAAGATATGGTTTACTGGTGGACTTGGCAGTGCTAGGTTAAAGGTTGGACTTAAAAGGCTGTTTAAAGACTTTTTTAAGATTTATCTTAAAAATCTTTTCCAACCAAAACTATTACATGATTGAAATTACTTGAACTTTTAGAGAATTCATGCAATTGGATTTTGGATAGTCTTTCCAAGACTGATCCTGAGAAACACTGTGTGTTTCCTGCCTTGTCCAATCAGTGCATATATATTAATTTGGCACACTTCTTAAGCCATTTTGAAGGATTAATTGCTTATAGTATTTTGAGAAGGGAAATATTTACATCTTTCATAGAATCATGGAATGCTTTGGGTTGTGATGAACGTTAAAAATCATTTAGTTCCAACCTTCCTGTCATTGGTAGGGAAAATCCCACTAGACCTTGTTGCTCAGAGCCCATCCAACATGGCCTTGACCATGTTAATCCACAACTTCCCTGCATAACCTATTCTAGTGTGTCATCACCCACACAGTCAGGAATTTCTTCCTAACATCTTGTGGTTTGGGCTTAGCTGACAACAAAGAACCAGCCACATGGCTGCTCACTCACTCCCTCCCCCTGGCCCCTTAATGCACACACACTGTGGGATGGGGAGGACAAACATCAACTAGAAGCTCGTGAGTTGAGACAAAGGACAACAAGGGTTTCACTCACCATTTATGGTCAAGGGCAAAACAGACTCAATTTGGGGAAAAATAGTAATTTAATTTATCACTAATCAAATACAAACAGGACACAGACAAAACAAAGAACACTTAAATATCTCACTTCCACCCTTCCCTTCTTCCTGGGTCCGAATTACTTTGTTCCCAATTTTTCTACGTCCTTCCCCCAGCAGGCACAGTAGGACAGAGGATGGGGTTTAGAGTCAGTTCACAGTCTGTTATTTCTTGCCACTCCTTCCTCCTCAGTGAGAAGGATTCCTTACAGTCGTCCTCTTCTTCTCCATGCGGTCCCTCCAATGGGAGTGAGTCCATCAGAACCCTCTCCTCCATTAGCCTTTCCCATGAGCTGCAGTCTCTCAGGAGGAAGCTGTTCCAGCGTGGGCTTCCCATACTCATGAGTTGCTTTGGACCTCCCCTGGCATGGGGTCCTCTACAGCTGCTGATCCAAGTCCATAGGCTGAAGGCTTATATTAGTCCCTTCTGGCACCTTCAGGGGATGCTCTGCCATGTTCCTCCATGAGTGCAGGGGGACAGCCTGCCATGTTGCCATGGCTTGCAGGGGACTTTCTGCTTGGGCACCTTCTTCCTCCTTCTTCCTTATCAATCTCAGGATCTCCAGCATTGCTCTCATCTCTCCAGCTCTTCTCTTCTCCTTTGCTGTCTTTGCTCTCAGGTCTTGTATCAGTTTTTTTCATATGTTAATCACAGAGGCACATCTATTCTCTCTCTCTAATGGCTTGGCCTTTGCTACCTTTAGTAGTTTTTTACGGGAGCCACTCCTGGGACCACTCCACCTCTAACAAAATCATGCCATAACCAAACCATCACATATCTACTCTAAATCTGCAATTTCATTTAAAAATCATTCCCTCTTGCCCTATTACTACATGCCCTTACACAAAGTTCCTCTGTAGCTTTCCAGTTGGTCTCCTTCAGATACTGGAAGGCCTCTGTAAGGTCTCCTTGGAACCTTCTCTTCTCCAGACTGAACAACCCCAACTCTCTCAACCTGTCTTCGTAGGAGACATGCTCCAGCTCTCTCATTACATTCGTAGTCTTCTCTGGACTAACTCCAACAGATCCTTATCTTTCTTATGTCGGGGGCCCCAGAACTGGATCCATTAACATTTGGGAATGAATTGAACTGAAATATACAGGTTTCCCTCTCTTGTGACAAAGAGATATAGACAAGGTTTCAAATATATATTTATGAGTCTGGTGAAGCTATTAAAATTAGTACTTCATAGCAATGTAAACCAACATAGTGCATGTCTTCTCTACATCTGAAAAGTCTGTGCAGAACATGGAGTCACCTGCCATTGCAAAAGCACTAAGGAATGGGAGGGAATCTGTGTCTAGTCCCAAGAATTCCTCTATAGATCTTTGTTCTTTATTATACATCCTTTTTCAAACCTGTAGTGAGTTAGAGGTAGTTGCAAATATCTGTTTAGCTTTGCTAAATATAAAAGGGTACAAAAACATAATGCAGGGCTGTCTCATTATACATTTCAAACTGGAAGCAATTACTTTGATCAACCTCCCCCTGGCCCCTTAATGCACACACACTGTGGGATGGGGAGGACAAACATCAACTAGAAGCTTGTGAGTTGAGACAAAGGACAACAAGGGTTTCACTCACCATTTATGGTCAAGGGCAAAACAGACTCAATTTGGGGAAAAATAGTAATTTAATTTATCACTAATCAAATACAAACAGGACACAGACAAAACAAAGAACACTTAAATATCTCACTTCCACCCTTCCCTTCTTCCTGGGTCCGAATTACTTTGTTCCCAATTTTTCTACGTCCTTCCCCCAGCAGGCACAGTAGGACAGAGGATGGGGTTTAGAGTCAGTTCACAGTCTGTTATTTCTTGCCACTCCTTCCTCCTCAGTGAGAAGGATTCCTTACAGTCGTCCTCTTCTTCTCCATGCGGTCCCTCCAATGGGAGTGAGTCCATCAGAACCCTCTCCTCCATTAGCCTTTCCCATGAGCTGCAGTCTCTCAGGAGGAAGCTGTTCCAGCGTGGGCTTCCCATACTCATGAGTTGCTTTGGACCTCCCCTGGCATGGGGTCCTCTACAGCTGCTGATCCAAGTCCATAGGCTGAAGGCTTATATTAGTCCCTTCTGGCACCTTCAGGGGATGCTC
This sequence comes from Chaetura pelagica, assembly GCF_000747805.2. NCBI lineage: Eukaryota > Metazoa > Chordata > Aves > Apodiformes > Apodidae > Chaetura > Chaetura pelagica. The sequence continues at coordinate 4,819,225 of NW_009970720.1, forward strand.
TGCCATGTTCCTCCATGAGTGCAGGGGGACAGCCTGCCATGTTGCCATGGCTTGCAGGGGACTTTCTGCTTGGGCACCTTCTTCCTCCTTCTTCCTTATCAATCTCAGGATCTCCAGCATTGCTCTCATCTCTCCAGCTCTTCTCTTCTCCTTTGCTCTCTTTGCTCTCAGGTCTTGTATCAGTTTTTTTCATATGTTAATCACAGAGGCACATCTATTCTCTCTCTCTAATGGCTTGGCCTTTGCTACCTTTAGTAGTTTTTTACAGGAGCCACTCCTGGGACCACTCCACCTCTAACAAAATCATGCCATAACCAAACCATCACATATCTACTCTAAATCTGCAATTTCATTTAAAAATCATTCCCTCTTGCCCTATTACTACATGCCCTTACACAAAGTTCCTCTGTAGCTTTCCAGTTGGTCTCCTTCAGATACTGGAAGGCCTCTGTAAGGTCTCCTTGGAACCTTCTCTTCTCCAGACTGAACAACCCCAACTCTCTCAACCTGTCTTCGTAGGAGACATGCTCCAGCTCTCTCATTACATTCGTAGTCTTCTCTGGACTAACTCCAACAGATCCTTATCTTTCTTATGTCGGGGGCCCCAGAACTGGATCCATTAACATTTGGGAATGAATTGAACTGAAATATACAGGTTTCCCTCTCTTGTGACAAAGAGATATAGACAAGGTTTCAAATATATATTTATGAGTCTGGTGAAGCTATTAAAATTAGTACTTCATAGCAATGTAAACCAACATAGTGCATGTCTTCTCTACATCTGAAAAGTCTGTGCAGAACATGGAGTCACCTGCCATTGCAAAAGCACTAAGGAATGGGAGGGAATCTGTGTCTAGTCCCAAGAATTCCTCTATAGATCTTTGTTCTTTATTATACATCCTTTTTCAAACCTGTAGTGAGTTAGAGGTAGTTGCAAATATCTGTTTAGCTTTGCTAAATATAAAAGGGTACAAAAACATAATGCAGGGCTGTCTCATTATACATTTCAAACTGGAAGCAATTACTTTGATCAACAAGTCCCCAGAGCTCCTGTGTCTGATTTTGGCCTTCACTTAATGTGTCACAACAGCATACAGAAAATTATATATGGCCTTTTTAAACTAATTGAGAAATCTGTATGAGAAATATGGATTTTACTATATCATTTTGTAATCTGGAATATTTAATCTTTCATTATTCTTCAAAAGTAAAATGACTTGCTTCAAAGATTCCTTGGGCCTGTGTCTAAAAAAAGTTGACAAATTGTGCCTAAAAGGTACCTGATAAAACTGGAGAGTAATAATCATAAAAATAATATTTGAATTTACTTTATGCTTTGCATTTCAGTAGCAGAACATGAACATTACCTAATTAGTTTTCCTAAAACAGCTTTCTGACAAACTATAGTGTTCTGTTTTTACATAATTTATACAAGGCTATAAAGCAATTTATCACAGATGCATATACTGAATATTTTCTTTCTAATCTTTGGATTTTGTTCTTAGAAAAAAAGAAAGAAAACATAAGAACCCCCACCCTCACTTGAATTTGTATTTAACACATTTTCCTGAATAAGATTTTTTTTTTTTTTAAATTACAGTTAAGTTCTGTACACACCTCCAAAAATTTTAAATGTCCCAATTAATTGGTAGGCATTTAATGAGGATACAAAAGACATTCTGAACATGTGTAAAAGGACTTTTATGGATATAGGTTAAAGCTTCCTTCCTCATAATAAAACACGTGCTTTCTCTATCTAAGGGAAATTGATAGTTTATTTGGTAGATCTAGTGCAATTACATTGTGTTCACATATTTAATACTGTGGTACACTCTGAATGAGATAAGGAGTCTAGAGAAAACAGCCAGATAGCATGTCTGAGCTACAAGAATGTTAACACTGTTCAAAAATATATTTTGGTTTTGGGACTATCCCAAATTTTCTGTTTGATTTATAGCTTGTTTGGTTGTTTGGCTGACAGAGAGAGAGACTTTTTACCATGCCCTATAGTGACAGAACAAGGGGCAATGGTTTTAATTTGGAACATGGTAGATTTAGATTTTATATTAGGAATTTATTTAATTTTTTTTTTCCTGTAAGGGTGGTGAGACACTGGAAGAGGTTGCTCAGAGAAGCTGTGGTTGTGCCCTTCTTGGAAGTGTTCAAGGCCAGGTTGGATGAGTCTTCAAGCACCCCTGTCTAGTGGAAGGTGTTCCTACCTGTGATAGACAGGTTGGAACTAGAATATCTTCAAGGTCCCTTCCAACCCAAACAATTCTGTGAATCTGTGAGTCTATTCCTATGTAATTAATAGCTTACTTACACAATATAATTAATATTGGTTCACTTCATGAAGTGAAATATCTCCTTCCTGGTGTGAGCTACTACATAAAATATAACAGTCAGTATGAAAACATAAATATTTATAGAAATAGGGGTATGTAACTAAGCTTTTTGCCTTAGGTTGTCCCTGTGGAACACGGCACTCCAATTTGAGTGAATGTGACGTTAATATACATATACACTGTCTGTCTGTGTTAGCTCTAGGCATTGACAATAACATTTATCAAGATTTAGTAGCATCTGTTTTCTGTTATTAGGATATGCATTACAAGACATTAATTCGCTAGTCAGTTCCTAATTAGATTTAGAATATTTTTGTTTAAATGTACAGAATTAAGACGATTGCTGATGACACATTTTCTTATCCTTTTATCCAAAGAAAATTCAAAATTTCATAAATAACTTCTGACCTACTGAACATACATTTTGTGCAGTAGAGTAATTTTCAGTATCAACATGATTTTTAAAAAACAGATTTTGCTGATAGTATTCATGGGTCATTTTCAGAATATTATTTGTAGCTATCTGTGAAGGACCAGGTATTTCCTCACATGAACATGAAATGCCCTTTAGGTCAGCAGTCATACCTGACTTAAAATGGCGGCTCCACGTGGCGCTGAACCCTCTCTGTGGCGGGGGGGGG
>NW_009970720.1:4822335-4836044 GCF_000747805.2 Chaetura pelagica
CCGCCCCCTTTTGCTGCTGCCGCCAAAGCCACGTGCTACTGCCACCGTCCCTTTTGCCGCTTGCTTTGGAGAGATGACCTGCCTGCAGTGCCTGCCAGCCTGAGGTCCCCGGCTGCAGCCCGAGTCCCGGCTCACCTAGTCCCAGCTCTCGCCTGGTTCTGCTTCGCTCCAGCCAGACCTGGCGTGACCCAGCTCGTCCCGCCAGCCGCAGCTCTTCCTGCCAGCCTGCCTGCATTGTTTGCAGCTAACACTGTGGTGAGACGAATTCCTACCGCCCCAGGTTCTAAAACTGGGCATATCCCTCCTCCGCCTCCCCTCATAAATAAGTAAATAAGGTGTGTAAACAGGGTGTACCCATATATAAGTATTAAGACATAATTTCTTGTTATTTGAACCTTATATTTTACAGCTCGTATTTGCTTTTTGAACCTCCTGCCCCAGATTGCTTTGTTTTCCCCACAATAAACCGTGCATTTGTAAATTCTAATTGGGGATTGGCTGCTGTTCTTGGAAATATTGGTAAGTACTGAGCAAGTGTCTCACTCGAAAATTCAGTGCCGAAGCTCACTGATCTTCTGCGAGAAGTGATCGCCACGTGCGGACCTCTAAGCAGATCCTGACAAGCTAAATACACCCCAAAAAGGAGATATAAGAGGCCACAGATCATGACACTGACTTAACTTTCTTCTTTCCTTTTCTGTACCTTCTTCATGATCTCTTTGGAATGAGTGAGTATTACAGGTTATTGGGTTTGAGCTGAAATTTCTGGTTGCCCAGAAAGCTTAAAGTTCTGGTGGTTTAGTCTGGTGCATATAGAGTCTGGTATATATATATGTTAAAAAAAAGATTTTAGAAGCAAACTTTTTGAATTTATTATATGGAATCTTACATTTTTGGAAATTTAAAAAATGTAGGTATTACTTTTATAAATATTGATATTTATTTCAATTTTGTATCCACAACCTTTTGTTCTTTAAAAAGAACCATCTGAAATATGGTTTGATAGGTCCTAGTATGTTACACATTTTAAGAAAAGTTTTGATTTATTAGTTGATTGAGAGAGTAGGGTTTTGGCCCTAAATTTAATTCTTAAGGAAACAAATTTTAATGGAAAATATAGAAGTGGTAGAAAATTGACTTATATTTGCTTCCAACAACAAAAAGGTAATAAATTCTAAAAGTATAGGTTTTCTCTGCCACACTAGTATCATGGTGAGCAAGTGTATTTCTGATTGTACTATGGCAATTCAGCTTGCATGTGAAAACAATGCAACCGTATATGACATTAAGAAGGAAATACTGTGACAATCTTCTCTGGCCTTTTTTTACAGTCACATAATTTTTTTATGAATCTTGCATCAAGCTCTCAATTTTTGTTTAGGTATTGTCCTGATTTGAGCCAGGATGAAGCCAATTTTCCTTTTACTGATTTTTTTTTTCCCCGTCTGTAAGCTTTCTTTTAACTAGCACCAGTGTGTTCTGACTAAGACTGATAAGAATGGAATGTTTTTGTAACTGCTGGGTCTTCGAGGTCACATCTTACTCTGCCACCTCAGACACTATGGGGAGATCTATGACCCCCCCTGTAGGAGGCTGAATTAGACAGAGAACAAAATTGGCCAGAGATATTCCATTCCATACATCTACGTAAACTCAGAGGAAGGTCAGAGATCACAGAAGACAACTTTGTGCCTACTTCTTCCCTTCTCTTCTATCCATGGACGGTGTCCAGGGAGGACTCTGTCCATCCATCACTGTCGACCCTTAGGCTTGAGCTCTCCTGCTCCTCATCACTCTCCACTTTCTCCAGCACCAGCTCTGGAATTTCTCAGCACTGTTCCAGCTGAGGGCAGTGCTGTGGGAGTTGTTGGGGGTGGGAGGAGGCGAGAGGTTTTTGCTCATACCTGAACATATTTGTATATAATTGTATATATTTTCTTTTATCATTAGTGTTTAATTAAAGCTGTGTAGTTTAGTTTCCAATCCAGCCAAGTCTCTCTCTTTTTTCTCTCTCTCCTTCCCTACCTGGGTGGGAGGGGGAGGAGATTGAGAGCATTGTTGTCAAACCTGAATCAAACAGTGACAGGTATAAAATACATGCTAGAAAAATCTCAAAAAAAAAAAAAAATAAAAAAAAAAAAAATCACCTTGTTCTTATTCCAATGGTTAGTTCAATTAAAAGTTAATAAGAAATATAGAGACAGCAAATGTTAGGCTAGAGGTGCGTCCTTTATTGTATAATTTGCGTCCTACCTACTTTGAGAAATTGCTTCATATTATCAATGTAATGATTGTGAGAATGCATTCCATCCATACCCAGAACACCACAAACGTGTTGGTGCTCATGTATCTTTTGAAAAATCTACGTATGTGATGAATTAAAATACGTGAAAACAATTATTTTATCCTTTGATAAAGCTTTAACTTACCATTTAAGTTTATCGTAGTGTCTTACTTTTAATTTCCCTGTGTATTTTGATTAATTTAACTGAAATTTGAGATTGTAAGAACAGAAAGGCCAGTAAACTGAAGCTTGTACTGAAAACTAGGATGTCTCCCTTCCCTGAAGTTATTGAAAGGTTTTTGGTGAACTCACTCCAGTCTCTCCATTTACTGTCATGTGGGCCATGGACCCAGACTGGCATCTGGCACCCAGACACTCATTTGCTCCACGTGTTGCACCATGTGATCCAAGGTCCTACACCAGTTGCTGTACTCAGATGCCTGTACAAACACACAAACACAGAATGCAGATTCCCTCACCCAGGCAAAGAATTAGAAAAAGGCAGAGAGATTGCTGTCCAGGATCAGGGCAGACTAGTGTACAGGCTTTTTTTTCGTGTGTGACCAGCCACTTTTATTGCTTTAATCCTGCATTTTCCCATGCTTGTTCCTCCCCAGATCTCCCAAATTATTCTCTTTTCCCATCTTTGTTTCCTTCCCTAAGAATCCCACAATAAGTCCTGGGCAATCCTGAAATGGTCCTCCTTTGCATCCCATATCCTCAAGCAATCACGCTCCTCAGTCCTGCAGGTGTTTTAGTGTTGACTAAACTGCGCTCTCCTGGGACAGCCCTGGGAAGGGCCTCCTGCACAGATGGTACTTTCCTCTGAGTCTTTAATTTGGATTTGCCCCTGACATTTCACCCCTGTGCTCCTCTGGGAGTAGGCTGGTGATACTTAATGGTTCTCCTGTGATGGACCTGGAAATAGCCAGGACAGGGTATTTTTTGGGCTTTCCCTTCTGCCATTGTCTCTGTGTTCATTTGTCAGTGTGCAGAAAAGCTTTTATCATATAAACCAATAATATAAACATAAACATACACAAATGAGTTCTCAGTATAGACAATGGAAGTCTAGTCATTATCATTAGTGAAATCAGCAGAGCTATTCAGCTTACCAAATTGAAGTATCAACTAACTAGGCTTCCTTAATTATATTCACTGTATGAGCAAGGGCTTGGCTCATTTCCTTATAGATCGAATGGAGCTATGTTTGAGAAGCCATAGGGTATAAATCATTCAGAAGAGACTGGCAGATGTGACATGGGACTTTGGGTACACCTGTGCTCTTCAAAAGCAGAAACTGGTTCAGACAATGAAAGTACTGATACTATTTTCATTCCTGTTGCATCAAGAATACCTTTAATAGACAACAGGTGGAAAATTATTAGTTTTTTTTATATAGTTCTTTTGTTGGATGCTAAAAATAAGTTTGTCTGAAGAATTACTTGGATAGGCAAGTGTAGTGAGTCAGTAGTATGTCAAACTAAGGCAATGAAGTACAAGGATTGCTTTATTCAAATAAGTTTCCAAATGTAATTTAGATTTTGTTAGCTAGTAAATAGGTTCCGGCAGAAGTGATACAGCTGAACCAATATCTAACATCAGTTCACTGGAGTGTGGCTGTCCAGGCTTGCAAATGTCAACATTGCAAAATATTTTATGAGCAGGATGCAGTGAACAGCATTCATCTGTATTTTAGACAGTTACATTAGGCATCATAATTTTGTCTACTTGAGGCCTCAATAGGTGCATTCCCTCTACCTCTGCACATCATGAGTTTTTATGTTTCTGACATACTCCTTCTGTTTGGTATCTAACTGCAATATTAGTATGCAAAGGTGCAGAAAGGCTGCAACAACATATTAGGCATGTATAATCTGAAGATTTGTTTCTGTTTTATATATTTGGGTGATTTCATGTAGGTGATCTATTAATGTTTGCTCCTAAGTCTGCTAAACTAAGAATTCAAAATGAATGCAAAGGAAATTTAAGAGTTAGACTTCTCTGTGAAGGCAATAAATTCCCTTTAATAGTGGCTAAAGCAATACACAGTTAAAATGCACAACAAAGGAGCTTTTAATCTTCTTCTACAGAATATGCCACATTCCTTAGAATATGTTTATCTCTGTAAAACAATATCTGTGTATTCTGATTGGAAATTGAAAGAGGTAATAAAAATTCTTATTTGGGCATCTATTTTAATCAATTTTAATTCATTAAAATAGCGAGGTTTCATAAGTGGCACATTTTTTCTCTGTAATTATATATTCATAAAGCAGTACAAGACAAATAATTAATTTAGGTGACTGATTCAAGCTAATGTATGCTATTACACTAAAACTATTTTCTTGCATAGAATAAATATTCTTATAAAGAAATATTGAAATGCTTCCACAATGATAGATCAAATACATTCTTACTCTTCTTCTGTACATAGCTTTCAAATCACTTGCATTTTATAACTGAGTTTAAAATTAAATATACCTAAAATTATTTCCCTAAATTTACATAAATTTATACATTTAGTCTAAACAAGTCAGCTACGGTACTTCTGCAGTTAATGAAAAAATATTAGCATCTTTGGAGCACAAATTATTCCACTTGTTTTCAGCATCTAGATGCCTTTAGACATGACTTTCTATTGTTGAGACAGTCTTGATAGGTCATATAATGTTACCATATCAGAACCACGATCTTGTATTACATAGTAAATATAAAAAATATTACCAACTCTACCAGAATGCCAACTGAAACATATTTTGCCATGCCATGTACGTAATATAGCACTAAATGCTCTCAGATTCTTTTCCCAGGTAGTTTAGTTAATTAATCTTTTCCTTTCTAATGTTTTTTAAACTCTTTCAATTACTAGAACTACTGTCTTTGCTTCAACTGCATGAATGAGGTAGAAACAGGCATTTTTTCCCCTGTCCTTTTTATTATTCCCCTTCCAAAATGCCTAAAGCAGCATTGGCACATAGGCAGAGTCAGAAATAGTCTGCCAAGGAGTAGGTGCAGTCGTGTCTTTCAACTCCAGAAACTCAACAGAAACATTCACTGAAAGGTCACTGACACTGATACTTGCTTGTATCAAATTCCTTTGTTGGGCATAATTATAATAGGTTATTGATATGATAATGTCCATGTGAAGACTGTGAAGAAAATATTACATAGATAGTACCGTTTAAACTATACACTTCCAGGTATCTAAAAATCAGATCAGCTGCTGTGGTCAACAGGAGACAGAATTTATTACGAGCCAAAGAACTTCAGAATTTTCTCCTAGAATATCTGGTAAGAAGCTCCAATATCTAGTAACTGCTCGAATAGAGCTATCAAAGGTGTCATTGATGAGAATGAAGACATTCTAGTAGATAGATTTGGTTTCGTTTTTTTTCATTATCCACCATGTGTGTAGTTGTTCAACAAATCCCAACTGAATGTGAATTATGTTTTTCCAATACCCTTCGATATATATGTTGCAGTTGTATAAATACCTACTGTTCATGGTTTAAGGGAACATGAAAATCAATGCAGTAGAAAGATGATTATGCAAAGTAGTTACTGCTTACATGATGCGTGTATTCTGAAAACTCTTTTTCTAGGTTTTATGAATCTCTTGCTAAAATTCTGTCCCATCTGGAAAATGTTATATGTTGTTCCAAAATTATAAAAAAATTATGTATGTGTGTATATATATATATATAAAAAAATTAAATACTCTGGTTTTGCGGGTGTGCCCGTTTCGTTCTAGCATGGTTTTGGTAGTGGGGGAAGGGCTCTGGACTGCCTCCTATAAGAAGATACTAAAAGGTCTGCCAGCTTTGGTAGCCAAGGCTGGGTCATTAGAAAGACAATAGATGTGCCTCTATGATTAACATATGAAAGAACTGATAGAAGGCCTGAGGAGAGCAAGCAGTGGGAGGAAGAGCTGTGCTGAAGTGGTGAAAGTAATGCTGGGGTGAAGATCTTGAGGTTGGTGAGGAAGAAGGGGAAAGAAGGTGCCCAACCAGTGGTTCTCCTGCAGGCCATGGAGGAACATGGCAGAGCATCCCCTGAAGGCACCAGGAGGGACTAATGTGGGCCTGCAGCCTGTGGACTTAGATCAGCAGCTGTAGAGGACCCCACACCAGGGGAGGTGACTGCTCCCAAAGCAGCCCTTGACTCTGTGGGAAGCCTACACTGGAACAGCTTGCTCCTGATCTCATGACAAGGACTCATGGAGAGGTTAACTAAGGACTCTCTCCCAGGGTAGGAATCCCATGGGGAAACAGGGGAGGACTGTAAGGAATTCTATTTGAGGAGGAAGAAGCAGCAGGAAACAACAGACTGTGAACTAACTCTAAACCTCATCCTCTGTCCCCCTGTGCTGCTGCGGAGAGACAGAAATTTGGAACCAAGTAATTCAGGCCTGGAAAGAAGGGAGGGATTGAGGGTAAGGGCACTGCTCTGTTTTGTCTGTGGCTTGTGCACATTTGGCTAGTGTTAAATTAAATCATTATTTTTCCCCAAGTTGAGTCTGTTTTGCGTGGGACTGTAAATCATGAGTGAAACCTTACTTGTCCTTGTCTCAACCCATGAGCTTCTAGTTGACCTTCATCCTCCCCATCCCAGTGCATGTGTGTAGTTGGGGGAGGGGGGTGTGGAGTTGAGTAAGTGGTCACGTGTCCTGTTCTTTGTTGCTGTCTTAGGCCCAAACCAGGACAACAGGATTTGCTCAGAAGCTGGATATATTTTTCTTCTGCAATATGCATTCATAAAAAGCACTGTTCTTTTCAGGAGATCCAAAAAGGTAAAGAATGAAAAAGCTGGCTCAGCTTTTTTTGTTCCTTCCAGTAATACATAATGCTTCATAGTGTGCATCTGTAACCACTGTCAATGTATGATCACAAAGTGTTCTCAGAACTTTGATCCATCTCAGAGGTCAGGAGTATGAGGTCTTCCCTGTGATGGGATCTCCTCCGGCAGGCTTTGTCTCTTAAACCATTTTATATTGTTTTACCTTACAGGTGGAGCTTGAGTGACTCTAGCCATACACACCTAGGTAATGACTGGTGCAAAATACTCTCACTTCTCTTTTAAAAGTATAGACTAGAGAAAATTCAGTGTGCAAGCTCAGAGAGGGGTGGTCACACTTTTGGAGGCAAGTAGCTTTTGGGATGGAGGTGTGTTTTAGTATTATAATGAGATTATAATGAGCAGAGTTCATTTAAAGGATGACATTTCATTAAAAAGTGACAGACTGTTGGCCCAGGATATCAAATATGCAGCTTGTCAGTTCTATATTATATTGTGCACCTTCAGATCACATTGTTTCCATGGAGCTTGGCTACAACATCTCCATTCCTCTCCATCCTCCATCCATTTCACTTGGAGTTAGCACACACCAAGCTCCCCTGGTGTTGCCAACAACTAGGCTTGTTTAGGGAACTACCAGTTCTTTCTACTTCAGCTGCATTCTGCCCTGGAAGTTTTCTTCAATGTTATTCTTAAAATGTGAATATATGTTTAAGTTCAAAGTCACCTTCAGTGATTATCCCACACTCAGTTAAGCAGGTTCTTGTCTATTATTTTGAGTGTTGCAGTCTTATAATGTAAAGAATGGTTGTGTGTGCTTGTGCAGTGCAATTGAAAAAGCCCCCATATTAGCTAAAATCAAGAGAGGGTTAATATTTGTCCCAGATATAGCAACTGCAATGCATTCTTTCCCATATAAATTATTATAAAATCTTAAATTACCATCAATGACAAGAAAAAAAAGAAGAGGAAAGCAAAAAATCTCACTTCACTACAAAGATAAAACTGGATAATGGGATTGCAGCTGACACAAAGAAGTTCAAATGAGCATCAGAGCATTTGCAGGAGGTAGCAAAGATCATGCATTCCCTGGCCAACAATAAAATATACAGAAAACCCCCAGTATTTTAAATGTAAATCAGTATCACATGTTGCACACAGTCAGGGACTGAATAAATGTTAAAACCAAAACAAAACAGATTCAGTTAAGGCTGCATGCATGACCTGCCATTAATAGTTGTCTTAAGATACATACAAAACATTTTTTTGCCTTAGCTGCATATAAAAAGCTGTCTTACAGGACAATTCTACATCTCTTCAGTTCCTGTATATGTTCAGCTTGACCAATTGCCCAGCAGAAACTTCCAGGGGCATCTCTGGGATGACCAGGTTTTCCACAGACTTTCTGGGATATTGAACAACAGAGTAAAGCGTATAAGTAATTACTATTAGTTGGTCCATGCAAAGCAGTGAGGACTGTCCACCTGGACACCTGGAGAGCTTGTGCTCTGGAGAAACACCTGGAGGGAACACTTGGAGAGCTCTCCAGTAGTGAATGGTTTGTTGTGAAGCCTGCTAAAAATTCAGGCAATAAGCAGTTCTTAAGTCAGTCCATTGTCTCATCTAAGCACAAACTAGCTGGGGAGTTTTTTGGATCACTCAGGGAATTGATGGCTAAGTGCACTGGCTATAAAAATAAGCACAGCCCTAGTACGCAGCTACATCACAATTGTTACTGTAGGATAAACATGACTTTCATCCTTATCTAAAAATTATTACATAATTCCTTAAATTTTTCACACATTATTAGAATACAAATTGCATATTTTGCTAAGGTTTATGGGTTGTGATTTTCCTAGATGCTAATTAATAGGAATATTTACATTCTTTTCAGGATAAAAAAGAAGCAAGACTAACAGTGAGACATGGATGGAAATTCTTGAAACAGAGAAACTGGTCATTCACTGACTTGGACTTTTACACTTCTAAAGGTGGAGTTCACTTGCTTGCTTTTTTTTTTCTTTTTTTTTCGTAAGAAAATGAGTACAATACTAGATGAGACAATTAGTCCTTATATTTTAGTCTCCTGTTTATGACAGTTGCCAGTAACAGGCACTGAGAAAAATGTAAGAGGCTGTTTACACAGCAGTTCTTGCATAGCATATCTTCCCAGTTTCATGGAAATCTCTGTTAGAAATTGCAGAGATGAAGTCTGAATGCAGATCATCCAAACAAATAATATATCCGTCATCTTTAAGTTTGAACATCTTTCTTAATGTTTGGTTTCCTCAACATTCTGAGACAAAGAAATTTATAACTGTGAAGTGATGTGGAAGTGGGTGGGAAAGCAAGCTAACTCTGCTGCCTAGAAATTCCATATTGACTTGTAGTCCTGTAGTAAAAAATGAATAAATAACAACAACAACAACAAAAACCACAACCAAATCCTCAATTACTATTTCCTATATGCCTTTCTTATACCATCTATGATTCTAGAGTCATCTGTACTTCACCTTTAGTTATCACTTTTTTTCTGACAGCCAAAGGCATGAGTATATTCAGTCTTTTCTCAAGCAGAGACCATTCAATAATAATTATCATCCCTGAAATTATGGTAAGTTTCATCTTTTGAAATTTTTAAAAATTCTAATATTACTTATATATGTTACCTGATCAGAACTACAAGGAGTGATCATGGTGTCATTAATTTATTTAATGCTTTCATCAAGTTCTGCATATATATTTTTTAAATTTTTTTTAATTTTTTTTTTTTTCTTTTTTTAGCTGAGGATTTCTCTCACTTTTTCAAGAAAATATCTGTGTAAATCCAGGTTGTTTTTATGGAACACTAAAAGATAATTTGTAACAATATTTGTTTTCATATTTATAATATTTTCACCATGCACAGTATTTTGAATTTTCCACATAATAATTAATAAATTTTGAAATACAATGTAAAGCAACTACATGCATTCAGCATATATAAGGTAAACATTTGCACTGTGGTCTCTATTCATAGGAGATGGAGACAAACAAACATTTTGAGACAAATGGTTCATTTAGTTTTGTTTTCTACAGGCTTTCTACAGGCAACTGAAAGCAGCCTCACAACTACAGTCCCTGGTCCTCATGGGAGATTTCAACTACCCTGATATCTGCTGGAAGACTCACACAGCCAGCCTTTCACAGTCTAGGAGGTTCCTCCAGTGCATTGATGATAACTTCTTAATGCAAATGGTGGACAAGCCGACTAGAAGAGGAGCGCTGCTGGATCTTGTACTAACCAGCAAGGAGGGCCTTGTTGAAGCAGTGGTGGTCAATGGCAGCCTTGGCTGCAGTGATCATGAGATGGTGGAGTTCAGGATCCTGTGTGGAAGGAACAAAATACCCAGCAGGACCAGAACCCTGGACTTCCACAGGGCAAACTTTGGTCTCCTCAATCATCTATTAAGGGAAATCCCATGGGACAGGGTGCTAGAAGATAAAGGAGCTCAAGATAGCTGGTCAACATTCAAGGACCACTTCTTGCAAGCACAGGATCAGAGCGTCCCAATGGTTAGGAAATCTAGTAAGGGTGCTAGGAGACCTGCATGGTTAAAGAAGGAACTACTGGGCAAACTTAAGTGGAAAAGGAAAATCTACAGATCATGGAAGGAGGGGCTGGTCACGTGGGAGGAATATAGGACTGTTGTCAGAGGATGTAGGGAGGCAATTAGGAAAGCTAAGGCCTCCTTGGAACTTAACCTTGCAAGTCAGGTTAAGGATAATAGAAAGGGCTTTTTCAAATACATAGCTAGCAAAACTAGCAATAGAGGCAATATTGGCCCATTGAGGAATGAGGTGGGAGCCCTGGTGACAGAGGATATAAAGAAGGCAGAGGTGCTGAATGCCTTCTTTGCCTCTGTCTTCACTCCTGCAGGGTCTCCCTATGAGCCCCAGATTCATATAGCCCCAGAAGAAGTCAAGATAGAGGAAGAGTTTGACATGGTAGATGAGGATTGGGTTAGGGATCAGTTGAGTAATCTGGACATCCATAAATCAATGGGTCCAGATGGAATGCACCCAAGGGTGCTGAGGGAGCTGGCGGAGGTCATTGCTAGGCCACTCTCCATCATCTTCAGTAAGTCATGGGCAACAGGTGAGGTGCCTGAGGACTGGAGGATAGCAAATGTCACTCCAGTCTACAAGAAGGGCAAGAAGGAGGACCCGGGTAACTATAGACCGGTCAGCCTCACCTCCATCCCTGGAAAGGTGATGGAACAACTTGTTCTTGGCACTATCTCCAGGCACATCAAGGACATGGGGGTCATCAAGAGCAGTCAACATGGTTTTATCAAGGGTAAATCATGTTTGACTAACCTCATAGCCTTCTATGAGGAAATTACTAGGTGGATAGATGATGGTAGAGCGGTAGATGTGGTTTATCTTGATTTCAGTAAAGCATTTGACACCGTCTCCCACAGCATCCTTGTAGAAAAGTTGATCAGGTATGGGTTTGGTGATCAGGAAGTGAGGTGGATTAGGAACTGGTTGAAAGGAAGGAGTCAGAGAGTTGTAGTCAATGGGGCAGAATCTGGTTGGAGGTGTGTGACTAGTGGAGTCCCACAGGGGTCGGTACTGGGACCGGTGTTGTTCAACATCTTCATCAACGACCTGGATGAGGGTATAGAATGTACCCTCAGCAAGTTTGCTGATGACACTAAGCTGGGAGGAGTGGCTGACACACCAGAAGGCTGTGCTGCCATTCAGAGAGACTTAGATAGGTTGGAGAGTTGGGCGGGGAGAAACATGATGAAATTCAACAAGGGGAAGTGCAGAGTTTTACATTTGGGGAAGAACAACACCATGTCCCAGTACAGGTTGGGGGCTGAACTGCTGGAGAGTAGTGTAGGTGAAAGAGACCTGGGGGTCCTGGTAGACAGGAGGATGACCATGAGCCAGCAATGTGCCCTTGTGGCCAAGAAGGCCAATGGCATCCTGGGGTGCATTAGAAAGGGTGTGGTTAGTAGGTCAAGAGAGGTTCTCCTCCCCCTCTATTCTGCATTGGTGAGGCCACATCTGGAGTATTGTGTCCAGTTCTGGGCCCCTCAGTTCAAAAAGGACAGGGAACTGCTCGAAAGAGTCCAGCGCAGAGCTACGAAGATGATTAGGGGAGTGGAACATCTCCCTTATGAGGAAAGGCTGAGGGAGCTGGGTCTCTTTAGCTTGGAGAAAAGGAGACTGAGGGGTGACCTCATCAATGTTTACAAATATGTAAGGGGTGAGTGTCAGGGGGACGGAGTTAGGCTTTTCTCAGTGATGACCAGTGATAGGACAAGGGGTAATGGGTGTAAATTGGAGCATAGGAAGTTCAAGGTGAATATCCGAAAAAATTTTTTTACTGTAAGAGTGACAGAGCACTGGAACAGACTGCCCAGGGAGGTTGTGGAGTCTCCCTCACTGGAGACATTCAAAACCCACCTGGATGAGTTCCTGTGTGATGTACTCTAGGTGACCCTGCTCTGGCAGGGGGGTTGGACTAGATGATCTCTCGAGGTCCCTTCCAGCCCCTAAGATTCTATGATTCTATGATTCTATGATATACATTTTCCGTGGGCTCAGCTGATCTTTTTTTTTTTTTTTTTAAATATTTTTTTTCTCTCCAAAGTATAGATAAATTATATAATTTACTTTAAATAGCTTCCAAAAGGGTCATTACACACTATTCCACCATAGCTATAACAAGTAATGACAGTATGACAAAAATTAAAAATCAAATAACACAGATATTATAGTCCTATTTCACCAATATGAGTTGTCAGATATATCAGGTAGATATACTGGGAGACTCTCTTATCTCTATAACTTTCAGTATTGAATTAAAAAGTTTTATGAAATAAAATATTAAAAGTATTTATCATAAGTGCTAATGATATAAAGTGTTTGAAAATTATTGAGGTGTTGACACTAAGGTCTTTTATGTGTCAGAACATTTTAAATTGTTGTTCCAACCAGTTTTACCTGAAATTGACTTGTCTAAAATTTAATCTTATAAATGAAAAAAACCCCTCCCCATAGAAACCCCCCCCCAAAAAACAAAGTTAAAATGGCTAGTGTGTAAAAGCCAGGTTAAATAAAGACTTAAACAAGTGCATTACTACATAGGATTAATATAAAAGCATACTTCAATAGAATAATTCGAAAAATCCTTCCTAGTTTTCTCAGATTATTACAACTTCAGTATTTCTTTCATTACTGAAGATTTTATCAATAGAACTCTGATTAGAACAATTATCTTTGCTGAGATACCTCCTTAAGTATCTGTATCTACCCTGAAGCAATTTCAGATCTGGAAATTAGGTACTTGCATTTTAAAATCTCCTGGAGAAGGCTGTGTATTAGGCCTTTTCAAACCAAGCTTGACTTACTCTACCAGCCTAGAATTCAATTAGAAATGCAGCTGGAGCATGAATTGCTGATCATTTCCAAAACAGAGCCAGTCAAAGAAGGCTTCAAAATATGACTCCTGCAACCCATAGTAAATGACTGAACATTCAAGCTCACAAATTCATAGGTAGGACATGAGATAGTATTGCACTGGTCATCAGATACCCACCAAGCTGTTATTATACTCTCCCTACTCAGCAGG
>NW_009970720.1:4836054-4841624 GCF_000747805.2 Chaetura pelagica
AAAAAAAGAGGGAAAATACAATGAAAAAACTTATGGGTAGACATAAGGGCATTTATATTATTCACCCATTACTCTCTTTGGCAAAATTGACTCACTTGAGGAAGATTAATTTCATTTAAAGCCAGTTAATAAAAGATAATGAGAAATAGAAATAATTTTAAAAACACCTTCTCCCCATCCCTCTCTTATTCTCTGGCTTGAATTCACTCCTGACTCTTCTACCTCCTCCTCCCCCTGAGCAGTGCAGGGGGACAGGGAACAGGGGTTGTGATTAGCGCGTAACATGTCATCTGTGCCACTTCTTCTCACACTATTCCCATGCTCCAACACTGGATCACACTCTTTCATTAATTTCTCCTGCCTGAGTTCTTCACACAGGCTGCAGTTCTTCAAAAACTGTTCCAGCATGGATCCCTTCCACTGGATACAGGACTTTAGAAATGGACTGCTCCAGCATGGGTCCCCAAGGGGTTTACAAATCTTGCCAGCAAACCTGCTGCAATGTGGCCTCCTTTCCATGGGCTACAGACCCTGTCAGAAGCCTGCTCGTGCGTAGAATGTTCACGAACTGCAGTGTTCTTCAGGGCATATCCACCTGCTCTGGCATGGGGTCCTACATGGTCTGCAGAGTAGATACCTGCCCCAAAGTCTCCTAAGGGCTGCAGGGATGCAACCTGCATCACCACAGTCTTCATCACAAGCTGCAGGGGAATCTTTGCTCTGGCACCTGGAGCACCTCCTCCCCTTCCCTTTTCTCTCGCATTGGTGTCTGCAGGGCTATTTTGCTCACAGGTTTTACACTCCTGTCACACATCTCCTGCCAACATTTTTTACCTTTCTTTAAATATGTTATCACAGAGGCAACACCACTGTCTGTGATTTTCTTACCTTTGGACATCAGCAGGTCCATCTTGAAGTCAGCTGAAAATGACTGTCCAACATGAGAAGAGTTCCTGAAATCTTCTCTGTCTGACACAGGTGCAGCTCGTGCTGTCTTCTCAGAGAAGCTACTCCTGCAGGCACCCCTCCTACCAAAATCTTGCTACCTGTATCAAATACAGACATTCTGTAATGACCAAAGCTCAAAGAAGAAGAAGGAAAAAGTTGTGTACATTTCCCTAATCAAGAAAAAAAACAACACAATAAGGATGTGTAAATAACTCCCATCCTTCCTTTACAGAGGTCTAAACTGCAGGCTACAGTATTGTATAATAGTTCTGTCCAGGTCTTTGATTCTTACTTTCTGGCTTTCTTCTGGCCCCAAATAACAAAATATGTCTTCCCAGAATGTTACTGGTTCATTATAAAATTTTCCTGGAATTTTAAATTATCTTAAATTTCTGCAATACTTAAAAATCACCTGCTTCCTGTATGCATGTTTTAACCCATAGGATATAGTTCAAAACACATTAGGAGACACCTGTGCCTGCTTCAACCAAAGTGTGTTTTATGACAAATTAGTTATTTAGGAAATCTTGCTCAAGTAAATGTTTTCAAAATTTGAGTCTCACTTCCACAGAATTTCCCTATTACAGTTCTGAGAGAAGCAAGGGCTTATGCTGATGCTAAAAGCAGAAGTCCAGCCTCACTCTTCTGATTTAACTTATGATTGTCAAAATGATGGCTATTTTGTACTTGGTCTAGGACTTCTTCTGTTCGACATAAACTGTACTAACCTTCACCATGGCTGAAATTCTACTGAATTTTGAATACTACAGTGTCAAGTAAGGTGTCATTTCCATCATTACTCTATATTGGGACCAAAAGCAGATTCCTTCCTTTTTTTTGTCCTATGTGTAGATTTGATTCCTGTTCAGAGATCTTGAATTGTTCTGCAGCACATCTTTGGAAGTCAAACTGTATTTGAGAGGTAGCAAGGTCTGTTTTCATCTTTCAACAATCTTTTATTTTAAATTTTTTAAAATTTATTTATTTATTTATTTTCCATTTTTCAGCACAGTAAATATGATTATTACCAATCCTCATAAATATCACAGGCATTCTGTTGATGTGACTGTGCAGGGTATGTGGGCCTGTCTTGCCTTGAACTGCAAGAAGTTTCTGAGAATGAGCCAAGTTTTTCTACAGTGCAAAGACAGTGTATTTGTAGTACATTAATTTAGGTGATGATATTGGACAAAGAACGTGTAAATGTCAGAAATGAACATTAATTATGCAGCTAATAGCTTATTTTATAGAAGCATTTCCTTACCTAATGTAAATTTTCATCTTTCAGTTAGAATATTTGAAAGAACTAATTAATTTTTTTTAATTTGAAGAGAGTTAAAATTCACCAGATAGGAGATAAACTTTGCAGATTATCACAGGACTTAAAATTCTCAGAGATTTCAACGTTTACAAAACCATTTTATCTCATTTTTTGTTATCCAAGCAATTAGAACTATTTAAATCTTCGTTATAACTGATGCTATAGCTTTTCTGTTATTATTAAAGTTATTGAAAATAAATATCTAAGGTATTAACGTGCAAAATCTGTTTTTTACAATCAACACATGCAATACTCTGTCATTTTGCTGCTGCCTGGTGTCAGGCTATCTTACTCAGTGTAATAAAGGTCTCACAAGTCTTAATTATTCTTAGAATCCGTAATATTATGTCAAGAACCCATTTCAGATTAACCATTGTTAAGTGTCACCTCTTCAAATTGGTCCTGATCATGCAGCACCTTTTAGAACTCCAGCACATTTTACAATTTCAAATAGAATTACAGCATGGCATATATAATTGAATGCCATTAATATTGACTGTTGCTCTGCTTATCTCCCAAATTGGAAATGATGTACTATGAGGGAGATGAGGGTGAAACAATTAAATATTCCACATAATGTATATCTACTAATAAGCTATTTTCATTAATAATATTGCATAGATTTTCCACTTCCTTCCAATAGTTTGCAACTGAAGTTAAAGAATTTCAATTACTTTAAAGTAGTAAACTTAATACTACACAAAACATTAGTTATGCCAGCATTTTGAAAATCCTTTGGAAAAAAAGTACTACGACAGATTTATGTATTTTTATTTTATTTCGCAGGTTTCAGCATGAATTGAGAAGTGACAAAAATATTTAAGCACTAGGTGCCATGTAGTCATAATGTGTGTGTTCAGAGAAAGATACTTGCTTACTTGCAAGCAGCAGGACCTGTGGGAAGTTCAGTATATTAATTCATAATAGAAGGAAGTCTATTTAAAGGAAATCTTTTAAATGTGATGACGAAACTTGGCTTTAATTTTGAACATTGAAATATGTTAAATTCATATAATTGTAGCTGTATTATATTTAGGGTCTATGGTATTTTCCTTTTTTTTTTTTTTTTTTTTCACTTGGAAATAGCACACAAATCGGAATCAGAATATATTAGACAAATATCATATGCCTTTATACTACAAAAGTTCTGGCTTTCAGGTAAACTCTTAACTGGAACATATAGTCTAGCATAGCACTAGATTTACTATATGATTGCTATTAGTATGCAAAATTATTCTCTGTTCATATTTCCTTATAAGTAAAGAATGGCTGCAGGGAGTGCCTAAGCCTGTCACTCATTCTGGAGGGCAGCAGAGACAACACCTGCATGCCCTGCAACCAGGTCAATGATCTCAGCCTGATGGCTGAGTGTGGCTGAGGTGGATAGATTAAGGAGTATCTGGGAATGTGAAAGTGAGATAGATTGATGAAACCTCCACCTTTCAACCACACAAAGCCTCAAGGTGGAGGCTCCAGGAGAAGTAGAGGATCTCCTGCCCTCTTGTCACCAGGCAGAAGGAAGGGACGTGAGAGATGAGGAGGAATGGAAAAAAGTCCTGGCTCAGGGCAGCAACAGAATGCTCTCCTGGCCTCCCCCACTTTCCTAGGTGCCCTTACAGAACAGATATGGGGCTCTGGAATTTGAAAGCCAGGCAGATGAGGTTGTAGGTGAAGGTCCATCCAGGGAGTTGCTGAGGCAGTCAGCCCCACACATTAGGACTGGTTCTATCAAGGATAAAAGGAGATTAATTGTTGTGGGAGATTCCCCTCTGAGAGGAAAAGTGGGCCTGATATGCCAGCCTGGTCCAACCCACAGGGAGGTCTGCTGCCTCTCTGGGGCCTGGGTTAGAGGCATTACTAGGAAACTACATAGTCTGATTTAGTCCTCTGATTATTACTCACGTCTGGTCATGGAGGTTGGCAGTGACGAAGTTACAGGTACAAGTTCAAGGCAATTAAAAAGGACTTCAGGGAATTGGGGCAATTGGTCAAAGGATGGGAAGCACAAATAGTACTTTCCTCAATCTCTTCAGTGGCAGAACTGAAAAGAACAGGAAAACACACTGGATAATCATGTGGATCAGAGACTGGTGCCACCACTGGAATTATTTTTATTTTTTTTTTACCCTAGGCTGCTTTATGATGCAGCAGGCCTGCTGGCAACAGATAAGGAACACCTGTCTCAAAGGGGGAAAAGGATCCTGGGGCAAGAGTTAGTGGGGCTCATTGAAAGGTGAAGTTTGAGTTAGCAGAACTGTCACCTTGGATTTTAAAATTAATTAAAATATTTCAGGACTTGATGGTGTTAATGAGAAAGTTTACAAAGTTGTTAGGTTTTTTGGTGTTGATAGCTTTCTTGTGAGATGTTTTTTCTTTTTTTTCTTGGCCTTTCTAAAATCATTATTTTTCAATAGACCGTCTTCTTGTTGCAATCCATTTTTATTATAGCCTTTTATTCTATGTATGTTGTGGTGTTTATCTAATACACAAGAGGCAGAATTAATTTCACCTAATTTTGACCATCTGAAATACCTTATGGAGTCTAATGTATTTTTTGATGCTAACTCAATAACTAACAGAAAGAAAATAGCGTCTCTAGAGAATGGTTAATATGATCATAAAATAGATATCTAAAATGGGAGGCATTAATTTTTGAAACATCCTGTCTTTACTGAAAGCTCCTAGATGATTAGCAAAAAATTGACGCAACATCTAGACAGTCAATGTAAGAATAAAGTAATGACAGCTACTAAGATTGGTTTGGTTAACATGGTTTCTAGATGGTACTTTATGCATGATGTTATTAACATATAACCACTGATTTCTATTCTTGTGGCCCATTTTCACTGGCCGATCAAGACTTACCATTCATATACCCTGCAGGTGAGTTAATAAACTGTTTTTTTTCCACATATTAATATCCTTCTGTGAAGGACCAGATATTTCCTTACACGAACATGAAATGTCCTTTGAGTCAGCCGACAAAACTGACTTAAAATGGCGTCTCCATGCGGCGCTGAACCCCCTCTGTGTGTGTGTGTGTGGGGGGCAGCTGCTACAGGGGAGGAGCTGCGGCCGGAAGCAGGGGCAGGACTAGGTCCCGTCTGATTGGCTGAAAAGCCCAGAAATACAAAACCGGCCAATCGGGAGCGCCGAAAACCCCATAAGAGAGGCAGCGCGGCACGCCCCTCTCTCTCTCGTTCTCTCCTCGTGTTCGGGGCGGTCCTCTCCACACACTGCCTGCCGCCGCCATTTTCCTGCCACGTGCTGCCGCTCGCCGCCGCCGCTGCTGGAAGCCGCG
>NW_009970720.1:4841758-4922120 GCF_000747805.2 Chaetura pelagica
CGTGGTGAGACAATTCCAGCTACCCCAGCTTATAGGGGAAAGTATAATCCAGCCATTCGGGCATATCCCTCCCCTCTCCTTCCCTCACTTAAATAAGATGTGCAACTAAGGTGTACCCATATATGTTTAATGTGTTGTAATCACTCCTTTTGAACCTCCTGCCCCAAATTGCTTTGTTTTCGTGTACCCATATATGTTTAATGTGTTGTAATCACTCCTTTTGAACCTCCTGCCCCAAATTGCTTTGTTTTCCCCACAATAAACCTTGCTGTTGTTAGAAATTTAGTAAGCACTGAGCGAGTTATTCACTCAAAAAAGTTGGGACATAAGCCCCTGTCTCCTCTGTGTGAGGCGATACCCACGTGTGGATCTCTCAGCAAATCCTGATAAGTTAATACACTCCAATAAGGAGATATAATAGGTCACGGATTGTGACACCTTCATTTGGATTTCTCCCCAAATTAGTTGACATGGGATTTAAATTTACAAGTACATGAGGCATAATACTTACAAAGCAGGATATTTGGCCAGTAAACTTGTGCCAAGCCTGCACCAGCAATTAAACAAATGTCAGACACTCTCCATTAACCCCTCTTCCTTCTCCAGAAAATAAAAGGAAAGGGAATAAGGGAGAGAGACTTATGGGTTGGAAACTAAACTATAGTGTGTAAATGAAAAAATAATTATTAAAAAAAAAAAAGGAAGAAATGTATAGAAATTTTTACAAACCAAATATAATCCTCCCCAACTCCCCCACCCTCAAAATACCAGTCACATCACCACTGAGGCTGCAGGATGGGCCCTGGAAAAGTCCTGGACTCGACTCCTGGAGTTAGCAGCAGATGGGAGCTGGATGCAGAAACGCATGGATTCAGGAACTCATGGATAAGAATCAAAGTCAGAGAAACAAGATGGACTAAACCTTCCTGGTCCCTTTGATTTATACTGAATGTGACTTGTATGGGCTGGAATACTTAGTTTCATCAATTTTGGGTCACCTGTTTGGTCTACTTCTCCCCACAGGACAGTCAGAGGTGTGACCCCTTTTCTACCCTTTTGATTCCAGCACACAAGAAGTTCAGCAGTGACCTTAGTTCTGCATACTGTACTCCAGGAATAACTATAAACATCAAGTGTTATCAGTCTTAGAAACAGACACTGACTGAAAAAAAAAAAAAGCTCTTAATTTCAGAAAGTTCAATTACTTAGAAGAGACCTAGCTGAAAAGTAAAATCATTAAAAACAAAACAAGTTTTTCCCTGGCTCAAACCAGGATAATTTACTGGATTTGAAAGCTATCTCCACATTTGTCCTCTTGTTCTTTTCAGCAACTTTAATTTTATCACTAGAGTTGGACATTTAAAATTTTGGAATGCAAGGAATAAAATGTATAATTAAATTTTTCAAGAAATGAATGTTCTACAAACATACCCTGTGCTTCCCCTGTGCAAAATAAACCATGAATATTGTTTTTACAATGCTAGATAAGAACTGTAACATTATGCAAGCACGAGGTGATATGGGTTAGATAAGTCTTGGTCAAAGACTCACAAATAAGCAATTCTTTATGTAAGTTAGGTTTGCATCTGGGATAGGCATTTTGTTAAATGTGAGTCATCATATACAAATTCATAAACAAGGGAAAAAAATTGTATAGAATAGCAATAAGAATTAATTTCCATTGGTTAGTTAGTGAACACCCCTAAATGTGGTGGTTTATTATTTTAGAAGTAGAAATATTTGCACCTAAGTGGAAGAAATGAGATGGATAAACCCTCAGGGATGCATCACTCTCTTGTATTTTCTTCTTTTGTGAGGTCTCTTGCATCATTCATATTACTTTCAGGAAAGCTTCTGTTCTACACATAATTCAAATTTAAAAGAATTTTGACTTGGTGCTTAGAAAGCAATTTAGCAAGCAATTTACTTTTTGAAGGAAGTGCTAAAGCTATTCCATAGCTTTTGTTCTCAAGAACAGAAACAACTCAAGTGGAAGACTGTCAAATTTAGTTTTAAAAGAGAACTCTTAGAGATACTGAAGGGAAAAAAGCATAGCAGTGATTTGAAGGAGAAAAGAGCTAAAGATCTTCCTCTCTTTTAATTTGCTGTAATTTTTTTTTAAGCCTATGCTGCATTATTTTTTTCTTGATCAGATGTCAAAGAAATAAGTTTATCTAAGATGTTAACCTGCTAAAGTTGCAAAAGAAAAAAAAATGGCCAGAAAGAAGAGAAATACATTGGGTACATGAACAAAGAGGGATTTATAATAGAAAGTAACGCCACGAGAATTTAAAAGTTAATTTTCTAGAGAGGAACAGATTCTGAAGATATTCTGGATTTATTTTTATTTTTTTTCCCTTTTCTGTGACAAAGCAATCTGATACATTTTAAAGTCCCTTAGGTATCAGGTGTATTACAGTTGCCAGAAACAAGTCTGATGGCATTAAGGCTCTATTCCATTATATAAAGAGGAAATGTCAAGAGGCTTTCTGTCCATCCATTAAAATTACACCCCTTAATTAAATCAATAAACCAGCAGGTAACATCCATCACAGACTTGAATGTTTCCTTCATAAGTAAAATGGAAGACTAACTATACACTAATGTTATTGCATTAAATATTATTACCTTTCTTTTAAAGATCTGGTCATGATGTAATTGAAAGAAATAAATCCACTATATTTTCATTGCTGGGTATTCAAAGATTCTTGAAATCTCAGTATCTAATCTCTAGTCATAAACTAGATTGAGGAACATTGTAGCATGTCTCACTTTTTCTGTCTGGATGAATGGTCTTTTCATGTCCTGCCTCCTTTTCATGACATGTCATCTGTTCACTGAATGTATGCTTCCTCCAGTCCCTGTCTGTTTACAGTAGGGGAAGGGAGGCAGGGTTGTATTGTGCATCTCTCAAGCACTATAAGGGAATGAAGAGAAAGGAAATAGGCTGTTACAGAAAACATAGATAGTCCCCGCAAAATACGGGACTTTTGAGGAAGCAATCCCCACCATATGCATCACCCCGGATAAGACATGATTATAGTGATGACTGTGTGAAAATCTACCTTCTCCCCTCAGTTCTGTAAAGGTCCAGTGGAAGGTTAAGCAGAACATTGAGAAATAGGAGTAAATAATTGAAGTGTAATTATTAAAGCATTTCTGCATTAATTAGATCATATGGACTGTTACATCATTAATGGGTCAAATTTGTGGTGTTGTGTATAGGGTGTGTTTCCTTTCCCCAGAGCAATATTCCAACTGTAACATAACTGAAAAGATGGAATGGTGGAGTGGAAAATTCAATAACTGATGCAAGACTAAATAAGAGTAAAACAGTGATTCCTTACACAAGAGTATACTCAAAACAAAAATAATACAAATTAGCTAAGTGGTCATGTATGTTATCCCAGATTTCAAATGAATGACATAATTTTGCTTTTTATACTTTTGAATTTGCATTTCTGTTTTGTTTATGAAAAAATTCATAGAATCATAGAACAGTAGAATCATGGAATCATAGAAACAGGGGTTGGAAGGGACCTCTGAAGATCATTGAACTCACTCTCCTCTGCTAGCACAAATACCTAAGATAGATCACACAGGAACACATCCAGATGGGTCTTGAAAGTCTCCAGAAAAGTAGACTCCACAACCTCTCTGGGTAGCCTGTTCCAGTGCTCCAACACTTTCACAATAAAGTTTTCCTCCTGTTGAGGTGGAACTTCCTGTGTTGTAACTTAGTGCCTTTTCCTCTTGTCCTATCACAGGGCACCACTGAAAAGAGACTGGCCCATTCTTGACATCCACCCTTCAGATATTTATAGAATTAATAAGGTCCCCTCTCATCCTTCTAAAGACTAAAGAGCCTCAGGTCTCTTAGCCTTTCCTTGTACAACAGATATTCCAGTCCCTTAATCATCCTTGTAGCCCTCCATTGTACTCTTTCCAGTATATCCCTAGCCCTCTTGAACTGAATCTTAAAAATCTAATTCTTATCTCATTAAAAACCAAAACAAAACAAGATTAAAAAAAAATAAAAAAAATAATAATAATTTAAAACTTATCAAAGTATGGAAAACCACTCTCTTCTGCCACCTTTGGTTATGATATATAAGCAACGAGAATCTAGCAAACTATCAAATAATCTATACACACTTAATCTGAAAATACTGCTGATTTATGAAGAAAATGGATGAGACTGTCTTATCCTTTTGGTTCAGACCATGAGCATACTTCTAAAGGGAATTTCCAAATTGTCACATTTAGAGAGGACTTGATCTGATGCAACCAGTACTTTTCAACATGACGAGCTTCAAGAATTCATCCAATTCCTCCACTGGTTGATGAATAGCCAGACTAGGACTAATACTTCAGTTTTTTCTTAACTACAAGAAATGTGTGTGGTGTGGATATTGACTCCTCAAAATCCTGTTTGTCTACACAGTTCTATTGTGTCACAATATATGTTTATGTAAACCTACTAATGTTGCACAAGATGTTATGCAAAAATGTGTCCACAAAACATGATTACAATCAAGTTCTTTTCATAAGTTTTGAAAGAGCTATATTAATATGTATTTTAAAAAAAATCAAAACCCCAAAAAAAACCCCAAACTCATCTGCTAGGTTTTGACTGTACAAATAATAACCTGATATTGAACTTTTAGTCTTTGTCTGTATGAAGATTTCCTACTTAATCACATTCTGAGCCACCTGAATTACAACTGTATCTTTCATATATTTAAGTTTCAGTGAAACATGAGCACATATTTATCCATTTTCTGAAAGGATTAATGTGTTTTAGGAGAAATAGATTTTTGATGGAAACACTGATAGTCATCTACAATGTGCTACAATTTACAAAAAAAATATTTTTAATACTAATTTCCACAATAATAAGTGCAAAGCAACAGCATTATTGTAAGTTATCATTTTTAGGGGACCATACCATTTGTCACAAGAAAACTAACAAAACTATTATGTTTATTTCAATTTTATTTGAAGTAGAGGAATTTACTTTCATTTCCAATACTGAAGCACATGAATCTCATTTTTTTAGTATCTCAAAGTATAATAGCCTGAGCTACAAAACATAACATATTTTACTGAAGTCCCCATTCTCAGATTCTAAAGAACAAGTTTAATGAAATAATATAACTCGACATTAATATTTTTAACACTCTCCCTTTAACTCTAAGTGTACTAATTAGCTCTCTTTTATTACCTAGGGGAAGACTGTAAAAAGATTGTAAGTATAAAAACAGCTCAAGACCTCTTATATATATCCTGCGTAAGTACACTTCAGCTTTAAGTCATGTGCATCCGGAGTTTTACTGGAAACTACAGCCACATATACCACAAAGGAAGGATAATCTCAAACTCCTGAGTAAAACCCCATGGTGGTACTTCTGATTTGTTGGCAGAGTTTTTTTTATTACAGATGTAAAGAACACAAATAATAGAGCATTGTACGTAACAACTGGCTGGAGCTCTGGGTCCTGCTATAGAGTTATTCATGATTATTTCATTGTTCTGTGTCATAGAATGGATCAAATATAATAGTGAAAAAGTCTTTTTCTTTTGGCCCTGAAGGTGAAAGCATTCCATAACTTCAGGCTGATGCAAGATAAACACTTTTCTGGAAAAGTGGGACAAAGGTAAAAAGACAATTTTATATGATAATTTGTCTTAAATTTTAATCCAGTCTTACCCACAAAGAACTGTGGAATATTATTTGGTTTATTCCACTCCAGCCTAGAAGGTCTTTCATGGCCAAGACATTGAGCCTGGGGCATCATGACTACACTTGTCATCTTCCAAGCTATTATCATGTGGATAGTCCAAGAATGGTCAGAGTGTTCCTTTAAATTCAGTTGAAGATGTCAGCTTTATCCCTGTGAAGCTGGCAAACAAAGGGCAAAGTATAAGCAGTCTCTCTGAGCAATATTGCCCAACAAACTGGAAATTAAGGTCTTCTGATAAAGCCACATTAGTTGAAATACAGGAAAAGCTAGGGTACAACCTCACCATTAAACTGTGTCGGCATAGTCTCGTAAACCAGAAATTAGGATCCCTGAATGTAAATAGAAAGGTGAGGGGAAAAGTACAAGTATCAGGCCCAGCCAGCATAGGTTCATGAAAGGCAGATCCTGCTTGACCAACCTGATCTCCTTCTACAACCAGCTGACCCACCTAGTGGATGAGGGAAAAGCTGTGGATATTGTTTGTTTGAACTTTAATAAAGTGCTTGACACTGTTAACCACAGCATTCTCCTAGAAAAGCTAGCTGCACATGGCATAGACAAGTACACTCTTCACTGTGTAATACACTGGCTAGACAGTTGAGCCCAGAGAGTTGTAGTGAATGGAGTTAAAACCATTTGGCAGCTGCTCACCAGTGGAATTCCCCAAGGCTCAGTTTTGGGGTCAGTCTTGTTCAATATTTTTATCAACAATCTAGATGAGGGGATAAGTTTGCAGATGACACCAAATTGGGCAGGAGCGTTGATCTGCCTGAGGATTGGAAGGCTCTGCAGAGGGATGTGGGCCAATTGGATTGATGGGCCAAGGCCAACCCTATGAAGTTGAATAAGGTCAAGTACTGGGTCCTGCCCTTCAGTCACAACAACCCCAGGCAACACTACAGGCTTGGGGAAGAGTGGCTGGAAAGCTGCCAAGCAGAAAAAGACCTCCGGGTACTGGTTGACAGCTAGCTGAACAAGTGTGCCCAGATGGCCAAGAAGGCTAATGGCATCCTGGCCTGCACCAGGAACAGTGTAACCACCAGGAATAGGGAACTGATCATGCCCCTTTGCTCAATACTGTTGAGTCTGCACCTCAAGTAATGTGTTCAGTTCTGGGCCCCTCAGTTAAAGAAGGATGTTGAGTTATTGTAGCATGTTCAGAGAAGAGCAACCAACTGGTGAAAGGTCTAGAGAACAAGTCCTGTGAGATGAGGCTGAGAGAACTTGGATAGTTGAGTTGGATAGTTGAGAAGGCTGAGGGGAGACTTCACTGCTCCCTACAACTACCTTAAAAGAGGTTGTAGGACGGTGGATGTTGGCCTTTCCTCCTAAGTGAATAATGATAGGACTAGAGGAAATGGCCCTAAGTTATGCCAGAGGAGGCTTAGACTAGATATTAGGAAGAATTCTTTTATGAAAAGAATTGTCTGGCACTGAAATGGGCTGTCCAGGGATGGTGAAGTCACCATCCTTGGAGGTATTCATGAAATGTGCAGATGTGGAACTTCAGGGCATGCTCTAGTTTTCATATTATATTTTGTCACTAGTAGAATAGAACTTCACATCTACATACTTTACTTGCTGTAAAAAGGGATCATTTTGAGTGAGGAGTAGGGGCAGCAGGCAGCCCACAGATTGCAGCGAAGAAGTTTAAGGCATTTAAAGTGTAAGTAGCTTTTACTTTTTTCATATTGAGTTTCTTAGATGTGGCCAATGGCTAGGCCAAATATTTCTGTGTCTAACACAGTAAAGAAAGGCAACATATTTTCATGCTATTAGGTTTGTGCCTAGCCAGAGCTAGCTCTTAATGACTGTTTATGTGAAACATAAACTGTAACTTTTATATGTGATGCTACTGAAGTATGTTTACACTCAACAACAGAAATAAGGATTTATAATTGAAAAATTAAGATACGTCCTCTTTCAACATCCAGTGCTCTTTGATAAAACTCCTATAGTTCTTTCTTGCATCCTTCCCCCACCTGTTACTACCAAATTTAATCAAATCCAGTTTTTCATTCAGTCTATTGGTTGACATACTGCAGCCACAATCTTGCCTTAGGATAAAAGAACTGAAAGTAAATTACAATTCTGCTTCACACCTCGTGAGAGATCTGCTGGGTCAACTGAGTGTGTCTTTTAATTTTATTTGCATGAAATGTTACTGAGAAAGGAGGGAAAGCTGTGCACTATTTATATAAGTTCCCTGGTATACGTTTTGCTTTTCATATTCACCATTAGCTGAAATTGTCTTTACAGCCTTTTGAAGACCTATAAACCACTAAGACACATCTGGTTAGAGCTGCAGCTATTTCTTTATTAATCAGAGCATTTTTTGGCTTTCGTTCTTCTACATTATGTAAAGCTCATTCAGCTGGCCTGAAGAAGAAAGCAGAAATCATTAGACATGCAAAGAATACACCTTGCATTTCAATTCCTGCATGATCAACCCACGGTCTGCAAAGAAGTTTCAGAAGGACTTTGTTGCCAGGACATCCTCAGGAGGTGGGAACAATGCCAGAGGAGGTCAAAGACAATCTAGCTAAGAGTTTGTTTGCTAGTTAAAAATGAATTATTTGCTGTTCCCACTAAATATCTACCCAACAATATGGTTCTCAACATTTGACTCAGGTTCGACAACAATGCTCTATATCACCTCCCCCTCCAACCCAGGTAGGGAAGAAGAGAGAGAAAAAGAGAGAGACTTGGCTGGATTGAAAACTAAACTACATAGCTTTAATTAAACACTAATGATAAAAGAAAATATATACAATTATATAAAAATATGTTCAGGAATGTGCAAACGTCTATTGCCTCCCCCACCCCCAGCAGCTCCCACAGCACTCTCCTCTGCTGCAAACAGTCCTGAAAAATCCTGGACTGCTGCTGGAGAAAGCTGAGAGTTACGAGAGTCAGAAAGCTCAAGCCCAGGATTCGATGGTGATGGGTGGATAGAGTCCTCCCCAGATGCTGGCCATGGATGGAAGAGAAGGGAAGAAGAAAAAGGAGGGAAGTTGTCTTCTGTGATGTCTGACCTTCCTCTGAGCTTACATAGATATATGGAATGGAATATCTCTGGCCAATTTTGTGGTCTGTCAGCCTTCTAGTGGGGGGCATAGATCTCCCGGTAGTGTCTGAGCTGGCAGAGCAAAAGTGTGACCTTGAAGACCCAACAGTTAAAAAAACAT
Organism: Chaetura pelagica; assembly: GCF_000747805.2. Taxonomy (NCBI): domain Eukaryota; kingdom Metazoa; phylum Chordata; class Aves; order Apodiformes; family Apodidae; genus Chaetura; species Chaetura pelagica. The sequence continues at coordinate 4,850,691 of NW_009970720.1, forward strand.
TCCACTGTTATCAATCTTAGTTGGAACACTCTGGTGCTTGTTAAAAGAAAGCTTACTGAAGGAAAAAAAAAAATCGGTAGAAGGAAAATTGGCTTAATCCTGGCTCAAACCAGGACAATGGTAAATCCTTAAACATCAAAACTTTGCCTTTGAATTACTACTTTTAATAGACTTGTATGCTCATTCTCCAAGCTGTGGATAAGGAGAATATAAAAGATGTTTCTGGGCATTAAGCCAACTATTGAAGATGATCAGGAGGAAGTAGGTATTCTCTTTACTCCTGGCAACTGAGTAAAGATAAAAGAAGTATAAAGGATAATCTTTGATGAGTTTAGAAAGAAAAAAAAATAAATTGAAAATAAATGAAAGTGCTGTTCCTATTCACTCCAACCCAGCCCCATCAATTTTCACAGACACTGAAATAGGCCTAAGCCTTGATTATGATTTTGACTAAATGGGTCTTTAAATTTTTGGAAGTATAGACTGGCTTCAGTCAGCTACCATTGAAATATACTGGGATTATCTGGTTCAACATGGCTACAGTTGCTAGCAAGAAGAGATTTTTCTTAGTGGTTATGCTATCTTTAGCTTTTCCATTACTTTCACTATATTTTATTGTATCTGTATTACTAAAGTAATGAACTTACTCCTGGACACAAGCATACTCTCATTTATGCAGCTTTCTTGTAGAAGAGGAGTATTTTACCTGTCCCTGACATGGACTTGCATTGGGTTATTCAGTCTTCTCCCAGGCAGTTTCCAGACACAATAGCAAGGAAATTAACGTTGGCCAAGGATTATTTCTTATACTAACTTCAAAAGTAGTCTGTTTTGGATTCCAGGCAAGTTTAACAGCACTTTCAAGGATAGACTGCTCTGTTTAGTACCAGGGCAAGAAAACTTTCCCAGCCATGTTTTAATCTCACAGGATAGGCATAGGCCATGCACTTTTATGTTTACATATCCTTTTTTCTCCTTTATAATCTCTTTGGCATCATCTGAATTGTAGCTATGAGGAGAGCCTATTAATAATGTCTGGACAGAGGAGACATGGATATCTCCTTTCCTTAGTCCTTCTTCATGTATGTTGAGGATAATATTATTTACAAAGTTTAATTAATTTCAAACTTTCACAGTAAGGATATATAAGTTATATATAACTTACAGTTTTCCTTAGAATACTTATTAAATCCTTGTGCCTGACTGTAGGAATTACAAATTCTGGTGTCTCTGCCTTGAATATGGACAACTACACAGAAAATACTAAGCATTTAATATTTGAATGAAGCTGTCTCACTAGAACATTGAATAAAATATAGCAGAGGTCCATTTATATTCAGGTACTTAAACAGGTTTTTAAACCAAGTCATACCAGATGTTTATTAGCAGAATAATTCTTGACAACAATAAATAAAGTGTCATCTCCCAATAATAACAGTTTAGTAGGCAATGATAGGGTTTGTCTTTTGTTGTGTTTAGTTTTTTTTTCCTCATAGTGAATCTGATGAAAACTAATGGTCACAAAAAGTACAAATTAAGAGATTAATAGATGTTCTGACTGGTTTATAAATCAGACATCGTGCTCTGAAATTCCCACTGGCTGATTTGCATAAGTAAACTGGAGCTGTGATGGTCTTATAGTAAACTTTGGTACCTAGCTAAGCTAAAATTTGTGGTTGGAAAGATCACCTGGCCACTCAGTGGAATCATAGGAAAGACTTGTAGCTGCACTTCTGGGATTCATTGCACCTGTTCATTTAAAGTCAGTGAAAAAAACAGAAAGTACATGCAAGCCATCAGAGTTATTTTAGACACCAACTTAGGCTGAGGTGTCCTAAAGGTGCATATCTCTCCCCATTAATTTTAAGTAAATGTTCACACAGACAACTTAAAGGTCTGGTTCATTAGTTCTTTCATTTCACATCTATGAGACAGCATTTTCCCAAATTCCATGGTAACTATTAATGTAAAAATTCTGCAGTCATTCTCCAGCCATGGCCTCTTTTGGTGATTCAGTCAATCTGAAAGCAATATTAGTTGCTGGATCTCCCTAATTGGACACATCATCAGTGAGATAAGCTTAACTATCCAACAAGTATGTAGAAATTCAGAAATACAGGAATTTACTTTCAGAAGAATTCAGTATAATTATGAAATTTCTGACTGAAAGCAGGGTGAAGCTATAAATGCCAGCAAGATGTGAGAGTCAGCATTGGGATTTATGAATACAAATTCCTCATTGTGACTACAAACAAGCAAGCAGCCAGCTCCATGAACGGTCTGCAGCTAAACGCTAGTGGTGAGGTAATACTGAGCTGACATGGAAAACTGGATCCAACTTATGCTCCTCTGATAGCCTTTGGCAATCAGAAGGCTGCCATCAAAAATGATTTTTAATATCTGAACGGTAATTGTCAGGAAAAACTTCAGGGCAGGTTTTTCAAAAACTCACATGAGACTCTGCTAAAAGGTTGTTGCATATTGGTTTCCCATTTATGGCTAGCACCTTGCTCTACCTTTATAGCAACCAGAATGAAAGTGGCAGATTGTATTCTCTAAACACTCCTTCTCAATTATGTCTCTATTCTTGGCCAGGACATGGCTTTTCATAAATTCACTCTTCCAACTTGCAGGCAGAACACCAACATAAGCACAAATGTTCCTGCCTTTCCTTGGAAACCAAATTGTAGCAACTTTAGTTTTTTCTTTTCTGTGTCTAGTAACACATTGATATTGTAGAAATCAGTATAAATCCCCATTATGAATATGAATCCCTTATACTATAAGTATCAGATGTCGCAGTAGGGAAGAGTAAAAAAACATTCTTTTTGGAATCTACATTATTCAGATTTCATAGAGACGTAAACTCTGACAATAAAACAAATACCTCTTGGGAGATAAAATAGGAAACTGTTGACTACCAAGGAGCTATAGTGGATGGAAAGAAAAAATCAGGCAAATGAATTGATTGCAGCTCTAATAACTAGTATTTGTCTACAGTTGTTTGATCCACATACAGTCCCATTTCCTGATATATTCCAGGGGAATTAAAAATTCTTTTGCTTTCTCAGCATCACTGAGCTGGAAATGACAGGGACTTCTGAGTGTATAAAAAAGTGATAAGCTTAAATACAGCAGCTTTAAATATTATTAAATTTTTTTATTATTAAATATTATTATTTTTATTTTTTTAACTATACCAGTCTTAAATAAAGCAGCATCGGTTTCAGCTGGGAGCTGATGTAGTCCAAAATAATGTCTCATCCCTGTTCCATCCCTGGAAACATTCAAGGTAAGGTTTGACAGGAATATGAGCAACCTGGTCTAGTTAAAGATGTCCTTGTTCATTGCAGGAAGGATTGGACTAGGTGACCTTTAAAAGTCCCTTCCAAACCAAACTTTTCTGTGTTTCTATAATTGAAGAATTGAAAAAATAATTAGAAAATAGTAGTTTGGGTTGGAATAAACCTTAAAGATCACCGAGTTCCACCTTTCCTTCCATGTTAGAGACACTCTCAACTAGACCTCATGGTTGAAAGCACCATCCACATTATTCAGTCACCTTTATCTCATAGTTAATTTTTCATTTCTCACATTTGATTGAGTTGTCTTTATCTCATAATGAGACAACCAGAAACAGTTTCAGAGTGAGGTGAACACCTCTGACGGCTGAGTTCAATGAATCACAGAATCATAGAATGCAAGAAGTTGGAAGGGACTTCCAAAGATCATTGAGTCCAGCCTCCCCTGCCAAAGCAGGACCAAAACTAAGGCAGATAACTCAGAAAGGCATGCAGTCAGGTCTTGAAAACCCGCCTGGATGCATTCCTGTGTGATGTACTCTAGATGATCCTGCTCTGGCAGGGGGGTTGGATTAGATGATTAGATTCCAGCCCCTAAGATTCTGTGATTCTGTGATTATGTTTGGCCCTGCTATCATGGTGTTCTAAAGCACTCAAATGCCATTGTCAGCTGCAATATTTTGGTATGTTTACACTTTGCTTCAATGGATTATAATATTAATTTTATCCTAATTTATGCATTCACAATTAATAGGTGCTGCAGGACTCTGCTTTGGCTTCAGCACTACCCACTATCATGAGACCTGCCCACCAGATGAGGCTGCAATGGGAAAGGCCCTGCTGTGGAGGGAGCATGAACAGGTCACTTTTTCATTTGTGTTTGGTGCATGTCTCAAGTAAGCTATTTATTTAACATGGAACAGCTCCCCTCTTATCTCTTCTCTGGGATCAGTGTGGCTGTAAGTGAAGGGAACAACTCCTCTGTGCTGGATCAGCAGCTAAAGTGTCCTGAGGAGAAAAATACTTGTGTTTGGAACTCATACAGCAACCATTTGGCTCACAGTAAGATTTTGAGCAGAAAGCATAGAATAATGCTGAAGCAGATATGGGATGAGCCAAATGGTTCAGCTTCCCTGCAGTCTGATTGTTTGAAACAATCACTTTTCAGGATACAAAAACACACACTAAGGAGGTTTCAGATTTCCTACATAAAGTACATTAACTGCTTATGTTGTCAGGAGTTCTATGTCAGCATGCCAAATTAAGTGAAAAATGCAGCAACTTAATGCTATATTTTAATTAAATGGGAGTTCAGTATTGTATTATGGAGAAATTTCATGCTCTTTGTAATGAACATAAAAATTTCCATTAGCATTCCTTAAATCTGGCTTTATAGAGCTAGGATTTGGTTTGGTTTGTTGCTTTATTTTTTTAGACGCTAGTTAATTAAACAAAATTTTAGTGTGGTTTTCCATACAAAAAAATATTACAGTTCATTTCATATTCAATATACATTAATATTTTTTCAGCAACTCTATTAGCAATTCTTTGTAATAGTTTAAGACTTTGAGGACTTTTGAGTGAAAAAAAAATTCCACCACACTTTGCATCTTCTCTTTGGCCTAAAAAAGAGGTGATGAATGAATCAAGGTAGGAAATTAGATTATAAATATTAGAATTATCGTGCTTGTAATTAATTCAAATTTCACATTTGCCCTTGTTGAATTTCAGTAAGTTTCTCCCTACCCAGCTCTCCAGACTGTCCAGGTCATGCTGATTTAGGAAGCACTTCCTCATGGAGAGGGGAATAGACACTGGAATGGACCTCCAAGTGGTGGAGGCATCGTCCCTGGATGTGGCACTTAGGGCCATGGTCTAACCAATGTAGTGGTGTTAGGCCATAGGCTGAACTTGAGGATCTTAAAGGTCTTTTCCAGTTTTGATGATTTTGTGATTCTGTGAATGTGAATGACACACAGTCATGTGTAAGCCACCCCTCCCAGTTTTGTACCATCAACAAACTTGTCAATGGCATGCTCTACCTCTTCGTCCAGACCATTGATAAATATATTGGACAGGGCTGGACCCAGTACTCTGGCAGACTTCCTTAGACACAGGTCTCCAATTATATTCTGCCCGAATTATCTCTACTTTCTGAGCTCTGTCCTTCAACCAGTTCCTAATTCACCTCATTACTCTATAATCCAAGTACACTTCTCAACTTTGGCTGTGAGGATGCTGTGAGAGACAGTGTCAAAAGTTTTGCTAAAATCAAGGTAGAACACATTAATTGCTCTCCCCTCATCTATCCATCCATCCAGTTATGCCATCACAGAAGGCTATAAGATTGGTCAAACAAGATTTCCTCTTGGTGAATACATGCTGACTACTCCTGATGATCTTCTTTTCCTCAACATGCTTTGAGATAGCACCAAGAAGAAGCTGTTCCATCACTTTTCCAGGAATGGATGTGTGGCTGACCAGTCTGTAGTTACCTTTCTTGCCCTTTTTGAAGACTGAAGTGACATGGACTTTCCTCCAGTCCTCAGGTACTTCTGTTCTCCAGGACTTTTCAAAGATGACTGGGAGTTGCTTGGCAACGACTTCCAACAGCTCCCTCAGCACTCACTGGTGCATCCTATCAGGATCCATGGATTTGCAGTTGTCCAGTTTATTTCAATGATCTTTAACCCATTACACAACCAAGGCTAAGTCTTGCTTTCTCCTGACTTCCTCTGGGGTCTCAAAGGTCTGGGAGTCCTGAGGGCTGGCCTTAGCAGTAAAGACCAAGGCAAAGAAGGTATTCAGTAACTCCAACTTCTCTATATCCCCTGTCATTAAGGAAAACTCTTCTTTCAGCTGTGGGACCACATTTTTTCTAGTCTTTTGCCTCCGATGTACTTAAAGAATCTTTTCTTGTCGTCCTTGACCTCCCTTGCCAGTTATAATTCTAAGGAGGCCTTAGCTTTCCTTGTTGCATCCCTACATCCTCTAACAACATTCTTGTATTCCTCCCAAGTGGTCAGCCCCTTCTTCCATGGTCTATACATTTCTTTCTTCCACTTGAGTTTGTTCAGTATGTTCCTGTTTAATCATGCAGGTCTCTGGGCTGTCTTAATTGATTTCTTACTCTTTTGGACTCTCTGATCTCGAATGTGGAGGAAATGGTGCTTGAATATTAAGAAAGTCTCTTGGGCCCCTCTATCTTCTAGTACCCTATCCCACTGGATTTCACTAACCAGCTCCTTGAACAGGTCAAAGTTAGCTCTTCAGAAATCTAGGGTTGTGACCCTGCTAGATTCTCTATACATACTGCTTTTGACCCTGAACTTCACCATCTCATGGCAACTACGGCCAAGACTGCCTCCAGCCTTAATTCTTTGTTTTTCAGAGCTAGGTCCAGTAGTACACTTCTCCTTGTTGGCTCCTCCAACGCCGGAGTGAAAAAGGTATCGTCAATACACTGGAGGAACCTCCTGGACCATATATGCCTGACTGGGTGGCCTTCCCAGCAGATATTGGAGTGATTAAAGTCCCCTGTGACAGGTCTTGCAGGACAGTGTTGAACGCTTTGCTCCAGTCCAGGTAGGGGATGTCTGTTAAATTCCCCTTGTCCACCAATGCTGTGACACCATCATAAAAGGCTTCCAAATCTGTCAAGCATGTTTTGCCCTTGGTGAATCTATGTTGCTTGCCACCATTCCATGTGCTTTAGCAGACCCTTCAAGAGGATCTGCTACATGATCTTGCTGGTTGCAGAGGTGAGACTGACTGACCTGTAGTTCTGTGGTCTTATTTTGTCTTCTTTGGACTTGAAAAATATCCAGTGTAAAGATTCTATGGCCTTTTAAAGCTCAGTACTACTAAAATTACATGTATTATTACTAGAAAAAATTGGTTTTGAGGATCAAGGTTTTTATCAAGTGAGTGATGTTTACACCCTTACAATACTTGTCGCTTCAAAAAAACAAGCAAGCCCCTCCAAATACAGGTTTTTTGAAACCTCTCAGGTAGGCAACAGTGTAATTAGCCAAAAACTTATCTTCTAAAATCTTAGGCTCAGACCCGTACTTATCCACTTTAATTAAATCACCCTAGTTGCACAAGGTGCTACAGCATTCTGAGCCTCAGGATCAGGCAGTTGTTTCGCCAATGATCATCCAGTCAGGTACATCTAGCAATTTAGTCCTAAAGGCAGAGTTTCAGAATAGGTCACTCAGTCCTAAAGGCAGAGTTTCAGAATAGGTCACTCAAGTGGTACACTTCTGAAAATCAAAATCAGGCATCAGAAAACTAAAGCAATAAAATAATAATAAAAAACCTATTCTCACCCTCTGTTCTGCCAGCTTTAACTACCTAAATTTCAGAATATATGATTTAATTTGAAGGACCGGACTTTTCCTCACACAAATATAATATACCCTTTAGGTCAGCAGTCATAAGTGATTTAAAATGGCTGCTCCATCAGGCACTTTAAACCCTCTCTTGTCTTCTTGCCTCCTTTGCCACAAAACAACTCCATGAGGGAGTAACCAGCTGCCAGGCAGGAGCAGTGGCAGGAAAACCACAACAGTGAGCCTGCCGAGGGACGGTGCAGAAGGATGAGAAGAAAGTCCCAGCCTGATTGGCAGGGAAGACCCAGGAACAAGGGACTGGTCACCCGGGAATGAAGGAGGGAGTCTCTGAGAGCCATAAAGAAACTGCCTGCCTGCTGCTCACTGCCGCTCTTTGGATAGACACCAAACCTGCTGCTGCTTGCCTTTTGGGGGTTTGCCTGCTCTTTGGGGGTCTCTGCTTGCCTGCAGTCCCTGCCTGCCTGCGGTACCTGCTCGCCGGCAGTACCTGCCTGCTGCTAACCACCTGGCGTGAGACTTCTTCCCGTCACCCATGGGTTCTAAGACCGGGTTGCAGGGGAAGTCATCTGCATCTAATAAATATATAAATACCTAGACCATCTCAGGAATAAAGTAAGGGATTGCATTTTGGTATTATTCTCTCCATAAGGTGTTCCTGCCCTGGCCTACCTCCACACAACCTGTGACCCTATACAGGATAGACGTTGGGCATATTCCTTCTTCCTCCTCCCCTCTTAATAATAACAGTTATTTTGGGTACGTAAATATTAAGGTGTATTCATACATAAGTATTAGTACATGTAGAAGTATTTGGTGTTTCAAAGATCTTATCTCTCCTGAATACTTCCTCCCCTAAATTGTGTTAAATTCCCTAATAAACCATTTCAATTCTTTAAACTATAAATTTGCATTCAGTCTAAATTTGTGGGCGTGGTGGGAGGTGTGATTCAGTATTCCACATTAAAAGTCAGCTTGCAGAGACTGCTCCCGTGAGAGAGAAGAGCACCATGTGCAGACCCCACTAACAAGTTTTTCCAATAAGGAAGGCAAGCCATGTTTTAACATCCTGACAAATCATTCTGGTTCGTGACTCAAAGATTTAAAAGAATAAATCACAGGGGGAATCTGTATTTATCCATGAAAAATTTTTAGTTTATCGGTATTCAACATTCTGAACCTGAATACTCTTTTAAAAGATGCACCTAAACTAAGTCCCTCGATTTGATTTTAATATTCCTTGCCCAGGATAATCTCATGTGGGTCCAGCTGCTCCATGGAAATGTACAGCTTTTCCAGATAGCTACAGAGGGAGCAGTGTAATGATCAGATTTTCCAAGTGTCAGAATTAATGTAAGGCCTAAGAATGTGAAACCTCTGTCATATACAAAACCGGAAATGTTTCTCAGAGCTGGATGTCTAGATCTTGTCTCATGACCAGCCCTGTTTATGATTAAGAAACCAGGCATTCTTCCTAGTGAGTATCTATTTCTGGATCGTCCCACAAAATCATCTGCATGCCTGTGCAAAAATTATTCCTCAGATAGAATGTGAACAAAACAAATCTAGTAGATGCGGAGCTTGAGATATAGGCTCAACGGAATCTATAGAAATGCATAAGGAAATAAATTATATTCTGCACTATATAATTTTACAGATTGAAAATAAATCAATACTTATGAAGTGTCATGGAAGTAGAAACTGAATGTCAGGACTTCCTATTTTCTGCTTGTAGACTTAATTCCTGCAATACAAAAACAGGGGTGTTATATATATATATATATATAAAATATATATATATTTTTTTTTTTTTGTCATGAAGTATTTTCAATTTCTTCTTCAATGTCTCATAGTTACAACAGGAATGAGGATTGACATAATCACAGAAAAGTTCAAAGATTATGGAATAATGTAATGCAAATTTGGACTCTTGCAGGTCTCTCATTCTAGAAGTTAATATTCAGTCCATGAAGCTATTTCACAAAAAGAGCAGGAGTCTCCAACAGCTGTTTTAAAAGCAGGAGTCTATAACTATGATTAGCTAAAATTTTTACTCAGTGTTTGTGTATACTGGGAGATAAATTGAATGTTGGATCATTGGCACTCAGTAAAATTTAAGGGAGAAAATGCATTTGAAATATTAAAAACACGGAAGTTCTGCCCAGGGAGAGAAGCACAAATCTTGATCCTGAAAGACTTCAAAGTCAAACAAGTGATGCTTAATTTCATGGAAATTTTCTGTAACCTAATTTTGTATTTAAGTGCCTGAGTTCAAACTAATATATTGGAGTTATGCCAGAGGAAATACAAAGGGAAGAAAACCAGAACTTTGAACAAGATATATGGAGTTTTCTATGCAGCAAAGACTATTTTACTTCTTTTCTGATAGTATACAGAATTCATAAGGATCCTGTTCATAATTTAAAGGACTAATCATAGCCACAAAGCTGTTAATCCACCTTTAAGTTAACTTAATGTTTATATAAATAAAGCATTTTTGTACCTTTGGGAAAGTTTGTTTGTGTGGATTTGGGGGGGTTTATGTTTAAATGTTTCATTTCTACATGTGGTACAAGAAGCTGTTAAGTTGGTTGAAAATCATTAATAATACAGTTTGCATGCAAATATTGCATAATTTCACTGACATATTTTCAAATTATTAGCATGAGACCATATTTTTTTTAAATATTGTAGGCAAACTTAAACTGCAATGGATGGTATATGGTTTAATGAATATTTTCCTATGATTCAAATATGAGCTTAAAAGTATTTTTAAATGCGTTTAGTTTCTCCTGGCAAGCACTAGTGTTACTTTAGGAGTACATAAATAAGCCAACAAACATCAATTGTAATAGCTTTTATCATCCGTAGCTTAGCATAATCTTACAGTGTGATATGAGAGAACCTGAAAAAGTGAAAAAGAGTGGACTTCTAGTCAAGGTTCTTGAGACATATTTATGGCCCTGGAAATCAACATCATCATTACCTTACATTTTAAATTGATAATAAAACATGTTCTAAAATTCTTTTTCAGACATCAAATGCTCTTCAAATGAAAAACTAACCCATTTATGTTATGATTTTCAGACCTTAATAGCAATCTTCTTATGTTTTCCACCTTCTCAATATATTCCTTCTGTTCCTCCCTTTACTCATTAGCAGAACTAGTTTTTCTCACCAAAGAAATTCAACTTAACATTTCTTATGTATACTTGTAAATACATACATATGTATTTATACTCCCAGACATTAACATAGTCATAAACACTCGCAATGTATGTATATGAATTGAGGATTAATAGCTTGATCTCTTTTCAGCTAAAGAATATCTGGACTGCTTTTTTTTTTTTTTTTTTTTTTTCATATTCACCACTTTTTAGAATGTGGAGTGGTATCACAGACTGAAATAATAGTACTCTATATATCTCAATTTCCAATAAATTTACTTATTTTTTCTGATACCTCCTCTTTCCTCTTTTTGACAAGATTTGAACCACTGTGAAAGAAGTTACTGTGGAAAGAGTACATGAATGCAAGAGTTACTGAAATCCACAACAGGACTATGAGACTCAAGACCTAGCAGAGACTACTGTTTATTACACAGGCTAGAGCAGAATTCAAGAGTAGTTACAGTATATTGAGCTAACATGAGATTAAAAACAAAACAAAACAAAACTGAACTTTATTATTAAATGTAAAATTAATTAAAACAGATACAGTGCACCTGAATTCTACCATAATCAAGGAACAGGAAATAAAACCACCATCAAGACCTCTGACACAGTCCTCAACAACATCCTTCTCTCTAAATTTAAGAGATATGGGTTTGATGGGTGGACTGTTCAGTGGCTAAGGAATTGGCTGGGTAGTCACATCTGGTGGCTCTAAGTCCGGATGCAAAATGGTGACAAGTGGTGTTCCTCAGAGATCCATACTCAGACCAGTGTTGTTCCATATCTTCATTAATGATATTGACAGTGTCATTGAGAGCACCATCAGCAAGTTTGCTGATGACACCAAGCTGGGTGGTGTGGTCGATATGCCAGAAGGACAGGATACCATCCAGAGGGACCTGGACAAGCTGGAGAAATGGGTCCGAGTGAACCTCATGAGATTCAACAGGGCCAAGTTGGGCCTGCACCTGAGCTGAGGTTAACTGCAGATATGAATACAGGCGGAAGGAGGACAAACTTAAGAGCAGCAAAGTGCAAAAAGACCTGGGAGTACTAGTGAACCAAAAGCTGGACATAAGCCACCGATGTGCAATTGCAGCCCAGAAGGCCAAACATATCCAGGGCTATATCAAAAGAAATGACCAGCAGATCGAAAGAGGTGATTCTGCCCCTCTACTCTGCCCTGGTGAGATCTCACCTGGAATACTGTGTCTATGTCTGGAGCCCCCAACACAAGAACAATGTGGACCTGTTGGAATGTGTCCAGAGAAGGGCCACAAAAATGATTCAAGGGCTGGAGCACCTCTCTTATGAGGACAGGCTGAGGGAGCTGGAGTTGTTTAGCCTAAAAAAGAGAAGGCTCTGGAGGGACCTCAGAGCAGCCTTCCAGTATCTCAAGGGGGCCTGCAGGAAAGCTTGGGAGGGGCTTTAGGGTAATGGTTTTAAACTGAAAGAGGATAGATTGAGGTTGGAGATCAGGAGGAAAATCTTTAGTGTGAGGGTAGGGAGACATTGGAACAGGTTGCCTGGAGAAGTTGTGGAAGTTCCATCCCTGGAAACATTCAAGAACAGGTTGGATGGGGCTCTGAGCAATCTGATCTAGTGGGAGGTGTCCCTGCCCATGCAGGAGAGTTGGAACTATATGATCTTTACGGTCCCTTCCAACTCTAACCATTCTATGATTCTATAAAAAAACTTGACTGCCAGAACACTTTGTGACTGAATAGCTATCACAGATTCCTCAATCTCTTAAGATTAATCACTTCCAAGCCTCAGATTCTGCACAGGTATAAACTGAATCTCACAAGTGTTCAGGAAGACTTGTTCTGAGATGATGATGATCTACTTGCTGCCTGCAGAATATTTGCCAGGAGTATTAGGATGAACTTAGTTTCTCGTGAAAAAAATCTGAAGTACAGATGGTGTTCCCACCATTAATAAATAATGACATATTTGGAAGTGTCTGCACACAATATATTGAACATGAATCTAGTAATAATGACTGCATTTACCCAAGGAACAGGTGACACAGGTACCAGACTCCTTGACAAAAAAAATGAATTAACCTGGATTACATCATTCTCCATTCTCTCTTTTGAACTGTGTGTGACATGGGGAGACAGAAAGAGGACAAATAAATGAGAAGTGCATCATTCAATTCAGGTGAGATATGGATCTTCAGAAGTGCCTTTTTCTCTGGGAATGTTTGGCAACAACCTCAGAACAATGTTTTATTTCCCTATTGGAATCTAAATTAGATAATTAGCTCATTATTTTTTGAAGAGTCTTTGAAATAAATTTCCTCTTTTAAAACTTTGGCTTCTGTTTGACCAATATTGCAAATATTAGCAGCCACACTATATTCTGAAAAATATTAATTAACTGGCATATGATAACAATTTTTCTATGCTGTCTCAACAAGGACTTTTTGTGATTAATCAAAAAAAAAATGGATCTGAGTAGAAACTGTGAAATAGATATTTATCTTCTCATGATCATCATGCTGTAATTAGGTACTTGCATCATTGCTAGCAGGGAAAGTAGATAAGATAATGATTAAAATTTCAGAATGGTGGGGTTCTGTAAAATGAAATGTACTGCGTATTAATTATCAGGTTTTCTTTCAAACGTATTTCCAGCAGAACAATGGTCTTAAATAGGGTCAGATCTCTCTGCTTTTTCTGTGTATCTACTGACATGAAAGAAAACTTATTGAAAAAAAACAAAACAAAAAACCAAAAAAAAACAAAAAACAAACTTCTGTTAGATCTTCTAGACTAGGACCTTATGAAGCTGTGGTATGCACTGAAACTAGCAATGAATGAACCCACATTTATTTATTTAAAATCTTCAAAATTGTTGAAGTCCATCTTAGCTTCTTTTTTGACTTATTCATTGTACATTTAAATTCCATATTTCAGTGTTAAAAATCATGTCTTCTTTTCTGCTTGAGATGTGGCCACCTTTCACAGTGATATTTGTGGCCACAACTCATAAGAGTATATTTTATCCAGAATATTGCTTTCTCTGCTGAATATTATCAAACATAGATCTACGTGTTGTCTCTGTTTACCTCTCACTGAAGTCAACAGAGAGGCTTAAGACAGCATTAGCAGTTGGATGAGACTTGACTTAATTGTCAGCAAACAAGACTGAAAGATACTAAATTGTTTGAATGTTATTTGTTATTGCCAGAAGTTGACAGAATACTAGCTTCTGGTTTGGGTGAAGGAGGGGTGGGGGGAATTTTGCCTCACTTTTTTACAGAAAGTGCTTCAGCTGTGTATCGTGGCTGTAAATCTGATCAACTGTATACTGGGCAGCATTAGGAGAAGTATAGTCACAGGTTGAGGGAGATGATCCTTCCACTCTGCTCAGAAGTGGTGATACCACATTTGGGACCACATCTGAGCTATTGTCTTCAGTGCTGGGCTTCCCAGTACAAGAAAGACATGGAAATACTGGAGAGAGTTCAGCAGAAGGCCACCAAGTTCATCAGACATCTGGAGTACATAACACAAGGAGGAGAGGCTGAGACAACTGAAGTTGTCCAGCCTGTCATAGAGTCCCAGAATGACTGCTTGCCTCAAAACAGGGTTTCCCAAGAAGTCAGGCATTAACCTCAGATGGGGCTTCATTTGATAAGCCATTTGGACCCTTAACTCACAAGTATGGCCCCTCAATCGTTAACCACCCAAAAAAACTGGACACTGACCTTGAAAGGGGAGCCATTCTTTTGGTAGCCACCTGATAAATGGGACACTGTCCTTATGCGGCAAAGAACAGTGGCGAGAAAGAGGAGCCCTGCAGAGGCAAAGGCTTTTTGGCCATCTTGCAAACGACCAATTTGCTGTTTAAGGGCAGGACACAGGTGTGAAAATAAGGGTCATTGCTCAGTCAACCTTGTTGGGGGAGATCAAATGACCACCTGGACCCCCACTCTCCACTGCTCTCTGAGCAGGAGATAGGACAAGATGACCTCCAGATGTTTCTTCCTACTTATATGGTATTGTGATTCTATAATTTAATGTTTGGCTTTCTGACCAGACAATAAGGATGTTATTTGCAGAGCTCAGGAACGTACAGGAAGTCTGTTCTTTAAAAAGTATCATGTGCCTCTGCTTCAACTCTAGAATGATACATAATATCTAACTTCTCTGATTAGACAGTTATCAGTCTTTTTTATTCTCATTTTTAAAAATTCTGCTGATAACATCTAATTGCAAAATTATGGAACAGTCTGTATCCAAGTCTGATTATGACTTAGTCAGACAATGTATTTAATTTTGCTTGGAAAACTTGCCCAGTATTTGGAATAGGTTTCCTTTTAAGATTTTTAATGTACTGTAGATATAACAATCAAATTAGGCAATAAAAGATGTTTTAAGACATGAAAAAAGGTTTTATAAATAAAGAAAGGGCAGGAAGAAAAAATGGAAAATATAAATAACTCTGCCATATAACTGAAGGTAATCTTAATGACACCCATAATACTCATAATGCAGGAAAAGTAAATTAAATTAGCCTTCTATTACAGTGATATTTCATGATGTACATTAGTACATTGTCTAAATTACTGTTTATTAAACTGCCACTCAGTTGAAATCACACTGAATCACACTAAAACATCTGTCTTTATTTTAGAATCCATCTGAAATTGGTGACCTAATTCAAAACAAATGAACTTGTACAAACTTAACACGTTTTTTTACTTGTGTAAATTTTAGAAATGCATTACAAATTTTAAATGCAGATTAAAGCAGTGAGAACAAAAACACAGTATTTTTTATTTTATTTGCTTTTAAACCTTCAGTTATTCATCTTATCTACATTATTTTACCTATTCAGATAATATTTTCATTTACCTCATGTTCCTTTAAGAACTGTCAGTTTTTGTCACATCATGCAGATTTGCTGTAAAGTGAAGAAAGTGTTGGAAGCTCTTATTTCTCCACCAATTAACAGGACAAGGACATAATTTTTAATAGATTTTACATTAGCAGGTAATGTTGATGCTATCCTGCAAACAATTTCTCTATATTACTGGAGGTACAACCGTTCTTGCAGTCATCAAGGATATGAGACGGGCACCTGGGTTTTGTGTATATCTTAGGTTCTGTCCAGAATAATGCAGATTCTGATAAAGTGAAGAAGCTCAGCTAATTTAAACACATTAGATGTGATTTGTATGCTTTAAATTAGTCCACCTAAACTTGGGTATTTTGTCTACTTTGTCCTCCTATAGGTCGTAAAAATAGATGGGGCTGTCAGAGCCTATCATCCAGGCACATTCATCTCATAGGCATCAGAGGGATCTTCCAAAAGGCTTCAGAAATAAAAAAAGCGAACAAACAACTGTGGAATCTGAAATATATTTGATTATGCCAAGATCACTTATTTCTACATTTTAATCAGTTTCTATCTACATACTTTGTGTTTTCTTCCTTTATATGCATGCCCTTCCATAGAATCACAGAACGGTTGAAGATAGAAGGGACTTTTGAAGGTCATATGGAATGCTTCTGCTCAAACAGGGCTACATAGAGCTACATACAGCCAGTTTTCCTGGACCATGTCCAGATGATTTTGGAGTATCTCCAAGAATGGAAATTCCGCAGACTATCTGGGCAACCTGTGCCAGTGCTCAGTACACAAAATAGGTATGACTGAGTCAAGCTATTTCTTACTCTACACCAAAGAAGTCTGAAACACCTGCTTTAACATTAGTTACTTTGACAGATTAAACATTTGTATTCACAAGAGCCTAATTAATCAACCAAATTGATAGTAGCACACAATATCTGCTACATAAAAAAAATACTGTGCATATTGTACTTTCCAGGTCTACTACATTTTCAGTTATGAGAGTGGAAGCATTTATTGTGTATGTTAGATAAATCAGATCAACTATAGTTAGCAGACCATGTATAGTATCTGTTGATTGCGCATTTATAGTTCTTTAGGTAGAAGTGATTATTTTTTGTTGGTATGAAGAAGATTTATTAATATACACAAGGTCAGAGAGGGAAATAGGGATAAAAATTAGATTTGATATTTAAGAAAGGTTAAAAAAGTGTTTAAAGGTAGTATCACTGATAGAATGAATTTGTGGGGTAAGACACAATAGACAGAAAAATTATAACTTGGATAGAACAATTATGATTAGTAACTTCAGTGTTAAGACTATAAACTTAATTCAGTGAGATAGAAAATTAGAAGCCATTGATTTGGAGACCAAACTAATGAATAAGGAAGGTAGTCCTAAACATGGAATTTTCAATGGACATTAGGAGTACAAAAAATTAGAAATTAAATATTATTAAAGTGATGTATTACATAACTAAAAGATGGTGCATTAAAAAGAATAAAAAATAGAGCAGAACAGAAGTGTATCAAAATGTTTCAAAGTACCCAGGAATTACACCTAAACAAGAGAAACAGCAAGAAGAAAATCCTCTGTGCTGGCATAACAAGAGGGATGATAAATTAACATTGGTAAGGTATGAAGAAAACAAAACAAAACAAAAACTCCTGCACTATTTCACGCTAAGTAAGAATGTTAATTACTTCCTGGAACCCATATTCACTTCTGCATGGAACAAACTGTAGGACTGTCAGTTTAAATAGCAATCACAGACACAATTAGTTCAAAGATCCCCTTTGGCATCAATCCATACAGCATGGATGATTTTTGTGTGGACAGTTTTGGTACTCCTAACTTGTAACCCATAGAACGCTAGCTATAAATTTGTCAGAGCTGTAGTGTCAAGTTCATGTGGCCTGAAGAAAAAAACATGAAGAGACAAAGGATGTAAGTATCTTTCTTATGCTGCCTAGTACGTGAAAAGCAAGTAGTTTAGTATTTTAGGAAATAGTAATTGTTATTAGAACAACAAAACACTTAACTGTGATTTAACTAAGATACGAGAAATGTTGCAAGGGTATTTGTCTGGAAAGGAATAGTTCCTCTGGCAATTTTCAGAGGTCTTGAAGCAAAGTAAGACAAATCTGTTCAAGTATTAACAAGAGTTATAAAATAACAACAAAAAAACCCCACCACAACTGTTCAAATGTAATTAGGAGTGCATAGAAAAGGAAACATTTTAAGGACACATTTATTTAGCAAAAAAAACCAAACAAACAAACAAACAGAAAAAGGCAATTACATTAAAAAAATTCATGAGAATTGATATATTCATTAAGAAAACACAGAGTATTTGTGCAATTTTCTTAATTTAAATGGTCTACACTCAGATTAGAAATCACTTCAATGAAACTCAGATTCTGTTTTATTTTTGTAAGCCAAAAAGCAATGCACTTATAATTAAATCTTCCCGAAGTGTTAAGTGAAACAGCAAGGAAAATAAGTTTAGGTAAAACTTCAGTAAAAAAATTTGAAGTATTTGTTTGACATTTAATAGCTACGTGGAAAAAAAATCACAACACACGACCAAGTGCCATGTACCTAGTTCATTGCATCTTCAATGAATGAATAATAAAAAGATACTAAGGAAGAAGATAAAACAGTGATTGTTTTAATTACCACACTGACACCAGCACTTGGACCTTATAATAAATACTGTATTTTAAGAAATATATGATGGTAGTAACAATTTTTGTTTCTTTTCTAAGTATGTCACTCATATAAAACTACAGTCTGGCATTCAAAGAAAGCTTAGCTTTATCTCCTAAATGTGTTACACTGCTTCATATATATCATAGAAATCAGTGAGAAAACCAGCAACCTGGGCTCTACAAACTATGTTATACTAGAACACTGTCTAGAGCAGCACTGCTGAGAGATAGTATGCTTACATGACATGTGTACATCGGATATTGTGGAGTTTTACCTGTTATCAGCTGTGACTTAATTTCAATTCTGCTAGCTCTACAAAAACCCAGTGAGACAATAATAACTTATATGAGAGATGATAACAAGGAAGGAAAAAAGTCTCACCTGAACAGAGATTAAAAAAAGTTTGTTTTGAAAATGAAACATTTAAAACTGCATGTAGAGAGGAAAAACTGAACATGAAAAGCTATTCAAAGTGAGAAACTGAGAAGTAAAGTAGGAGTACTATACAATTTGGTGACTGCTTATAGCAGAAGAAATGGAGCAAGAAATAGATATATGTGTAGGGTCAAAAGTGAAGTGTAGGAGACGTATAACGATGGAGATGTTGGCATGCAGGAAAAGGAAAATAATTTCCTGTTGAAATGGGAGAAGGATTAGGGTTATAAAGTAGTTGATGGAGTTAAAAGGGAGGGAGAGGAGGAGGAAATTTGGCTATGAATTTTAGACAGATTGGATAAGTGGGAAGTAAGTTGTGAACAGTACAGAGAGGTGGCATTTGCATTTGCACCTACAGTTGCAGGTATTGAGTGATAACCTCCTATGCAATAGTCTTAGTTGTAACAGCAAAAACTAAAGAAGGGGAGAATTTTTTTAGTGGGATAATGTAAAAGTGAAGGATGTGCATTTGTTGGTTCCATCACAATTTTTTTTCAGACAAAGAAATTAATGCTGTGATTATACGGTTAATTCTTATGACTGTATCATTTAATGTGCTGCTTGAGAAATTATTATTTTTTTACTTAGTGACATTTATGTGCTTGTCTCCAAAAAATAACAATTTGAATTCTTATGCATATACAGCTAAATCTGGAAATTGTTATTCACAGTAGGTCAATTAAAAAAATGTGATTGAATATTGAAAGAAACTCAACAGTCACAAGAACTGAGATTTATGACAGAATATAGACTAGACTTAGACACCAATGTTTTTCAAACTAAGAACTACATATAAAACACTGACAATGGCCCAATTCACGGTCAGAAGCTTGGCTTGCCCATAACAGGGTGAAAGTTCTGCTATTGGTTACATAAAGCCCTGGATTACCTTAATTTTGGCCCTTCAGTGTTAGTGTTATTATCTAAGTCTTTTGCTTTATCCTAAGAAGACCTCCACTGCACTGTGATAGTGCAGAAGATGTGAAATAAACTGTGAAAGTTTATAAATCAGAATGGATTAGATCAGACTGAAGGACTAAAACCAGTATAATTGAGTCTACAAATTAAACTGAAGAAGAGGATTGGAGACTATGCTCGTCTTTTTTGCAGCAGGTTGGATAAAAAAGCTCTGCCAATACTGGAAATCAAAGAGAGAAAAGGACAAAATCATGACGGAAGTTTTGCTTTTGTTTTGGTTTTCATTACTTTGCTTGATTTATTTCTTCTGTGAGCCTCACAGTGATCTCCACAAGTGTCTCACCTAGCTTACATAAATTCTAACAGGTGGTCTTAGTGTTGGATTTTCCATCTTTCCAAATTGGAGTATGGGATTTTCTTTGCTTATTTTTTTGGTTATTGGTTGTCTGGTTGTTGCTGGTTGGTTTTGTGGGTTTTTTAATTCTTACTTATTTATGAAAACCTGTATTGAACAGATGGGCTTTGCATTTTGGCCACATAGACTTAATTCAAAAGGATTAAAGCCAAAACTGTTTAGTACATTGCACTTGCCATATTCTCATATTATCTTTTTTGTCTAAGTTGTAATGCACAATAATAAGTAGCACCACTGTCATGTCCCACAGCATGGGTACGGCATTGTCATGTCCCACTAGGTGGGCACAGCTCCCCAGAGGTGAGGACCCCAATCAGACATCATATCCCACCAGGCAGGTGGGCAGAACATCCCACAAAGTAGTCACAGCTCCCCAGAGTTTGGGGCCCAAACTAAATATCATGTCCTGCAGAGTGGGTATGACATTACGTCCCACAAAGTGGATGTGGGTATAGTTCCCCAGAGCTGGTCGTAGACCCAGGGAGATTCAGACTGGACCCCTTTTCTTTCTACACCCCTTCTCAAAGAAGAGTCAATGTGCAGCTGGATCCAATACTCCTCTCAATTAATCTCTTTTAAAAAACCCATTCTGCAAGACTAACCCCTAAAATTCTTTGCGTAGTACTCTAAGAGTAAGACTATTACGCTGGAGGCTTATACAAAATGTTACTTAAAATTGAGTAAGATTATAGAGCTTGTCAAAAGGAAACACATAAAATTATCACTCTCAAAAGCAATGGATTACAAGTAGCAGAATTTAGTAAAAATGGTGCTCACAAAACAGAAGTTTACAACTGGGAAAATTTAGCAAAATTAGAAATTATGTGCCAAGAATAAGGTTAGAAACAGAGAGAGGGTGAGAGAGATGGAAAGAGAAAGAGAGGGAGAGAAGAATAAAGAGGGGATAGGAAAGTTATCACCACCCTTGGATCCAGTGACGACGTTGGCATGACATTGTGGTCCTTGGATGGTGGGCGCATGCCCTGAGTCTGCCTCTTTTATGGCATCTGGCCCCATATCTACTGGTGAAGTTCCTACTTGGCACAGACTCCGTGTTGGATTCAGGAATGTTCTGGAAATGAGTGGGTGGGGCACAGGGGTCCAGATGATCACTTGCCCTCCCTATCCAGGTTGACCGAGCAATGACCTTTATTTTCACCCATGCGCTCTGTCCTTAGACAGTAAAGTGATCTTTCGCAACATAGCACTGCACCTCCCACAGGGCTCCTCTTGTCAGCCCCTGTTCCTTATTGCTTAAGGAGGGTGTCTCATTCGTCAGGGTGGCTACTGAAGGAGGGGCTCATCTTGCAAGGACAGTGTCCAGTTTATCCAGATGGTTACCAAATGAGTGGCTCTCTTTGTGAGAAAAGGGTCTAGGTTGTTTGTCAAATGAGGACCCCAACATAGCACAATGTCCACTTTGCTAAGGCAGCTGTTTTGAGACAAGTATTTTGGAAATCTAGAACCACATTTAGGACAGAGATGTAATTTCAGAATAAAAATTCTCCCTTAAATCTATCTAAGGTGTTATTTACAACAACTTTAAGATAGTTCTTTTCTTTGGCTCCATCTAGCTAAATGCCATTAGCACAGATGGGAATGGAGAAGAGAGATATACATCATTGGTTTGCAGTCCATATAATTTAATTCTGAGTAGTCTTAAACCTTGCATCAAAATATATTGGTCAACAGTGACAGACTATTACAGTGAAGACTATTAAAGTCTGAGCCCTAAAGTGTTGTGGTTAGACCTAAACAATCCAGTTACCATGATAATTAGACTTACTTAATACTGACCTCCTAAACTTTGTCTCAAGAACTGATGGTTTTGTGAAGCATTTATCAGATCACAGATAGTTTATGGAATATTTGCTATTTATCTGTAGAAACCTGTCTGGTCTAATGGTGAGGCTTTCTTCATTGCATATAGATGCAACCAAATACCACTGAAATTGTTCTGCCATTTATTTTTCTGTGTAAAAAAACACTGTAGTTGTCACACTTGTGTTGTGTGAATGATGGAGGAGGTGACATGAAACAATGTAACTTCTGTACTGTGGTATGTTATACTAGCAAAAGAAAATTCTCCTGTGGGTAATGAACATAAATTTAGTTTTTTTCAAAAGAAAGTGACAGATTAAGTGATTGCTTTGGAGTAACAGCCTAGAATTTAGAGTACACTCTAAATTTGATGCAAGAGGTCCAAACTGGATACTTTCACCGCAAGAAGGGCTCTGAATTCCTGATTACACTGTATAGCTTAATATATAGTAGAGAATAGGTTAATTGGCAAGGGGAGGTTAAAATTTTTATTTTACCGTTTTCTCTTCCAGTAAATAGTAATTGGACTCTCATAAAAATTAATAAAAATTAATCACGTGGGAAAACGAAGCACTTGTCTAGTCAATTTTCCTTTGGAATTTTTGAAGTTTTTTATATAAAACAAAATATCTTCAAGAGTGGAGAGAGAGTGTCTTAGCTCTCTTTGTTAAATTAAAAGGGTTTAAAACACTTTAATGGAAGTTGTCCTTTCTTTCCTTGGTTTCTATAGTTCCCAGTTCTTCTTATAGACTCTTTAGGTCAAACTGTCTAGTGTGAGTTTTAATCCATTTGCCTTTAAAAAAATATTGTAATTCAAAAGATAGAAGAAATACATATAAAAGCATTAATACAAAAAATGTCTATAAAAATATTTCTTTAATTTTTAATGTGAAGAGTGCTTAGAAATAGCTTTTCTCATTTTTCCATAAACAGGTTATGCAGCAAGAAAAACAAGGACAGCTCAGGCTCTTTATGCTTTATTAATGACACAAGGTTTCAATATCAAGGATCATAACTCATATACAGAAATCTAATATATAAAACACACTAGCCAGTGACTGAAAGAAAAGAGTTTAGCAATATAGAAGCTAAAATACAGTTTAACATAGTTTTTTAAAAAAAATCAGTACAGAAGTACAGAAATTTAGTACAGAAGAGCATCATTTATATAAAAATGCTATGAAGGAATTACTGGAAAATTTTCTTAGATTAAGATAACTTCTGTGAGAGTGTTCGTTTCTGTTCTTGACATTTAAACTTGCAAGCAGTATTTAAAGATATGTCTGCATGTATTGTTGAAATTTTCTAATAAATACTTATTTATTTTTGCTTCTTCTGAAGCAGGTAATTCAAACAATATGGTTAAGTAAGCATATATTCCTAAGTGTTATCTTGACTTTGTAAGCCTTGGAACTCAATGTCAGATTAGCTAAAGAAGCCAATACAGTCAAGGCGTTTCAGTTACAGCAATACCTCCATTAAGAAATAATTTAGTGGCATTTGTTTTCATTAAAATTAATTATTTATGTTTAGCTGGGACATTTATGAAAGCATTTTAATTTTATTTAAAATGTATATATTTAGATGCCGGTTAGTTTTGCAGAGTGTGCATTCATTAGTATTTCTAAAAACTCTGTGTGCTTGAAAAGGCCTGATCACTTCAAGGAAGACAGGCCTTTCTCAGTAGTTCCCAGTGTCATAACAAGGGGTAACAGGTATGAGTTGGGACACAGAAAGTTCTATTTAAATATAAGGAAAAAAATATTTACAATGAGGGTGACGGAGCACTGGAACAGGCTGCCCAGGGGGACTGTGGAGTCTCCATCTCTGGAGATACTCAAAACCTGCCTGGATGCAGTTCTGTGTAAAGTGCTCTAGGTTATCCTAGTTCAGAGTGAGAGTTGGACTAGATGATCCCTAGAGGTCCCTTCCAACTCTAGCAATTCTGTGATTCTGTGATTCTGTGACTTTTGTTATTAGTATTTGGAAAAACTTTATTTGAATTATATATGGGTTTTATGATGA
Organism: Chaetura pelagica; assembly: GCF_000747805.2. Taxonomy (NCBI): domain Eukaryota; kingdom Metazoa; phylum Chordata; class Aves; order Apodiformes; family Apodidae; genus Chaetura; species Chaetura pelagica. Next base: position 4,874,708 of record NW_009970720.1, read on the forward strand.
TTCCTAAATCAGTATCTATGTAGACAGCAGTGATTTTGCATGTGATACAACTCCAGTAAGAAGAAAGCACAGCAAAACATCTACATAAAATCCCTTTAGTTTAATTCTTTGGGAAAAGATTTACTCCTTTTCCATGAAAAAAAAAAAAAAAAAATTGTATTCAAGTTCTAAGTGTATACCAATTCTTTACTTACTAATACTTAATCAAATCTTCAAAAATACTTTCAACCAGGATTTCAAAGTAGCCTTTAATTAAATTATAGCCCTTAACTAATTATTTTTCCTACTTCTATAACTCCTATGTACCAAATCAGAATCAGATCTCCGCTGCCATCAAGATCAAGATTGTTCAAGATCAAATGCCTCCAACAATGATAAAGTGCAGCAACTTCCACTGTCCTCACCAGAGCGAGACAGGAAAGTGATAGTGTTCCAGGATGTTCACTGAGTTATCAGGGTACAAAATTTAAATGCAGTATCTGTAAGTCTAAAGCATAATTCTGTTTGAGAGATGGCAAGTCAGGAACAACCCAAACCTGATGTACATACAAATGGTACACAGACTCTCTGCAACATCTTTCCAGGGCATTGGAACAGCTTGCCCAGAGTGGTGGTGTAGTCACCATTCTTGGATGTATCCAATAAATGTGTAGGTGCGGCACTCCGGGCTTTGCTGTAGTGGCCAAGGTTGTTAAGGTTTGGGGGGTTTTGGGAATGTTTTCTGGTGGGGAGTGTGTGGTTGTTGTGTTTGTTTAGGGTTTTTTTGTGTTGATTGTTGGACTTTGTGATCACCAAGGTCCCTTCCAATCATGACAATTCTGTGATTCTCTTTTTGTTGAGAGGTGGGGTGCTGCAGAGATGGGCCCTGTGAGATGAGTCTAGGATTGCCCTATGCTGGACACAGCTGGTTCCATCCTTCTCCAAGGGACAAACCATAGGGCAATGCTGAGCCCCTCAGCTGAAATAGTTGTGCCTCTGTAGAATCGTACTTATGAAAAGGCAGTAATAACTAAGACAAAGGAATAACAAAACCAAGAGAAGTTTGTGGTGATCCATGGCAGAACTGGTAACAGCCTGAAAGGCCTGTAGGCCATGGAGGACCAGTGGTGGAGTAAACACAATGAGTAAGAAGGATTAACAGAAGAGTAAGAAATAAGGAGAGGCAGAAATTAAGTGTTGTGCCCTGATCCAAGCCTCCTCTGATACCTGTGCCTCACCCAAGGGATTGAGAATAACCTGAGGTGATAATGAGGTGATTAAAAGGTGAGTAGAGACCAGGAAGATGGGATGGGAGGTGTCTGGAATGATGCTGGCCCTGGGAAAGAAGGAGAAAAGGTATTTGCCCACGGATTTTAAATGTTTGTCTTATCTGTTTTTCAGTACCCAAACTAGTATTTAAATATTTTATATTATGTTAAATTACACAAGTTTGGTCTCTTTTTCCTATGACAGTAATTGGTGATTTCCTCATTTTTCTTTTACCTCATGAGTTTTCTCACTCATATATTCTTCCTCATCCTTTTTTGAGGATGTGGGAGGGAGTAGGCAGCTGGGTGGATGTTTGACTGTTAGCAAGGGTCAACCAACCATGCCTTGCATATTATAAAATTCACTAGGTTAGCCAAAGGTGTGCAGATTAAATCAAAACTAAATGTCATAGATTTTATTTCTTCACCCTTGTTTAAACATTTCCTATAATTAGTACTATAGATATTCTCACAGTTTTCTCCCTTTCCTCATTTAATTTTTGTTTTGATTCAAAGTTAAACTGTTTTGTTGTTTTTTTTTTTCCCAAATGGGAATGTTAAATCCTTATACTCATTTATTTTCTTGGCTAAGTTGGAAGCAGCAGGGTCAAAAAAAACAACCTCTACATATACAAACAGAAAAGAAAAATAAAAACTGGCCAATCACATTGAAAAAAACAGGGATCTTGCATTGGGAGTGATTATTGAAATGAATGACTAACTTAAAGCAAATATTCAGAACTGCGAGTCAGGGACACACATACATACAATACCAAAGATGTAAAGCCTGGAGCAAGACAGGTCTTAGGATAAAGGTTTTTTTCTAATAGTTCTCTACTGGTTTTCTGACTTTGAGGAGTCTATACTTAAGCATGTAGTGAAGTCAGGTATTTAACTTGAGAAGGTGTTTTTCAGAGACAGAAAAATTTTAACAATTACATAATAACTCCATGTCTTTTTGTGAACACAACCTTTACAGTCTTCATTTGATATGAAGTCAGAAGTTACAATCCAGTTTTCCAAGTCTCAATCTGGAGCACTAGTCACAGACCTTTGCCTTATTGTTCTCTTTATGTGTATAATATCACAATTTATAGGAATCTGCTTCTTTTTGAGGCAGCGTAAAAAGTGAAAAGTCATTGGTGTGCTATTATTATTTCTACCCATGAGAAATACAGAAGGAAAAATATAAGGAGAAAATAAAAATAAATATAATAACAATCCTAATACCAGTAGGGTAATATTAAGGTTTTTTCCACTGAGTTCAGAGAGATTGTTTTCAACCACGTAATTTTTGATAATGATTTTTTTTAATGCATAACCTTGTTTGTCTGTGCTGTTTAACCTAAACTGAATTACAGTTTTACTGGGAAGTTGGATACTTTTTGTGAATGGAAAAAAAATTAATATTTTTTATGGAATATTTTTTCAGCTTTTCTTGTTCAGTTTTTTTCTCTGGTAACATAAAATAAGCTGATTTCAAGATCTGAGCTGTTGGCACCAGAGTATATAGGAATAAAGAAATAATCTTTTATTATAATACATATTATATTTTCCTTTACTTTTACTAAAGCAAGTTAATCACAATCTGCTTGCTATGGACTGATACTTAGTGAGAGAATGGCCTAGGAATTAATATACTGAAGTTGGTATCAGGCATTCTTTCTTAAAGGTATGGGTTCATGTCAAGAACATACTTCAAGTAATTTTATTTGTTTTCAATTCTTAGCCTAAGGATAAAAAAAACAGAAGAAGTGTGTTGTTTTTTTTTTTTCTCTAAAGGACTCTTCCTGTTGTCTGGTTTTGACTAGATTTTCTCCTTTAGAACTGGAATAATAGTCTGTTGAAATTCATATGAGCACCAGGAAAATTATGATTTCATAGAGAAAGCCAAGACACCTCAAACTCTGGCCAAGCTGGGCGGTACAGCTTCCTCATAGGAATTTGGGAGCAGCCTGCAACCAACAGTGGGCTGCCAGTGTTGGGGCAACACACAGGAGCCCCACATCAGGGTGTGGGGACAGCTTCTGGGGCACGTCCTCAACAGTGGGTATGTTGGCACAGGAACAGAAGGAGAAGAAGGTACAAAAAACTGGAGCAGCTATGTCTCCTGCAGGAGGAAATCCCCATGGCTGGGGAATGAGCTGTGTGTGCATGTGTTGGATCTTTTTGGATGTTATTTACTCTAGGTAGCCTCTTTATAAATTAAAAAGAAATTTTGATTAGACAATTGGAAGAAATTCTTTAGTGTGAGGGTAGTGAGGCACTGGAACAAGTTGCCTAGGGAAGTTGCGGATGCCCTCTCCCTGAAAGTGTTCAAGGTCAGGTTGGATTAGGCTCTGAGGAACTTAGTCGACTATGGGGTCTATGACTATATATGACTCTGAGATCTAGGCTCAGTGACTTCAGAACACTGATTGTGGGGATATGTTATGGGCAGTCATCAGTCTCCAGTAATTCACCATGAGAAATATGATGCTATTATTGATGGTTTATTTTTCTACCCTCTAGGATCTGCTTGGCACCATTTCTATGTGTTTACTAGTGTTTTACACACCAACATTTTCTTTGTTGGTCCACAACTCCAACAACAACAACAGATTAATTTCTCGTTTGTTTTATGTCTGTTCAACACTGGTTCTTAGTTCTGTTTGTTACACATGAAAATCAGTTTTGTCCAGTTTCTACCTGCATTTATGTAGATGACCACATATGAGTTGTTTACAGGTGTAGGGTTTATAGTGTTAAGCCTGTGGATCATGCCTTACTGTCCCATACCGGTGGTTGTCTGTTCCACATTCTCTCTCACCACTTCTGAAGGACTCTGCTAGCTTATCAGTGCTGTTTTCCTACATTACATCAATGTGTTAGAGTTGTAAGTATCTAGTTTCTCACTCTGCATGGAATAACTGTTAGTTTCTGTTATAAGAATTAGGGAACTACCACCTAGACCATGCTAAGAATTATTCAGATGACACCTAAATAAAGCTCATTCCTAGGTTCCACTTAAATGAAAGAATCAGAGTTCCTTCTACTATGTTTAATATGCAATAATAGCTAGAGCTCAAGCGAGGTTTCTCTGAAAAGGGTCCCCACCTGTTGATTGTCATTGGATTTTATATGATGCATAGGTTGCCTTATTTCCTGATGGCACTTCTGCTCATCTGAACCTATTCAGGGAGTCTGGCATCTTCTCCTCTGATTTGCTCTCACAGTGTCCAGACATTCTTTTTGTCTGTGTCTTGAGATATTTCCTTATCTTTTTTTACAGAATATCCTGTAGGTGAAGTTCTACTTACATTTCCTTACCTACCAGTTATATTTCCTTAGATAAAAACTAAGACTAAAGTACAATTCATGTGGCCTAAGGCTTCATTTGCTTCAGTCACCAGTGCTAAGCTCTGGCATGAATTTGTCTCTCAGTACAGTTCCTCCTCTCTGTACAAAACCATGGCTTTACTATACAACTATATGCACAACAAATTAGCCATAGACACCTGACCAGAAAACAAAAATAATAAAGAAATATGTAGCAGTTAAACTAAGTAAAACAAAGTAGCAGGCAGGTCAAGAAAGTTAACACAAATCAAACATGGTAAGCCTCCGTCATGAGGTCTTAAAATTTCAGTACAAATCCTGTGGTTTGCTACTTATCATGGTTATACTGTATACTGCAAAGCTAAAGAGTTACAGTTATGAAGGTTGTCTGAGTTCACCATTTCAGTCCTAATTTTGTTTAAACTGTGTGAACTAAATTCTTGTCCCTGCAGCTGCAAGGGAGTGCTTGCTCTATTTTGCAGCAGGAAGCATATCGCACCCCAGGACAGACAGTATATTATATTACATTGTAAAATCTAGCTATCTTCCTGAACCATTATTGTTGCCTTTTAAATATAAAATTAAAGCCTTTTGATCAGCTAGCAGCAATATATAGATTTTATTTATGTAATAGATATCACCCATGTTTTTTTCTTTTGTAGTTGTTACGGTTTCCAACATAGTGATAAAATGATGGATTAAAAAGTGTGTGCATTGCACTTGCTGCTTTTCTGTTCTTTCAACAGATTATCAACTAATATATCTCATTCCACTTAAAATTAGTCTCTTATATTACTTCTATTTTTTTGATTCTGAGGAAGTTAAGCCCCCCCAAAAATACTAACTGTTGAATGATCTTGGCAATCATATTTGGTGTTTACAAGTTACTTTAAAGAAAGAATGTTTAATAGTTGGTTGATGTTATCACTCTTCTTTAGCCATTTGGAATCTATTCTGTTTCTTATTTAAATTATTTGACATACACACAGAAAAACATGCCTGGAGCAGCTATGAAAATTTGTTTTGCTGTAGATCTTTAAGGGGGCTGATTTTCAATGAACAGATATTAATTTAAACTTCTCCAAAACCAGAGGTATCCTGTAACAGTCTGCAAGTATTAGAGGATGAGAAAAACCAATGTGAATAAAGTCTTGTTTTTAATTAGATATGCATTTGATCCTTTAATCAATGTTCACTGTCATAATTTGTTTGCTCTAATTTTCTACACTTCTAATGCTGAAATTAATATACAGAGTTTTAAGTGTGCCAATTTTTGCATTGACAACAACAATAATCTTCAGGTTTCCCCATTGAGCTTAATTAAATTAATGTTATCCCCAAACCATAGATAAAAAATTACACAAGCTTGGTGGTATAGCTACAATATATGTGTACTTCCATTCAAGTAAATGAGAAGGAAATGTGATTCTGTCAGTATTTAACACTAGAACAAGTTTAAAACTAAATAAACTCGCCTTGTGTAAATAGAGATATTACTATAGATTCATATATTGAAACTATATTGAAGACCCACCCATATGTTCTTAGGTTATTTTTATAGGTTATAGGTTATTTATCAAGAGCTGAAATATTTTTCTTTATTCAAACAGACAGGAATTCAATTAGTATTTGTGGACTACTAATTCCATTTGTTTTATTGTTATATAAAAATGCATAAAATTTGTCCTTTAGTTTCAAAAATTATTGACTGGCCTATGAACACTGAGGTATTTACTTTTATTGAGTATTTGACTATTTGTTATTTGAAGATCAATCATCAACTTTAAGCTATATGCTTTATTTTTTATAGACCTGCTGCAATAAAATGAGATTATAGAATAATTATCCTACAGGTCATAGGGAAAAGCATATTTAGCAGCTGTATACAACTTTCTGAAGTGGCATTTGTGTTTGCATAATCCAAGATATGCCCTGTGTTCGGCTGATCTCAGAGATTCAGATAACATGCAGCTGTACAGTGTGAAGGCCATGTAAAACAAGTAACTGTACTTGAATTTATAATGATTCAGTCTCACACATGGAAAGACTCAAGCTGAAAACACACACAGAATTCTTCAGAAGACTGCCTTATTTAACCTAATTGTATAGTAAGAGATAACACATTACATACGATACTTATTTGCAGGAGCAAAATGTGACTAATGGCAAAGCAAAGGGCAGAGCTCTTTGTCTACCAGAGAGAAGGGAGGACCTGCTGTTGGTAAGTACTGGTTCTCATTTGGTGGGTTATCCTTTGCCAGGGACACAATGCTGAATCAGTTCCTCCCTGTTCTCTTATTCTCATTCTTGTAGGGAAGAATTTTTTACCATCTATATATTTGTATTTATATATGTATGTATGGGACATTTTACTTATTTTGGATTCCTGTTCTCTGTTCTCCCTGTTACTGGTTCTATGGAGATTTCATGTTTACTTTGCTTAACTGTCCAGTAACTGAACAATTATGATTTGTGTTACTACCCTGGGGGCACTTTTCTCACTGTATTCTCCTTTTCCTTTCCTCATAAAGTAACTGCAGCATTACCTAAGGTTGCTTCAGAAACTGATATGTTACCAAATTGGTTTGCATACAGATTACAGTTTCAGGTAGCAATGGAGGAAAAAGAACTAATTTATCCATAAGTACTTTTGAATGAGAAGGAGTTTGGTGGTATTTAGCTTAATCTTTGTATTACAATTTTAAGCCAATCTAATATTTACTATTATTTGCCATTGTTTCGTGCTTTGTGTTGAATAGCATGTGCAAATTTAATTTCTGCACAACTGACATATTAGGTTAACTGGTGTACAAATAAAACTACAGAAATATTTTTTTTACAGAGGTTACTACTTCTGAACTTAGTATAAAGATACTGAAGAAACACAAAAAAATAAGCAATTATATTTATCTCAGAGGTAGATTTGAAATGGGTTATGTCTATACGGAAAAGAATAGCAACTAATGTAGGCTTCTAAGGAGAAAAGGTCTTATTTTCCTCTACCAAAAAATCAATTGTAAAGAGGCATCTGTCTTTAAGATTAAATAAAAGAGCAAAACAAGTTTGAGCTTCTGTTAGCATTCTTCTTTTTTGGTGAAATAATACTCAAGATGTCTTCACACATGCACATTTAAAATGTATAAGAGTATATAGGTAGTTTATAGGCAAAGTCTACTGAGCTGATAAATTATCCATCTTTGAAAGCAGAGCACATCCTATATCAGTTCATCAAACAAAACAATTAGCAAAGAATAAATTGCATAACACAGCTCAGTCCAGCATAAGAAAGCAGTAAATCATTGCTCTGTTGCCAGAGGCAGCTTGGTTTGTTTCTGATAATAAACGAGTGTGGATGATACTGCAGCACCAAGGGTCATTTTTAGAATGTAAAAATCCTTTCTCATCTGATATTAAAGTCTTTACCAAGAGCCCTGATGTGAAATTAATTCCCACTGTGTCATCAGTATTTAATAATTCTTTAAATATATGAGGTAGATTTTGCCCCTGTACAAAGGGAATACACAGAGTTTATAAAATACTTCAGTATTGAGTTGGATGAAGATTTAAAATCATATACAATTGATATAGTGGAATAGTGCTATATGCATATAACCAAATATGTCAAAAATATCTGGAAGGAAAAAAAAATTAAAATCAAGTAACTGGTTTAGTTAAGCTAAAACTATTCTAAGAATAACAACTCTTGTGATTAATTTAGCTATCTCATTACTGAAGACATATCTTCCTGTTTGTATTTACTGCTACTAAATAGAAAGCAACTGTGCTCTCCTTCCTCTGTATTTCTTCTATACTCCTATTCCCATGCAGAGCCACCCTCAGCTGCAACCTCCCTGTATCATGTGGCTGACTGGTACTGTGTACGGAAGTATTCTTCCTCCATGGCCTATGACCTTGATGTGGTGGATTGTTTCCTTCCATTATGAGCCAGGAAAGATCATGAAGAGGCTCATCTTGAGTGATCTCTCATGGCAAGTGCAGGCTAGTCAGGGGATCACGGCCAGCCAGCATGGGTTTATAAAAGGGAGGTCTTGCTTGACCAACTTGATGTCTTTCTGTGACCATGTGACCCACCTTTTGGATGAGGGGGAGGCTCTGGACAATGTCTATCTGGGCTTTGGTAAGGCCTTTGACACAGTCTCCTACAGCATTCTCCTGGAGAAGCTGGTGAATCACAGCATAGAAAAAGTGTACTCCTCACTGGGTAAAAAACTGGCTGGATGGCCAGGCCCTAGAGAGTTGGCATAAATGCGATTAAACTTAGTTGGCAGCCAGTCACCAGTGGTGTTCCCTCAGAGCTCAGTTTTGGGACCAGTCTTGTTCAACATCTTTATTAATGATCTGGAGGAAGGGATTGACTGGACCCTCAGTAAGTTTGCAGATGACACCACACTGGGTGGGAGTGTTGGACTTCTAGAGGGCAGGAAGGCACTGCAGAAGGACCTGGGCAGCCTGGATCAATGGGCCAAGGTCAATTGTTTGATGTTCAATAAGGCCAAGTGCCAGGTCCTGCATTTTGGTCACAACAACCCCAGGCAATGCTACAGGCTTGGGGAAGAGTGGCTGGAAAGCTTCCCAGCAGAAAAGGACCTGGGGGTGCTGGTGGACAGTCAGCTTAACATGAGCCAGCAGTGTGCCCACTGTGTTCGGCACTGGTGAGGCTGAACCTCAAGTATTGTGTTCAGTTCTGGGCCCCTCATTTTAAGAAAGACATTGAGGTGCTGGAGCATGTCCAGAGAAGTGCTATGAAGCTGGTGAAGGGTCTAGAGAACAAGTTATAGGAAAAGCAGCTGAGGAAACTAGGGATGCTTAGTTTGGACAAGAGGAAGCTGAGGGGAGACCTCACTGCCCTCTACAACTACCTGGAAGGAGGTGGTTGGGAGGTGGGTGTTGGCCTCTTCTCCCAAGTGAATAATGACAGGACTAGAAGAAATGGTCTGAAGTTGTGGCAGGGGAGGTTTAGACTGGATATTAGGAAGAATTTCTTTACTAAAAGAGTGGTCAGGGCACTGGAACAGTCTGCATGGAGTGGTGGTGGAGTAACCATCCTTGAATGTATTCAAGAAATGTGTAGATGAGGAACTTCAGGGCATGCTCTAGTGACTGAGTTTGTAGATTGTCTGTTAGTGGGGGGTTCTGGGGGTGTGTGGCATTTTGTGTTTGTTTTATGTTGGGACTCAGTAATCTCAGATGTCCTTTCCGAGTATGACTATTCTGTGATTCTGTGATTACGTAACCTAAATTTGGTTACATAATGTTACATCCTGTAACTGAGAACACAAGCCGTTACAGGTACTGACAAGCCTCAGATTTTAAAGACCTTGTTCCCCACGTGGCAAATGCCGTGTATGGATGTTGCTTCTTATTACAGACACCTAAACTTAGGTAACTAAATGCATGTAAATTCATGGAAATTGAGTATGTAAGTTCCATGCGAACTAGGTACCTAAGTTTCTACTAGACACTAAAGGTGGTCTCATCATGGTTTTGGCCTGGCTACCAACAGTGTTAGCATATAGACAGTAGTTAAACCCATAGAATAAATAAGCTAGTTCCTTAGGTGCAAAACCAGAGGATTTTCTGGAGATAAGTGACCTCTCAGTCACACAAAAAATTGCAAACTGAAGAGAACATGTCAGGTAGGCAGACTGTGAATACCAGAGGTGCTGAATGACTCTGAAAAGGCCAGTCAGGAACTGGCTGTTTTCTGCTTCACCTTGACCCTTGTGGTGCTCAGCCTCACTCATGGAAAGACTTGAATCACAGCGAGAGAAACTTCAGGCTGTGTGAAACACTCCCAGGGGGTGTGAGAAGATTGAGCTGGAGAGACACCCAGGGGACCTACAGACTTGTGAGTTTCACCAGTACATAATAGATGCCATTTAACAATTCTAGTGCATTCAACTCATTTCCAAGTGCTGTTCCAGAAGTTAAGCTGTTTTCTCATAGTTTGTGTTTTCTCTGTTAGACCTATGCAGAAATTTGGATACTCAAAGGGTTTTTTTAGGACATTTGAAGCCTCTGCATGGAGATAAAGGGATCTTCAAAAGAAGTGCCCTTCAGTAGAGCAAGCTGGAAGTCATGTAGGTTACCTGGGGAAGTATCAAGTGACACTATGTACCTATATGTAGGCAACAAAACTTAGTTTTGTTAAGGGGTATTTTAAATGGCCACTGCCTCCAGCAGCTCTGGGCCTGGGCATTCCTCCTGCCCAGCCACTGCAGCCCAGCTCAATTCCCAGGAAACCACAGTTTCTGCCCAGGCTGAGAGATGCTGCTGCCTTTTCCTGTTTGCAGGTTCAACCTGCAGCAGCACTAAATACATATCCCAGACACTCACTTGTGCCTGCATGCTTGCACACACACCAAGGACACTGACAGGACTAGTCACACAGCCTGCCAGAGACAAGGCACTGTCTTCAGCAGCAACCACAGACAGGACTACTACCAGACACAAGCCCAGACAACCACATTCCTTCCTTCTCTTGGGCTGGCAAAAGCAGGAGGTCACTAGTGCAGCACGCACACCACACTCTCCAGTTTCACAAGCACATGCACATTCATGGATCCTGCAAGCACTAGCATGGCCCCTCCACTGCCACATACCCCTGCTCAGATTCTGACCCCTCTTGCATATGCCACAGGTCCACAGCTCACCAATTGGTACAGCTTTGTGCTCACTGGAAACACACAGCCCTCACACCCTCATCCCACAGGCATCTGACACTTGTGGTTTGCCCCAAATATCAGCATGGACTTCCTACCCACCTGATAGCCCAGCCTGAGCCCAAGCGCCCCCTGCTCACCAGCACATCAGGCTTGAAATTTGCCAGTGAATACATGCACACATCCCATGCACAACCAGTCTGGGGAGATACAGACACGCTCTCACTCCCAGCAGCTGGCGGCAGACACATGACCTATGACTTACAGTCCTGCTCCGGTGTCTGACACTGAGCCTCTACTTGCTTCACTCATCTTGGTCCTCCCAGTAGGTGATTTTTGGGACACACACCATTTCTGTTCTGGTGTCTGGAGGTTAAGGACACCGGTCTTTCCTGACTGAGACCACACTGACTCCAGTAGCTGGCACCCTGAACAAGACAAAATGTTTCCATTGTAGCAACTGCAAAAAACTGCAATATGTTGCCCAAAGAGCCTGTGGAATCTCCAACATTGGGTGTTTCTGTCTGTCTTAACACAGACCTGACCAATCTGCCCTAGTTGACTCTGCTTTGAGAAGAGGAATTGGATTGGATGACCTCCAGAGTAGTGTGTCCAGGTCTGGGCTTCCCAGTACAGCTGACATGGACATGCTGGAGAGAGTCCAGTGAAGGGCCACAAAATCCTGACAAGACTGGAGTATCTCACGTATGTTGAAAGGCTGAGAGAGATGGAACTGTTCAGCCTAGAAAGAAGGCTTAGGTGGTTCTCATCAACGTATATTAATACCTGAAAGGTGAAAAGAAGACACAGACAGACTCTTTTCAGTGTTACCCAGTGACAGAAGCAGAGGGAATAAGCACAAACTGAAACACAGGAGGTTCCCAATGAGCATCTTTTTCATGGTGAGGGTGACTGAGTACTTCCACAGGCTGCCTAGAGAGGCTGGTGGGTCTCACATCTTTGAGGTATTCAAAAGCTGTCTGGACAAGGTCCTGTTTGAGCAGGCAGGCTGGACCATTTGATCTCCAAAGGTCCCTTTCAACCTCAATCATTCTATGATTTTATTACTCTAGAAATATTCAAATTTAGATGTCTACAATATGTATTTGAATCTCACCTTCTGTTTCTGCCACTGCCAAACTTCTTCAGCTGCCTAAGTTTCATACTTAAATAGTCTCACACTAAGTTATTTCTCTTGCATTGGCTAAGATTAGATTGAACCTTCAGAGAATACCAATCTACTGCAAATATAACGGCAAACTTTTTTTTTGGCTGTTATTATTTTTTCATGCTCATGTGACAACACAAGCACCTTGAGTAATATTCAGTTCCTTAACAATGCACACCCAGTGAAACTCCAGATGCCATAGAGTGTCTAAGATGCATGTATTAGCCTTGAAACAATACCGCAGCACTTGCAATGAAGTCCTTATTCAAATAAGAAGGATATTGCAATACCATGTGCTTCCTGACAACACTAGGAACTGACATTTCAATTTATAAATTAATCTCTTATTAAATTAAAACAAAACAAAACAAAAACAAAAACAAATGGTGTGGCATGATATTAAATTAGGTTATATTGTTTTGATTTTACGAATTCCAACCTCTCCTACCTTTTACAGTACAATAGCGAGCTTTCCTTTTTCTTGCTTTTTGAGATTAAGAACATAGCATTTTCGTTTCTTTTCTCTATCATGCAATTTCAAATGCAATCTAAACACACACTTGCTAAAACTTAATTAAATCAGGCCACTACTGCAGCAGTTAGAATACTACAAATTGTAATGTCTAGTCTGTAATAACTCATTTGTGGTCCCAATGGGGCAGGGATCATTTATCCATAGCATTGGTAACTACCTGAATATTATGCAAGGACCAAAAATATAAACACTTAACATCTTAAAAACTACTTTCTTCCCTATATTTTGTAATGGAAATAATTGTCACTCTTGTATTTTGGTTGAAGCTACCTCTTAGATTTCACCATCTTCAAAATCTGACTGAAGTTTTAGTATAATTGTTAGCTGTATGCCTCTGCTGTATAAGCACTACTGAAGATTACAAATTACATTTCAATTTTCATAGAATCATAGAATCATAGAATCTTAGGGGCTGGAAGGGACCTCGAAAGATCATCTAGTCCAACCCCCCCCTGCCAGAGCAGGGTCACCTAGAGTACATCACACAGGAACGCATCCAGGTGGGTTTTGAATGTCTCCAGTGAAGGAGACTCCACAACCTCCCTGGGCAGCCTGTTCCAGTGCTCTGTCACTCTCACAGTAAAAAAAAAATTTCGGATATTCACCTTGAACCTCCTATGCTCCAATTTACACCCATTACCCCTTGTCCTATCACTGGTCATCACTGAGAAAAGCCTAACTCCATCCCCCTGACACTCACCCTTTACATATTTGTAAACATTTATGAGGTCACCCCTCAGTCTCCTTTTCTCCAAGCTAAAGAGACCCAGCTCCCTCAGCCTTTCCTCACAAGGGAGATGTTCCACTCCCTTAATCATCTTTGTAGCTCTGCGCTGGACTCTTTCGAGCAGTTCCCTGTCCTTCTTGAACTGAGGCGCAATTTTGGATTTGCCGTCTTGACTTCATGTCATTCTTTGAGAGTCACTGGATAGCACGTAACTTTAGAGGTGTGCTTTGTTTCCCTAGACTGAAAGACATCAAGTAATTTAATGAGAAACCCAAGACTAGAGTCTTCAGTAGACTTAAACCATTATTCATTTCTGCTCATTGTACATAATTTTTATCAACCTTTTTCAGGAAATCCTTGAAGGGAATCTTTCTGGTGAATACACGAGTGCACACACATACATACGGAGAATTTTCTAACAATTGCTTAATAATTCAGCTTGTAGTTTGATTTGATCATATATATGGGACATAACCATGCACAAGGAAGTAGACAGCTGTCCCTACTGAGGCTTTATCATTAACTCGTTTGTATTCAAACTATACCAGCTGTGAATTTGAGTAACAAGGAGGTAATGCTGGTAATGCTGCCAGCACAAAAATCTATGTACTGTGAAGTCAACAAGCTTGTGCCTGCTCTTAAATCAACCTTTATTCTAATCACAAGTATATCTGCATAGCCTAGATTATCAGTTCTAATTCTTTATTCATAGTCCTCATGTCCACAGGGGGAAAAGTTCTCCTATTGTAGGAAATGTGTAGCTACTTACATGACTTTCCTTTAGTCATGCATAACAATTAACTGCTATATATTTGAATTCTTCCCCTTTCCCAAAGAAAAAGAATAAACAGTGTTTTATTTAAAATTTTATTATGGGCATAAGGGGACATAATATACATATGGAATCCAGCATTTATTTTTAACTTAATTAAAAATCTCAGCAATTTAATTGAAATTGAATAATTACCACTAATCCTTTTACAAAAATACTAATACAGTTCAAATTAGTATAAAAATGCCTCATTAATAATACTTTAAATCTGTTACACAAGAAAAGTGACTAATGCCAACCCCTATTCTCTGCTGCTGTGAATCCCTGCTTGTGCCCTTGGGATCTCCTAGTCCATGAAAATGGTCTTACTGAGCCTCAGGATGGTGGGTGTGGCAGTAAAAGAGTGCCCTCAGGGGGTTCAGGGTGCCTCTGCCCTGTCCTTTGACAAAAAGAGATGTTGTTTGTCACAACAAAGAGGCTAGGGGACAATGGCAGTGATCTGCACAAGAGCTCCCTGAGCCCTGATGTTTTCTCAGGCTATGAGACATAACTGTTGCAGGTAACTAGACCAAAGCAGTAACTCATTGTTGCTTGACAGATTTGTTTCATAGAGGTAACAAACTGTTCTATTTTTACTCATAGTTAAAAGCTAGATTTGAAGCACAGGATTATTTAACAATTTATTAGTTCCTTAATTTTGCTTATGTAGAATTAATTTTATTTTTTTTTAAATCCTTCTTTTGACATTTCTTTTATTTGAAATACTGTTTTATAAATGCTTTATGCCTGACAATAGTATTTTAGTAGTTAGTTATCTTCGTATCCTTTTTATCATAGAATCATAGAATATGCTGAGTTGGAAGGGACACAACAGGATCATCAAGTCCAACTCCTGTCCTTGTGTGGGGCACCCCAAGAATCACACCATGTGCCTGAGAGCATCATGCAACACTTTTTGAGCTCAGACAGGCTTGATGCTCTGACCTTGTTTCAGTGCTCAACTACCCTCTGGGTGAAAAACCTTTTCCTGATATTTAACCTAAACCTCCTCTGATTCAGCTTCCTGCCATTTCCCCGAGTCCTGTCACTGGTCACAGGAGTGAAGAGATCAGTACCTGTCCCATGTCGTCCCCTCATGAGGAAGCCACGGACTGCAATGAGGTCACCTCTCAGTGTCCTCTTCTGCAAGCTGAATAATACAAGTGACCTCAGCTGCTCCTCATAAGTCATCCCATCCAGACCCTTCACCATCCTCATGGCTCTCCTTTGGACACTTCCCAACAGCTTGATGTCCTTTTTATATTGTGGTGCCCAAAATTGCATGCAGTACTCAAGGTGAGGCCACATCAGTGTAGAGTGGGACAATCACTTCCGTTGACCAACTGGCAACACTCTGTGCTTGACGCATGCCAGGACATGGCTGGCTCTCCTGGCTGCCAGGGCATGCTGCTGGCTCATATTCAGTTTGCCATCAATAAAGGTTCAGGTTGATGTTTGCCAAACAGAGACCTCACTTTTCTATAAATAGCCTGAAGTTCAGTGCAGACTAAGTTTGTAAATCTTAATTTGTCTTTTTTTTTTTTTTCTTGGACCATACTCCTTTTTTTTTTTTTTTCCTATAAATAGCATAATAGGCATACAGTATAATGAATGAAAAATCTATAATCTCATTTATTTGAAACATTCTTCAGTGTGCTGAGTCAAAAGATAGTGATGCCTAGAACTGATAGCACATTGCTTTTCTTTGAGTATTAAAATATTGTAGTTATGTTGATATGACACATTGTGTTTCAGTTGCTAGCCGTGTTTTTCTCACCATATCTACTGTTTTGAGAAACACAAGGTAATTAGGAAGATAATTCTAATGAAAAAAATAGCTGTCTGCTAATTAAAAAGATACTTAGAGTATATTTCTGTTGCACTACATAAGCTATACCATTACTCATTTGTCATATGGAGCACAAATAGATATTGATTTATAGAAAACACTCCATGATTTATGTTTTAGCTTCCAGATCTCTGTATCATTCTTCCTTTGTAATATTGTTGTAATTGAGATCATCAAGGATAATGAACCAGTAAATCCTATCCTGAAGAAAAGGGCTGCTTCTAAACATAGTGTTTAATTCTGAAATATGTATATAAAGCATCAAGACCAATGTTAATACTACTAGATAAATGTTAACAAAGCAGAGACTGCAAATTTTGTTGTAATAGGCAGATCTAATGCTAATTTAAGCATAACAGAAATATATTTCTCCAACATCAGTCATGGTAATCTGACTGTGTTATTAAGAGTATTTTTTTTTTCCAAAAACATTTCTTAGAACACCAAAATTGTAAATATTTATATTAATCATTTTTTGAAATTTCTAATGTTAACTACAAAAACACTAAAAGATTAATGGGAAGAGATACAAGAAAAGCATGTCCTTTACTTATCAACCCCCTTGAGATAAGAAATGGGCATATTTCAATTTAAACTGATCATAAAGGAGCTATTTCAATGTCTATGCTCATCCATCAAAAACAAATGCCTTCAAATGACTCCCTTACTAGAGAAAACATGGACCCTGTCCAGAAGGAGGAAACTGGAAACCTGGTTACCACAGATATAGTGGAGGCTGAAGTACTCAATGAGTTCTTTCCCTTAGTCTTCACTGGCAAGCGCTCAGGTCACACAGCCCAAGTCAAAGACGGGAAAAGCACGGACTGGGAGAATGAACTGCTCACTATATAAGAGCAAGTTTGAGTGCACAAGACCATGGGACCTGATGAGATACATCTGCAGCTTCTGGAGGAACTGGTGGATGGAGTTGCTAAGCCACTATCCATTACATTTGAGAAATTGTAGCTGTCTGGTGAAGTTCTTACTGACTGAAAAAGGGGAAACAATGCCTGTTTTTGAAGGGTAAAAAAGGAAGACCTGGGGAAAGGCAAGCCAGCTGGTCTCACCTTTGTGCCTTGCAAGATCATGGGAGCAAATTCTCCTGGAAACTATGCTAATGCACATGGAAAATGTGGAGGTGATTGGTGACAGCCAACATGGTTTCATTAAGGGCAAATAATTCCTGACAAAACTGCTGGCCTTCTATGAGAGCATTACAACTTTGGTGGATAAGGGAAGAGTAACTGATGTCATCCACCTGGACTTGTGCAAAGTTTTTGAAATGGAGCTGCATGATATCTTTGTCTCTAAATTGGAGAGACATGGCTTCATGGATGGTCCAGTCAGTGGTTGAGGAATTGGCTGGATGGTTGCACTTAAAGAGTAGATGTCAATGGTTTGATATCCAAATGGAGGTCAGTGACAAGTGGCATTCCTCAGAAGTCACAATCTTTGTCAGTGATGTGGACAGCAAAATTGAGTGCAACCTCAGCAAGTTTGCTCATGACACCAAGTTGTGTGATGTGGTCAATATGCTGGAGGGAAAGGATGCCATCCAGAAGGACCTTAAAATGCATGAGAGGTGGGCACATGCCACCTCATGAAGTTCAACAGAGATAAGTGAAAGGTCATATACCTGGGTCAGGGCAATCCCAAACACAAATACCAGTTGGGTGGGGGATGGATTGAGACCAGTCCTGAGAATGAGGACTTGGGGTTGCAGGTTGATGAAAAACTCAACATGAGCCAGGAATGTGTGCTCACAGCCTGGAAAACCAAAAGTATCACTGGCTGCATCAAGAGGTACCAGCACATCAAAGAAGGTGATTCCCCTCTGCTCTCATGAGACCCTACATAGAGTAATGTGTCTTGTTCTGGTGCCCCCATTATAAGAAGGACATAGAGCTTTTGGAACGAGCGCAAAGGAGGGAAAAGATTATCAGAAGGCTGGATCATCTCTCCTATAAAGATAGGCTGAAAAAGTTGAGGTTGTTCAGCCTGGAAAAGATAAGGCTCCGAGGAGGCCTTAGAGCAGCTTTCCAGTACCTGAAGGGGGCCTAAAAGAAAGATAGAGACTTTTTACATGGGCATGCAGTCATAGGAGAAGAGGGAATGGATTCAAACTGATCAAGAGTAGTTTTATATTGGATATGAGGAAGAAATTCCTTCCTGTGGTGAGACATTGGAAGAGGTTGCCCAGGGAAGATGTTCATGCCTCTTCCATGGAAGTGTTCAAGGTGAGGTTGGATGGGATTTTGAGCAACCTGGTCTGGTAGAAGGTGTCCCTGCCCCTGGCAGGATTGGTTGGAACTAGATTATCTTTAAGGTCCCTTCTAACCCAAACCATTCTATGATTCCATGATATGGAGAGCTGGTAATGTTTCACAGGCATTCACAATTAATAAATAGTTTTGAATTCTAAACCTGTACCTCAGAGTAGCTTTGCCAAATAGACTTTTTCAGGTATTCATGAACTTATAAATACTAGTTTTGTGAATAGTAGATTGAGAAATCAAAGCTTTTCCAAGTTTAATCACACTCAATCAGTTCAATATACATTTTGTGTTAAAAGGTAAATAAAAATGTTTCACCTCAATGATTTAGTCCACATTTTACATAACAAAATGAATGTCATAGATTTTGTTTGAGAAAACAAAACAAAACAAATGAACCCAGCCTGCTCACATTGAAATATGTGAAAAGCTGTCAGAACATCTATGCATTTCTTAGAAAAATTACAAGATCAGGATGAAATGGTGCCTGTGAAACACGTCAACATCAGTCCTCTTTCTGTCCAATCTTGCATGTAACACATGCAAGTTCTCTTCAGTTCTGCTGAGGTCAATAGCTACACATTAAATTGTAGAAAGACAATATATAGCTTAGTTCATGAAGTGTAAGTGTAATATAATGCCATGGATGTTTCCTTGGAAACATTTTGTTGTAATTGTATAGCAGTAAATTGCCACAAAAAGAACAGATAATTTATTTATATATGGAAATACAACCCATTACAAATAAAAGTCTACATTTGCCTTTATATTTAATAAATTAATATTTAATAAAAGTACTCCATATGTTACTTTAATTTAAACTGTGAATTATAACTATTTCTGAGATATAAGGAACTTTTTAATATGTTAAGCTAATCTTTGTAACAAGTTTTAATGATAATTGCATTTATTTTTTAATGTTTTAAGTAAACACACAGCATTGAGTGGAAACTTAAATATACAAATTATTTTCACTGTTATTCATCTCAGTGTCTTTGGGCATCATCTGTTTTTCCTGTTTAAAAGCGATATGGTTCCTTCACATTTCTAAGGACGAAATACATTAATGCTGTTTTGTTTACTTCACCAACATTTATTTGGAAACATAATATACTCTTTTTTTTTCCTCAGCTAGTCAGAAAAAAACCAACAACAAAACTATCAAAACAAAAACAAACAAACTCCAAAACACCCCTAAATTTGTGGTCAGTAATTAATTAAATAAATTGCCTATGAAATTAAAATATCTAAACAATAAAATATAAAAAAAAGTTATAATGATAACACGGAAAGTGATTTCTCAGTCCATGTACAATCTGTACTGTAAAGGGGTTTATATTTTTGGTGTTTTGATTTGTGGGGTTTTTTTTTCTGTTATTGATGCATTTTAAAGGGTGATTCTTCTCACCTATGTTTAGCCACCAAGGGCAAGGCAGATTAGGTAGAAGTGATCCTCTTGTTCTTAACCATGAAATAAGTCATGTTTCTAATGTAGATAAGCTGTGTAACTACATTTATACTCAAAAGATATAAGCCTCCAGGAGGCAAATTATTTTCCTTGTCTTATATGACTATCTTGGATCAAATCAATCAATGTTTGAAGGTAAATCTCTCTCCCTAATTACTGAGAGATATAGATGAGAACTGACCTTTAATGGGATTCATTTTACATAATTTCAGATGTTTTATTTCAGAAATCATTCATTCAGTCTAAGATAGCTATCAAAACTCAGTTTTAATGAAAATTTATTGCCTCTTTCACTTAATTAATCCTTTCTATCCATTTTTTTAAAAATTATTATTATTATTAAGATTGAGCTGAATATTTCTCTGCAAGTATATATTTCTTTCTTTTGATTGTAGAGGGAATGTAAAAGATTTAGAACAGACAAAAGACAGAATTAGGGAAGATTAATTCCTTTCATAGTCATTTGTTTTTCTGGAAATTTCCATTTTCCTCCATCATCTACAGAAAAACGTTTCACAGCTCTACCACAGATCTGAAGTATCAATAAAAATCTAGACATATATTTGAACCTATGAAGAAGGAAAGAGCCATCCATGAGATTTATTCTGTAATACAGCATTTTCTTTCCTTCCCATCTATATCTTTCTTTTTTATAAGATACAGGATGTAGCTAGTTTTGTGTTATTGATGCTACTGTATCAGTGTCTCCCCTGGACAGTCTTGCATGTACATGAGTCAGAGATCTTGATCCAAAAGTCTTAGGAGACTTTTAGAATCAGAAGATATATGGCATTTCCAAATACTTGGAGATTATGTGAATTGCTCTGTAATGCTGTTTGACATGGAAATAGAACTATCCACAAGAAAAGGAAGTTCAAACTGGGTAGCACATAGTCATCTTGTCTGAATCTTCATTGTTACTTGCTGGTTCAGAAAGATGTCTCATGTCCACATTGCTCAGGGCTAAACTTAGTCTGAAGAAGAGAAGGCTCAGGGGAGAACTTATTGCTCTCTACAACTACTTGAAGGGAGATTGTAGAGAAGCCAGTGTTGGTCTCTTACCCCAGGTAACTAGTGAAAGGACAAGAGGAAATGGGTTTAAGTCGTGCTAGGGGAGGTTTAAGTTGGATATTATGAAAAAATTCTTTACTGAAAGAGTGCTTATGCGTTGGAATGCCCAGAGAGGTGGTGGAGTCACCATCCCTGGAGGTGTTCAAGAAGCATTTAGATGTGGCACTTCAGGATATAGTTTAGTGGTTGTGGTTGTTGGATTACATTTGGACTTGATGATCCTGAAGGTCTTTTCCAACTTTAATGATTCTATGATTTTATCATTTCAAAACCTGATAGCTGCCTCTCTAAAATAGAGCTCCAGGAATTTTGAAGTACATCAGCATATCTCATAGGATAAAACCAAAAATATGTTTTGCATTACATGGGTATCTAAGGTTGTTCAGAAGTGTAAAGTATCCTGAGATGACTCTCAAGGAGCCAAATCAAGTGTGGATTTAGCTATACTATCTTACCACAAATAAATGCTCTTGCAAGCGGCCTAGGTTTTGTTTTGGAGAGAACTAGTTATTCATTGCCATTTTGAGCAGAATATGTTGGGAGTGATTTAATGTTGTAGGATTTTTCAGTCATTAATTTGGCAACTCTTGGCTTCAATTGCTCTAAGGGATACAGTCTAATGGTATAAGGTAGGTAACACAGTCAAGTGACATTGAGATCAATTCAGTATTGATGTCAGTAGATACCTTCATTCAAAAATCTAAAGGAGAAATAATTTATCATAATACTCTAGAGCATCCATAGAGAAGAAAGGGACAAGAGAAAATGAGGGAGAGGGGGCCTGATGGACAAAGTGCATTGCTTGAGGGGGCACATGTATGCATAGATGGTTCCCATCCATTCTCTTGAAGCTGTGACACCATGTAGCCAGTAACAGTCAATGCTTTAAGAAGATTGTTGGAGATTCCTCTTATAATAGAGCAGCCTCCATCAAAAGTGCAGCTTCTTACCATTTTTTTAGTAACTTATACAATACTGTAAATGGAAAACTTTTCGCTTAAGCATATTAACAAATTTTAGGAAAGAGCTAAACTTTCCAGGAAGAGTCACTTTCCAGGTGTTCACAACTGACCTGTTAAAATAAAAATCAGTGAACAGATTTATATTCAACGGCACAATTTAGAATGTTAAAAATGTGATGCAGAAAGATGTGTACTTCTAACTCTTAGGTAATCAAATTTATTTCACTTGCAACTAACAATGAGCGAGATTTGAAAAAAAATGCAAACCACTCAACCCCCCACACACACCTTTATTCTTTATTGAGACTTAAGCCTCACCGAACTAGAGCTTGAGTCCAAACAGAAAATGATTATTTTCTGAAAATGGAAAAAATACAAGACATGTAAACTTGTTGAACACAGTGAGCTGTAATTGAAAGAGCAAAAGCATTGTAACTGCTTTCGGGAGCAAAATAATCAGTGACATGAAGACACACAAAAAATAACAAAGAACAAACAATTCAAGACAACATTCCTACATTTCATTGGGAACTAAAATACCCTCAGGGATTTATAAAAACATTTGTAGGTTTAAATGGGATTTACTTCACTGCTGATACTTCTTTGCGCCCTAATTTATCTTTTCCCTAAACAACACTTTGCCTTCAGTTATAACTTATGGTTGGACAATTTTTGCAGGATAAATGGAAAGAGCAGTTTTTTTAACACTTTCCAGTCACTGAAAGACTGAGAGGATAATGAGGAAAGACCGTCTTCAACAATTAAATAGGCAGAATGACATCTTTGAGAACAACTTCAACTATTACCAGAGTATAAATACTAAGATGAAAATAGGACAGTTTAGAGCAGCCTTAATGAGATTCTTTCATATAAACTGCATATAAGAAGGAGGGGAAAATGGATAATTTAGAGGTCTGTTTGCTAAGAAGGAAAACTTACATGAAAAGAGCAATCTACCCTGTTAAATCCATGAACTGCATTACCAAGAAAGCATGTCATAACTGTACCAGCTTTGCATAATCAAATCGAAGTCTGTCTTAAGGTTAATTAGAGTTCATTATGAAACAAACAAACAAAAACCAACAAAACAAACAAACAAAAAAACAACCAGCCAAACAAACAAAAAAAAAATCACTTATGGAATTTCTCATATTATTTACTTTTTGAGCTTTCTACAGAAAAAGAAAACAAACCAGAAAATCAAAACAATTGAACTAAAAAAAAAATAAAACAAGAGTTTATCTATTCACTCTCAGTTAAAATGTTTGTGTTTCATTTTCTGTCATGTGATGGGCTTTATATTTCCTTGGTTGGTCAAAGAAGTAATGTTTTCTTCTGTAATTTTTAAACTTAATATCTTTTAACACTGGAATAAAATTTCCCAAATGAAGCCTCTGCAGTATTTCATGGAGTGAGATAAACATGCCTCTAACTGAACTAGAAATGGATGCTATTTTCTAAAACTTCATTTATAATTTTCAGCTTTGCAAGTTGATGGTTAATGTTTATATAGAAATAATTTAACATTATAATGTTGTTTGCAAACTTTCTGAGTTCAAGAGGCCTTTGCCTAGATCCCTCAATTCTTTTCACTCAATTTCACAAGTACAGCTTTGCTTTAGATCCCTTAGGTTTCTCAATTTCTTGTTATTTCAGGTTATCCAGGTCTTTGTAGATTTGAATGTTTGTTGGAGTCAAGAATTTGTCTTAACTCTGTATATTCCTGCTTCTTATACTAGGATCACAAACTAGAATATACATCAATTCTGTCTCAGCACAGCATCCTGAAAACCTTCAAGAGGCTGTCTCCCTTCTATTCAAGGATTTATTTTCTCTTTAGATATCATTATCTATACTTTACAGGTCATGTACTATCAGAAACTTCTCCAGTTTAAATCAACATCTCTTATTTGACACAGTATCATAATGTTAATTTAAATTCCGATAAATCACTTCTCCACTTCTCCATTTCTTATTTTATTTTCTCCAAAACATTTACTAAAGAATCAGCAGAAGATCTGATAAGACATCTCATGTAATACTTATACATATGTGCAGCAAAACTGTAAATAATAAAGATTACTTTTTCTTAAAATCAGAGCAACTGTGTTAACAAGGCAGCGTATCTAGTTTACTATTTGGGAGTCTTTCCATATACTTAATAATCCTGTGCTACATCAAAAGAAGCATGACCAGCAGGTTGGGGGAGATAATTCTTCCCTTTTACTCTGCTCTTGTGATACCTCATCTGGTGTACTGTGTCAAGTTGTGTGGCCCCCAACATAAGGAAGATACGAAGCTGTTGGAGCAAGTCCAGATAAGGACCAAGGAGATGATCCAAGGGCTGGAGCAACCCTCGTATGAAGATAAGCTGAGAAAGTTGAGGTTGTTCAGCCTGGAGAAGAGAAGGCTCTAGGATGACCTTCTAGCAGCCTTCCAGTACCTGAAGAAGGCCTACAGAAAATCTAGGGAGGGACTTTTTGAAAAGGCTTGTAGTGATAGGACAAAGTGGAATGGCTATAAACTAAAAAGGGGCAGATTTAGAGTTGATATTAGAAAGAAAATCTTTAATGTGAGGGCAGTGAGACACTGGAACAGGTTGCCCATGGAATCTATGGATGCCTCCTCTGTGGGACTGTTCAAGGTCAGGGATTAAGAGAGGTCTCCATGCTCTCCATGGGAAAATGACAGGATGGATTACCAAGACCACTCTCTGCTTGAGATAATGAATTTGCTCATCTGAGCAGTTTATGTGGTGAACACCCTTCACAAGGGGACCCACTGACTGCTGGACAGAATCTTAAAGAGTGATAAACCCTGATTTAAACCATGTCGTGCCCAAAAAATACTCAGGACATGTTGTAAAATAAAGAAAGGTGAATTTAATGAGGACTTACGGATGGGAGTACAAGGTTCAGGAAAGGTAAGGGCTTTAAAAGGGAAAGTGGAATGAGTATGTTTGTGTGTGCTCTTGTTTAGACTCTGATTGTCCAGAAAGATAAGTATCACAAAGAGGGGGAAAAAAAATATAAAGATAGAGGAAGGTGTTTAACTAAGCCTGATACTGTGTCCTCCTCTATTGAGGTTGTTGTTGTGAGAGAGGGAGTTTTACTTTCTCAGAGATAAAGCCACAGAAAAGAAAAAAAACAAGAAAGATAGTTCATGCCACCTTACATGTCTCAGTATAATGCAGAGATGAGAGAGGAGTGTCGCCTTCTGACAGACACGGCTTGACTGCAGTGGGGTGGGACCTGCAGGAACACTTTGCAGGTCTGTCTTCAGTGGCCCATGGTTTTATTAAGGTGACTTGCCTGAGAGCCAGGCCTCTTTTTTGGGTCAAGTAAAGTGATTTAACTCTTTTCTTCTAGCCACTGGTAGAGCTTCATAGAAGGCTTTGTCCACCATCACTTGGCAGACCTAAGTCCAGCCAGTTACACCATAAATATATAATCCTCTGTGTTGCAGAAAGACAATTAGTTGCCTTAATATTCTCAATCTTTGAACAAGATGCTTAGAGATGACCAACAGATTGCAAAAAATGAACCTACCCAGAATCTACTCCTCTTCTTGATTTAGTCATCTTATGATGGTGATAGAGTTGATCCTTTCAGAAACTTTTCAATAGAACTATTTAGATACATAATAATTCTATTCAGACTACTTTTTCAGGAAGTGGAAGTTGCAACTCCATAGTCCTTTTCAGATCAGAACCTGTTTCACAAGATCTCTGTAGGTTCACTCTGCATCATTCACCTTTAAATTATAGTACTGTGTATGTAAGACTGTATGTTTCATAGGAGCTGGAGAAAATCAATCATGGAAATTCTAATGATAACATAAATGTCATGCTTATCTAGGAAAACAGTCTGAAGATCAATCACTGCCTCTTTTATGTAACTGTTGTGCCATTTTGTATACTACTTATCTAGAGCTTGGTTAGCACAATCTGCTTAGCATTAGTAGCTAAATTTCCTGAAGCCGTAATCCGCAAGCTCTAAACTTTCACCTAGATGTGTTGAACTTTTACCTAGTCAAGTAAACAAAGACCCTGGAGCTGGTTCAAGCTGGGAGATAAGTAGTTACAATCAGAAGAAGCTGCAAATTTAGAGATAAGAAAAGAAATGGCTCACCCAGAGACAATGAAAGGACCCAATAAAGAGTAGAAAGACCCCAGACAAAAATACTATTTTTTAATGCAAATTGTTGTTTGATTAGAGGGGAACTTAGATTTAAACGTTATAACTACTCAGGGATTTAATTTTCTGTCTTCCTCTTTGGAGGCACCCAGCTTGATCTGTAGTCCTATCAAGAAATAAAAAAAGTACTTTTGTAGAATAACCTATTTTTGGCTTATTGATTCAGTGGATTCAGAGTCAAACCCTATTATGGTGTCTGGCATTCATAGTTTCCATAATGTAATGTTGGTGTAATGTAAGACAAAAATACCTCAGGTACAAAACTGGAGTATCTCATACCATGTGTTTGATTTGTTTAGTTGTTTTTGTTTGTTGTTGGTTTTTTTCCCCTGACTATATGCATGCATCCCTCACCCAAAACTTAGCAAGAAGCAAATGTAACTGATTCTGAAACACTGGGCTTCTGACAATATATGGATAAATTAAATGGAACCATGTGGACAGACAGGTAAATCAGGAAAGTGTGTTGTAAGATTTAGTCGTTATTTGGAGAATCTGGTGTTTAGTGAGTTTAGTGGAATAAGGTGCTTAAAATATATGTTAACATAACTCACAGTAAAAGGGTGTATTTTTCTAAAACTAAATCTGGGATTTGAAATCAAAGAATTTCAAGAATATAACACCACTAGAAAGCTTAAGAAGTATCAGGACTTGGAACTTCATCAAACACAGAAACATTATGTTTCTGAATACTTACTTTACTAAGCTCTGTATCCAGAGACAGTGAAACATCAGCGATATTGAACACATTAGAGCACAAAATCTTCCTTCTTGTGTTTAAAGGCCACAGGATCAAATTTCTTAAAAAAACCCAACAACCCAACAAGTATTAAAAGAAAAGTAATTTTCTAGTATTAATGTCCAATAAGAAGATCTTGCCTTGCAAAGTTTATACAAGTATCTTGTTGTATATTGAGAATTTACTTATAAAATTACTTTATTTTTAAAGTTACTACAGTTGCAGCCTTTAATTTCTAAATGTTATAGATTCTTGAAGTTTAATGTGAAAAGGACAATCAGAACACATGGGGAAGCCTCTCATGTATCCTTCAGTTTCACAAACTTAAGAATCTGGCTACATGCAAAATTTGCAAAAAAGTACATAAATAATTCTTTCAGATGCTTTTTAGGGAATGCTGAAAAAGTTCAAATACTCTCTAAAGCTTTGACAAGGTAAGGCAAGTGTTGAATTATTACCACGGAGCAGTATGCCCTATGGTAGCAGTATGTTGTACCAGGTAGATCCTCAGCAGTTTTACTTACAGTCAGTTAGATTTTCTTTCTCTGTATTATACAACATCAATTTTTATAATTCTGTAATATCACTGCTCATATTTTGCTGATATATCAGTATTTTCATTTGATAATCACTGGAATGTTTAGCAGAAAATTTAAGACAATTTTGTTGATCAGGTTTGCAAAATCCTGCAGTGCATATTGATTCAAGTTACTTTTAAATAATTTTTATAATATAATTTCAAACTACTATGAAGTTTAGATTACAATAGTTCTCAGAAATTTATTGACTTTGTCTGTTCATGTAGAAAATGTCAGTCCATCAACTGAACAATAGGAACATTGCAAACCACATCCTGGGGTGCATCAAAGACAGCATAAGCAGTTAGTCAAGAGGGGTGACTATCCCACTGTATTTATCATTGGTATGGTCTAATCTGCAGTACTGTGTGCAGTTCTGGACCTCACAATTTAAGAAGGATGTGATGGTCCTTGACTGTGTCCAGTAAAGGGCAACAAAGCTGGTGAAAGGGCTAGAAGTCATGTCCTTTGGAGGGTAGATGAGGACTTTAGCCTTTTCTAGCTTGGAGAAAAGGAGACTGAAGGTCGACCTAATTGATCTCTACAGCTTCCTGAGAAGGGGAAGGGGAGAAGGAGGTGCTGATCTGATCTCTTCTCCCTGGGATCCAGTAATAGGATGCATAAGAATAGTTCAAAGGTGCATCAGGGAAGATTCAGAGTAGAGTTTAGGAAATATTTAATGACAGGGTGGTCGAACACTCAAGCAGGCTTCCTAGAGGGGTGATTTTACCTCAAGTCGGTCAGCATTTAAGAGGCATTTGGATGATGTCCTTAATAATATGCTTTAATTTTTGGTCAGTGCTGAATTGGTCAGACAGCTAGACTACATGATCCTTGTAGGACCCTTCCAACTGAAATATTCTTCACTCTCTTCTGTCTTCCATCTCCCCTTCACTTCCCTGCCATATCCTAACCTATCTTACCATACCTGTCCCTTTTAGGTTTTACCTTATTGATTTCAGACCATTTATCCATGTTACAAAGTTTATTTTGAATTCTAAAACCACACTCCTGAGTGCTTTCATTCCCTATTGCCTCATGTAATTCAGAAATTTCTATGTGCACTTTAATTCTATCTAAACTACTGCTGAAAATGCTGAACAGAACAAATTCCAGCATAGGTCCTAGTGAATCCCCACTACAAATGCAGTCTGATAGCATAACTACCTTCAAGTAAAGTTGCTCAGTTAATTATACAGCCACCTTTTATTTATTTCATCTACTTCATCAGTGTTTTTTATTAAAATGTCTTTTGGAAAGAAATTGCACTACAGTCAAAGTGAATCAGTTTTATTATTTCGTGAATGAGCTCTGCCAGGTTTTCTATGAAGGGACTACATTAAATTAGTTTGACAAAGTGAAGTCTTGACAAATCCCTTCTTGATGACTCCTGACAACTTTATTTTTATCCTCTCTGTATACTTTTATTAGGTTGAGGTATTTAACTGAATAGAAACAGGCATTTTCTTACTTTCTGTAGTGTGGAATATAAATAACTTGTTATTATTTAATTCCAGAATCCTTTATTTTCTATTTTACATATAATTCTAATGCTGGTCCTTCTAAACCTGGAACATGACCAAGATCTGGGCAAACATCACTGGTGGTTCAAACATTATTTTAAGTTAGGTCTTTACATACTGGAATTTCATCAAGGTATCTTAAAATTAGAGTTGTTCTCTAATGTTTTCCTCCCTTATTATGGTTTATGCTACTATACTGCTTTTCAGTCACAACTCAGCTATTGTGTTCTAGAGATCAGAATATAATAGCCAATTCAATGACCTTTTCTCTATAATCTGTTTTTGGTGTTTTGTTTTTTTTTATGCTTCCTTGTTAATTAAGATACCTATATTTTCTTTTATGTTCTTCTTCCTGATGTTTTTCTGTTGATTGTATATACCTCACAAGTTGCAGCCAAGCTGTAGCTCATCTTTGAGCCTCTAAACTTTATTCCCAAATACTTGATTGTTATTTTAAATTTATTCATTTAATATAACTTTATATTTTTCTATGTCTACTTTTTATGTTCAGGCTATTGAAAGAGTTTGTCACATATAAAAAGTTTCTTAGTACACTTCCTAAGTAGTTAACATGGAGAAAACCTATTGTGTTCTCTCCTGAGTAATTCTTTGTTTTCCTTTTATTTGGATGTAAGCCAAGGAATCTTCCAAGTAAATTTGCAATAAAAATAAAAATTACTAAATAAGCACTGTGCAAATTTATGACCATGATTGCCTTTGATACATATGAAGAAAAGGAACAAAGTGTCCAGAGAACAAAAGAGTTAAGAGACTTACCATAAAGGATGATTATAACAAATTATTCAAAACACAAGAAGGAACTGCCATGTCACAAAATTAAATCTAGATTTATTTAGTGGTATGGGTTTTATATTTGTATATTCTTAGAATGATTTATCAGGTGAAATTTTTAGATAGTGAGATTTTCAAGTTATGCAGCTATTTCCTATTCCACCATGCTAAACAGAGATACTTCATATATATTACCTTTTAATGTATATTCTCTGGCATACACTTACACAGATATTCCCATTTACTGCTATTTCTACAAGGCAGAGCTAAAAGGCAAAGCATGTTCTAAAACAAATATTAAAAGCGAACTATGTTGTATAGGTCAGAAAATGTTTTTTTTAAATATACAGTCATGTTTTCTATTGTTCTGAATGGCATAGAAGTATTGGGATTTATTCATCACACTTTTGCCTTTTATTTATTTTTGGTTCTTTGAATTGAGGAGATATTTATAATCTCTTTGCAATGTGGCATTCAACTCAAAGGCTGGGAAATGGAACAATGTTAAAAATGCTCTATTTTACTTTAAATTTGACATGTACTCAACTGAATAGGTCTCCAGATTCCACAGACTATGCTGATTAGAGCACCATTGACTGTGAATGAGAACTTCAGCACCATGTCTGAACGGTTGGAACTTGCATCTGGTTATGTAGATCTGGAGCTAAATCAGTGTTTTCTTTGTCGGTGTCTTAGAAAGTATGCAGATTTTTTATTACATGATTATAATAGTGTTTTATGGGACTCTAATGTCATGAATGAATAAGATAAGAAAGCTGGCACAGCAGTGTTTTCATCTTCTACCTAATTAAACTAAGTATAACACTCTAGAGATATTTTAATTGTGTTTTATTTGGAACTCTCATTACAGAATTGATTCCTCTATTGTCTCGTTTTATACATGTGTGAACAATTTCTAGAAAAAATAGACATCTCTCTTTCACCTCTTTCTTTTTTTCCCTTCCTTGTCTTATAAATATGTCTAGGAATAAAATATTATTTATATCTTTCCTAGTAATAAAATATTATTTTAAAGATTTGGTAGAATGCCCAGATTTTCTGCAAGTCCCATATGTTTTCTTGTGCTTATGTACTTATGTACACAGCATAAAGTGCCAGGTGATAACTGATCTAAATTTCTAACAATTTTCCTGTGTTTCTAATTAGTCTTTAAGGCTTTACAAAGGCTGAAGCTTTGATCTTTTCTTTCTCTCTTCACTATAAAGACAAGAATTACAATACAGTGGGACTGACCTTCTCTTTCCAGTATCTGTTTTTCAGTCCTTATTTATAACAGGGAAGTGAAATGCATCTTATTTACTAACCTACATTTCTTATAGCTCTGTCAGCGAACTGCAGAATACAGACATCAAGGTGTCTCCAGCTCAATAAGTATTAGTAGGTATGTATACACAAATTATGTTTTGCTTTAAAAGACAAAAATAAATAAGAAACAAATCACTGAATCTCACAAATCCACCTTTTTTCTCCAGAACAAAAATCTTTTTGGTCTAGGCTTTAAATAATATTGCTCAGTATTAAAAGAGAGTGGTTAAGATAGGAGAAATGTCAAATACCTTCTGTTTGTGATAATGCAGTCTTAGGCGTATGTAAGTTACAGATTTTGGAAGAACAAATATATTTGTCCCTATTTATTCATATTCGTCAGATCTAAGATGTAAGAGAGGAAACAGAAGACTTGTGAATGAAAAACCATTGCTTTTAATCTCCATCATGTCCTATACAAGAACATTTTTTAAATTACTTTTTCACTTGATGCTTTAGCATGAAACCTTTTCAGAAATTATTAATTCAACCTTACCTTCACACCACTGTTACTACAAGCCATGCTCTTTAAGCATATAATTCAGCTAGAAAACACTCAGACTTCAGAAAATCCAAATAGATTCAGAAAAAGAGGAGGAAAAAAGACAAGGAAACAAATATCCTTAAGAGTTCTTTTGTGTTACTTGATGGGTATATGTTAAGTTGCATGAACTCATACACATTTAAAGTATGTTTATTATTTTATATAGGGGTTTGTAGCAGGGTGCTCCATCTCAGTGTTCCTGTCTCAGTTTCTCTTGGTGATTCAATTGCTCTTTGTCACCAGTTTTACAGCCCTTGACTTGGAGTATAAAGATTCCCATGGGAAAACAAAGGGCATAGCAAACTCTGAACCGGTAACAACCTTCTAAGTACCAGTAGAAAGCCAACTGGTTTTCTGTAACATAAGCTGCTCTCCTGAAGAACCTGGAGCTCATCCTAGCAACAGCTAGGCCAAATTGAGACAAAACAAGAATGAACAGATAAACAAAAGCATTTGCTTGGTAAGAAAAAAGGACTTGTTGGCTTTTTCCACTGCTTTCTTTTTGTTCTTGTAGCAGGGTGCTCTATCTGTCAATATGCCTGTCTTAGTTCTCCTTTAAAGATTCAGCTGCTTTTTGTCTCTTATTTTGCAGGCCCTGGCCTGCAGTGAAAGGTTCCCATGAGAAGGGAAAAGGCTAGCAAACTCTGAGCTAGTAACAACCTTGAAAGGTATAAACAGAGGGCCAAGTGGATGTGCATAACACCAGCTGCTCTCTGGTGTTGAAGAACACAGAGCTCAGCTCAGACACAACTAGGTCCAAAACAGAGATAAAGTAATAGGAAGCAGATAAACAAAATAGTTTGCTCGGTGAGAACAAGGCCCTTATAGTTTTTTCTACTGTTTTATTTCTGTGCTCTAATGATAGATGTCAGAGGTATGGCTAATGGTTAAATGACAGCAGTCAGTCCACTTTGTTCTATAAAAGCCTGGTCCCATTTTTGATCAAGGAGATCTCCATACACTTTCCCCGCGAAGTTGCTGGACCTTCTCTAGCGGGGATGCCTGCCAGAAAGACTGATTCTCAGGAGTTGTGGTCCGACCCAGGACACCCAGCTGTGGCCTGACATGGGTGAGAAATATTACTCATTCATTGTCTTTTTAGTAAATTTAACATTAAGTAACCTTCATTATTATGTTTAAGATTGTAAGATCCTTTAAAGAAGATGGTTGATGTTTTAGGCCTAATGTGGTATTTGATAGTACTTAATTTGCCAACATTTTAGTGGCTAATCTTTGTTGTTTGATCTAATTATAAGTAGTAAAATTCACTGCTAATATACCCCTTGCATCCTACATGCTCTTCTGTTCTTATGTCCCAATTTCCCTACAAATTTCCCTAAACTTTTACTGTACTCATGCCTCTCATCCAGAATAATTAAACCCCCAATGTTGTACGCAATAAATTTTGATTACTGCAAATATGCACTGTCTGTCATGCATCCCATTTGGGACAATTCTCCAGTAAGAGATTTTGGAGGTATGGCTAAGTAGTTAAATTACAGCAGCCAACCACTTAATTCTATAACAGCTTGGTTCCATTTTTGATCGGGGAGACTGCTGTACACTTTCCCTAGTAGGAGTGCTAGACCTTCTCCCCTCCAGCAAGTTCTGGCTCCAGTGGTTACTCCTCAAGAGGCTGAGAGACAAGCAACACCCAGCTGTGTCCAAATAAAGAGTAAGAGATATTAAATCTCTTATTTATATATTTATTTATCATGTATTATTTTATTAATATCTTCATTACCTGGCTTTCAATATTAAGAAAGTTTTCAATATTAAGTTCTAGACCTCTAAAACTTTAGGATCCTTTAAAGTAATTGTAGTTTTTGT
Source organism: Chaetura pelagica (assembly GCF_000747805.2). Lineage (NCBI taxonomy): Eukaryota > Metazoa > Chordata > Aves > Apodiformes > Apodidae > Chaetura > Chaetura pelagica. The sequence goes on from NW_009970720.1 coordinate 4,908,348, forward strand.
GTTATCAGCTTGCTTAGGTATATTATTTCAATCACTGGTTTAGAACTAGCATAAGGCCCATCCACAAGTTCTTTGCTGGCATTCAAATGCTTTTGTCGACTGACTGACAATTAGTTGTGCAATTTATTATTAAGATACCTTCTTGGTTTACTACTTTAATATCCTGTTTTGCTACTCCAATATTCCAACATTCATATAGTCCAATTTATGACATTTTAGTTCAATTGTTAAGACCCTGGTGCTAGTTGCAATGTATCTCGTTTTGTGCATATACATCTCATCTGCTATCTTACTCCATTGAAGGCAGGGTTTTTTCCTTCTGATTTGAGTCCAAACAGATTTAAAAAAACCTCAGGTCAAATATATTTCTTAATTAAGCTAAAATGAAAAAAAAAGTTTTTTAAAAAATGCTTTCTTTAAGTAAGTGGTCTTAATCTATAGTAGTTCCTAAAAGGGGAAAATAAAAACTTGGTTTATTTTGGAAGAAATAATATAAGATGAAATCCAGAATAACTAAACTTTACAGAAAACCAAATAAAAAAACCAGAAATAATCAATTTTTTTAAAAATGTGACAAGTTTTTCTCAAACCATATTGCAAAAACAAATCCCCAAAAATAAATGCCTCTATTTTCATGCTTATATATCCTTATATGTATATCACAAACTTTGTACGTTCTGTTAAAAGAAAGGAAAAAACTCCAACAATTGGATGAAACATAAACTTTTATAGCATCCATTCCTTATTGAAATTATAAGTTTTAGAAAAGAAATAAATAAAAGAGAGGAAAACACCATAGTAAGCAAATTTCATTAGTTTTTCTTGGATTATTTTTTTTTTTTTAAGATAATATCTTCTTGTTTGATTTCTCTCTCCTGTGGATGAAATAATTACCAATATTCTATTACTTTAATGAAAAGGTCTTTTAAATTATTATTTTTTGCTATATTTGTTCTTTTATTATTACTGAAAGTTTGCTCTGCTTCTATGTAACTAAAATTAAATATTTCTGTTATTATTACAGGGTTTTTTTTGTTGTATTTGTTTTTGTTTTGTTTTGTTTTAATTATGATCACTGAAAGATAATTGGAAGGTCTTAGTAGATATTTAATGCTAATTCTCTTCTGTATTTTGCTAGGAAATATTTTTTGGAAGAAAATAAATCTGCAAGATAGATAACTTGATGTTCATACCCAGCTGAACTATAAATGTATTGTGGCTCAATATTAGCTTTTAAGAAGAAGAGATTCTTGAAGTGTTAGTTGTAAATGTGGTTGTGCAGGAGTTCTAATTTATTATTATTTTAAGAATGAAACTGATAATGAATAAGAAAATGTCCATCACAAAGTATGAAATTATTTTAAGATAAATTAACATATAATAAATACAAACAAACAAAAAAATTGATTACTTGTCACACAACAAGCTACTTCATTTTTCCCAGATATGTCCAAAGTAGGAGTGCAGATGCTTTAGTTCTTTTTGTTATTGTTTTCAGATTGACAAACGTCTGGTTTAGCTGACCTAAGATACACATGCAAAGGACTCTGAAGATGCATGTTGCTCTGCTTAAGCTATCAAGGGACTCTAGAGAGACAATGGCATTAAGATGGGCATGTCGGTCAGAGGGCTGAATGTTGATGGGCCAAAACTGAGTTTGACTGGCTACATTTGGGCATATCTTTTCTGGATCCTATGAGACATGGATCAGACATTATCTCCACTTCACATGGCAGTTTATCATCGAGGATCACACAACAATTTCAGCCAGAGCTCAACCTACTGCTCTGTGCCTCTGCCCTGTGCCACAGGAGTTAGACTCTCAAGGATAGAACATGGAACAACTAGCCAACTTACTTGACCGAAGTCTGTGATAGTTTGGAACAGATACTGTGGGCAGTATGAAGTTCACCGATGCTGTAAAGAGGCTAACTATAGACCTTAAACCTATGTGTCCTGCAGTACTCCTGTGAGCCTGATCAAAATAAGAGTTTCAGTAGAAATACTTGCTTTAAAAAGTCAAATGTGGAGAGACACTCTAAGAAGTGATTAAAGATAATTTTCCTGTGTATTTTTTTGCATAATGTGAGTAGCACAAAAAATGTATTGTTCAGTTGAAAATTAGGTAAGTGTAGACCATAAACAAAAGAAGATTTTCATGCAGCTTAACAGGCATCTGTTTTTAGAATTCTGTCTCCTTCTGGTAGTATTAGATGAGAACTTCTTAAGTAAACTCCTGAACAATGAATATAAACTGTGAAAAATTACACCAAAGTAATATTAATTATACTTCTTTTTTATATAGATAAATAAAATTTCATCTGTGTAAAGCTGTACTGTAAATTAAGGTTCCTTATTGATGGAAGAGGTTGGAACTAAAACTTTCCTCTGATTTAAGCATCAGACTAAGGTATCTGCACATTTGTTTATTCCAGATATATTTACAGCAAATGAAAGCTGATGCCAAAACAATTATCTAAGTTCAGTTAGGTTTGTGGAAAGAGAGCAATCCAATTTTCATATACAATCAAAAAGGCAAAACCTCACACTTTCACAAAGTTCTGCATAAAATAATAAATTGCATCTTACATAATGTTGAAACCATTTTCCCTATTGATTTATTTTACTATATAAGTTTGATTTATTTTTAAATTGATCATTATAACAAACTGTAATTTAAATAATTTTGCCCTGGAGTATGTAAAAAACACTATTCATAAGGAATTCAAGGTTTGGGGGTTTTGTCCTCTTGAAAATAGCATTTTTATTTCAAATATATCATTATTTAGTTTGCCTGAATTACTATCTTCCTACCTTATCCAGATCAATGTCTATTCATTTCAGAAAAAAAAAAATTATCTGAAGCCAATGAAGATTTAGCCTAAAAAGTAAAAAAAAATTAAATGTTTTCAAGAAATTAAATATTTTTAAGCAATTAACATTGTTAATTAATTCTCCAAGTGTTTGCCACTTTTGACTGTACTTATTTTAATTTCTCCCTGTCATATCACAGCAATTGTCTTTTTTTTACAGTTATGTGTAAATTTCTCGTAGGCTGTGAACTAATGCTACCAAGATAGCCCAACTACTGGACTCTTTCAGTATGTGAATGAGTGAATCTTAAGTATAGTATTAAACTCATTAGTTTCTGTAGAAACAATATTATTTTTTAAGAAACATAAGACCATGTATTTACAGAAACAACAAAAGCAAACAGAATAGAGTGCACTTGACAAAGTCAGAAAGGATACATTTGTCGGAAAAATTCTGGAACATCCTTTTATATCAGAAAGAATGCACATCATGGTAAAGGAGTTTATAGGCAAAGAGAACTGAAATAATAATGGTAGATATGGAACAATTCAAGTGTAAAATTTTGCAGTGGTGATTGTAAGGTCAGCATTTCACAAAACAAAATGGTTGTTTGGTTCCTTGTTAAACTGCAGAAAGCGGATTCTTATGTTAATTCATAAGATGTTACACTGACTATGGCAGCCCAGTGCCTAACAGTTGTAATTCTGGCAATCAGAATAGGATTCACAAAAGTGACATTTCTTGCCTAAAGGTGCTCTTTCACTCATTGATTTGCTCATTTGCCATCTCTCTCTCTGTTTTTAGAAATGTACCATGTTTTTATATTGTTTAATGATTGGAGCACTTACTTGGAAAGTAGAGAGCTAATTTCCAGGTTCTCCTCATAAGAGGAGACCCCAGGATTTTTTTTTCAGAAAAATTCCCCGAGAAAGTAGGAGCTATTGTTCTGAGTAATTAAACTGAGATGGATTTAGAAACAAGGAGTTATCAGTTATCTAGATGAGGGGATTCTGTGCTCCCTCAGTAAGTTTGCAGGTGACACCAATTGTGAGAGAGTGTTGATCTGTGCAAGGATAAGAAGGCTCTACAGAGGGACCTAGACAAGCAGGATCAATAGACTGAACCCAACTGTATGGGATTAAGTAAGGCCAAATGCTGGGTACTGCACTTCAGTCAGAATAATCCTGGGCAATGCTACAGGCTTGGGTAAGAGTGGCTGGAAAGGGACCTCGGGGTGCTAATCAACAAATGGCTAAACATGAGCCAACAGTGTGCCCAGGTGGCCAAGAAGGCTAATGGCATCCTGGCCTGCATAAAAAATACTGTGGCCAGCAGGACTAGAGAAGAGATTTCCCTCCTGTACTCAGGACTGGTGAGGCTGCACCTTGAGTACTGTGCTCAGTCCTGGGCCCTTTCCTTACTAGAAGGACACTGAGGTGCTGGAGCATGTCCAGAGAAGAACAACCAAGCTGGTGAAAGGTTTAGAGAACAAGTGTTATGAGGAGAGGCTAAGCAAACTGGGATTTTTTAGTTTGGACAAGAGGAGGCTGAGGGGAGACCTTATTTCTCTCTATACCTACCTGAAAGGAGGATGTAGTGAGGTGAGTGTTGGCCTCTTCTCCCAAGTGAGACGAGCAGTGGACATTGGACTGTGATCTTAGTGATTTTTTCCAATTGTAACAATTCTGTGATTCAGTGATTTTCCTTGAGTTGGTATTTAAACATAAAGCTATTCTATTATTCTCTAATTAAAAAAAATGTACACTACCTTTCACGTCACTATGTGTTCAGGAAAATTGCTCTACTTGCAGGGAACTTTCTGCTCAATTATTTATTTCAAATTCAATGATGTTAGTGTGATTGGACATTTCATGATTTAGGCCCAGCTGGCAACAAAGAACCATTCATTCACTCTATCACCCCTCTCTCCATGGTGGGATGGGGAAAAGAAAATTCAACTAAAAGTTCATAGGTCAAGACAATGAGACTGATCAGTTATGCTAATGGGCAAAAAAGAGTTGACTTGGAAAAAATATCAATTTAATTTATCACCAATCAAATCAGAGCAGGAAAAAGAGAAATAAACCCACATCTTAAAACACCTTTCACTGGGCTCAACTTTACTTCTGATTTCTGTACCTCCTCTCCCACAGCAGTGCAAGGGATGGAGAATGGGGGCTGCAGTCAGTTCATTACATATTGTCTCTGCTACTCCTTCCACCTCAGGAAGAAGGTTTCCTCACAACCTTCCTCTGCTCCAGTGTGGTGTCCCTCCCATGGGAGAGAGTCCTTAATTCACTCATCTGACAGGTTCCATTCTTCAGGAGCAGACTGCTCCACAGCAGGGTCACAGCCGTCTTCAGGCACAGCCACTTCCCCTGGTACAGGGTCCTCCATGGCTGCAGGTCCATTTCTGCTTCACCATGATCCCTCAGAGGCTGCAGGTTCACATTTGCTCCACCATGGTCCTCCATGGGCTGCAGAGGGACAGCCTGCTGTCTTACCATGGACACCTCCTGCACAGGCAACCCCTGCCCTCCTGCCTCACATAAGTGTCCCTTTCACATTCCCCTCTTCCTTTCCCTATAAGTCTTTTAGTAGTTTCCTTTTCACCTTCTTAAGTATGTTAATCACAGTGGAGTTATCACCCTTGCTGATGCTTTCAACACAGAGCAGCTTCTCACATCTTATAGAATCATAGTATCATAGAATCATTCAGGTTGGAAAAGACCTTTGGGATCACCGAGTCCAACTATCATCCCTACTCTACTAACTTCTCCCCTAAACCATATCCTCCAACACCACATCCAAATGACTCTTAAACACATCCAGGGATGGTGACTCAACCACCTCCCTGGGCAGCCTATTCCAGTGTCTAACCACTCTTGCTCTGAAAAAAAAAATTCCTAATGTCTAGTCTAAACCTCCCCTGTTGCAGCTTCAAGCCATTCCCTCTTGAGGAATGCCTCTAGGCATATCAAGGATGAGGGGGTCATTAAGAGCGGTCAACATGGTTTTACCAAGGGGAGGTCATGTTTGACCAACCTTATAGCTTTCTGTGAGGAAGTAACTAGGTGGATAGATGATGGTAGGGCAATAGATGTAGTTTGTGTTGACTTCAGTAAAGCATTTGACACTATCTCCCACAGCATCCTCATAGATAAACTGAGGAAGTGTGCTCTCGATGGTCAGGTAGTGAGGTGAATCATGAACTGGTTGAAAGGAAGAAGTCAGAGAGTTGTGGTCAATGGGACAAAATCTAGTTGGAGGTCTGTGACTACTGAAGTCCCTCAGGGGTCAGTACTGGAATCTGTAGTATTCAGTATTTTCATCAACAACCTGGATGAGGGAACAGAGTGTGCCCTCAGTTCACTGGGGGCACTAAACTGGGAGGAGTGGCTGACACACCAGAAGGCTGTGCTGCCATTCAGTGAGACCTAGATAGGCTGGAGAGTTGGATGGGGAGAAACTTGATTAAATTCAACAAGGGCAAGTGTAGAGTCTTGCATTTGGGCAAGGACAACCCAATGTGCCAGTACAGGCTGGGGACTGACCTTCTGGAGAGCAGTGTAGGAGAAAGGGACTTGGGGGTCCTGGTGGACAGGAGGATGACCATGAGCCAGCAATGTGCCCTTGTGGCCAAGAAGGCCAATGGCATCCTGGGATGCGTTAGAAGGGGTGTGGTTAGTAGGTCAAGAGAGGTTCTCCTCCCCCTCTATTCTGCATTGGTGAGGCCACATCTGGAGTATTGTGTCCAGTTCTGGGCCCCTCAGTTCAAGAAGGACAGGGAACTGCTTGAAAGAGTCCAGCGCAGAGCTACAAAGATGATTAAGGGAGTGGAACATCTCCCTTATGAGGAAAGGCTGAGGGAGCTGGGTCTCTTTAGCTTGGAGAAAAGGAGACTGAGGGGTGACCTCATCAATGTTTACAAATATGTAAGGGGTGAGTGTCAGGGAGATGGAGTTAGGCTTTTCTCAGTGATGACCAGTGATAGGACAAGGGGTAATGGGTGTAAATTGGAGCATAGGAGGTTCAAGGTGAATATCCGAAAAAAATTTTTTACTGTAAGAGTGACAGAGCACTGGAACAGACTGCCCAGGGAGGTTGTGGAGTCTCCCTCACTGGAGACATTCAAAACCCACCTGGATGAGTTCCTGTGTGATGTACTCTAGGTGACCCTGCTCTGGCAGGGGGGTTGGACTAGATGATCTCTCGAGGTCCCTTCCAGCCCCTAAGATTCTATGATTCTATGATTCTATGATTCTATAAGTTATACATTTGGTCTAATGTTGGAAACAAAGACCAAGGCATGTTGCTATCAGTGGACTGATAGATTTGGAAGAGAAACAGAGAAGGTAATCTGGGGGAACACTGGAGGTGAAAACTTTTTGTAGATGGCAACATTTATCTGTCACCATTAACTGACTTCTGTTCAGGAGAGTGACTTAGTATCTACTTTTTTGCTTTATGGGTGATTTATCTGTATCTAATGTTCAAGAGGCTGTAGATGAGCCCAGCAGTATAAACTTAAAAGTTATAAGTCATACTAGTTTTCTACTTTGACTTCTGATTTTGAGATGTGAATCTTACAAGTTAAGAAGTATCAATTATGAGGAAAGAGGGATTTAAGCTAGGCCAACAGTTAATGGACTGGGGATTAAGTGTGGGTTTATTAAGGATTACTAGAACTATGAAGTTCGTAGAGTCCTTATTGAGCAATCATCTTTGGTTTTCTGCTTTCTGAAATGTTTCGGTAATATTTGGTGTAGATGCTATCTGGTTTCAGTGAGCTATGGTAACCTAGATTTTTCTTTTCTACAGGTTGTACCTTACAATACCTTGAATTAGTGTAGTAAATATGCTTATTTGGCAAAAGATATCATATATACGACACTTCTGTCTAATATATAAGTCCTTTTTAAACGCTAACATTTGTTTTGCTCTGTGCCTTAACATCATTCTAGCACTAATAATACTTTTATTCATGTTACATCTCTTTTTAGCTGGTATGTTTCCTATAATGGATGTCAGGCTTCTAATCTGCAACCCTAGGATCTCCTTGGAGTTCTGTAAAATCATTTGCCATGGACTATGAAACCTCATTGGCTAATTCCTTTAGTACTCTCTGATGGATTTAATCTGGCCTTGCTGATTCAAAACATTAATTCAGTCCAGGTAATTTCTCACTTGCTCTTTACGGTGTTGATGTCTCTTCTCTTATGTTGTTCATCTACTCCCAGCATAATTAATCATTTCACAGAAGAGTTGTTTTGAGTGAACTGAAGCAGAGCAAGTACTTAGAAATTCCACTTTTCCTCCCCTCTAGTGTATTTACTTTCTGATAATTAGAGCTCTTACCTTCCCTTTTATCTTCTCTTTTTCTCTGAAGTAGCTAAATAATTATTTTTTTCATTATCTATTTTCAAGGTCCCTTCCAACCCCTAAGATTCTGTGATTCTGTGATTCTTTGAGGACAAAGGGTAATGGTTTTAAGCTGAAAAATGAGAGATTTAGGTTAGAGATCAGGCATAAATTCTTCAGGAACAGGCTGCCCAGAGATGTTGGGGGAGGGCTCCATCCCTGGAGCTGCTAAAGCACAGGTTGGATGGGGCTCTGAGCAGCCTGTTCTAGTGGAAGACTTCCCTGCCCATGCAGGGGAGTTGGAACTGTATGATTTTAAGGTCCCTTTCAACTAAAAAAATTCTGTGATCTGTAATTACCTGTAAGAAGAGACCAGCACCAACCTCTCTACAATGACCTTTCAGGTAGTTGTAGAGACTGGTGAGGTCTCCCCTCAGCCTCCTCTTCCTCAAACAAAACATTCCCAGCTCCTTCAAGTGCTCTTCATAAGATTTATTCTCTAGACCCTTCACCAGCTTCGTTACCCTCTTCTGTACTTGCTCCAGCACCTCAATATCTTTCTTGAATTGAGGTGCCCAAAACTGGACACAATACTCCAGGTGTGGCCTCAAAAGACCCAACATACATGTACATAGTGCAGTAAGTCCCCCAGGGAATGGAGCTCAGCTGTATATCTTTCTGTTTAAAGTAATCTGAGTTTTACAGTGAAGATATTTTTTAAGTCTCTGGGGATGACATATCTTTTCAACTTAAATTGCAGTAGCACCAAGTGCAAAGCACATTTCTGAAAAAAAATAATAATAAAAAAAACCCATCTGTATTTACAGACACAAAGACTCATGAGACTAGATATTTTTTATCTTTTTTAATTTCTCAGTGCTCCTTCAAAACCTTATTTTCACTGAATATGAAAAAGACTCCTTATGTACATGACATTGAGTTTGTTCCTATGTTCACAGGTATTCTGAGAAAACTGTTCATGCAACACAGAGCAAAACCTTAAATCTATTTAAAAATTAATGTAATTAGATGTTTTAATTATTTTCTGATTTATTCTTTTTATCATAGCCATATAGTTATGGTTTTTACTTGTATTCAATAGTTACTATTTTTATTATTTTTATTACTTAAACATAAATCCTTGTCTTACTGTTGTGTTTTTTTTTAATTTCTGCCCTAACTGCCACTGTATTATAATACTTTTCAAAAAACCTTTTTATTTTTCTGAGGTTTTTTCTTTTTATTTTAATCTGAAACTGATTCCTTTTTTTTATATTGCCTAAAATAGAACCTTTTTTTTTCTTTTTTTTTTTTTTTTCTTTTAAGCTGTATCTCTTCTGTAGCTTAGTTCTGTTATCTTGATGTAATACATATAAATAACAATGGTGGGCCAACACACAAAAATTTACATTGAGAAAAAAATGACCAAGTCCCATTATTTTCTAACTTGTCTTGGGACTTTTGGTAGTAGTCATTGGTTTTGTGTTATCTAGTATTATTATCAGGTCAGAATATGAAATCTTTAGGCAGTTGTTTCTTACGTAGATCTCTCATAACAGTCAAAAATGGTGTAAGACTTTCACAGTTCATGTGAGTAATGGAAGATACCATCTGTGTCTAGCTCTGGAGCCCTCAACATGAAAGAAACATGAACCTGTTGGAACGAGTCCAGAAAAAGGCTCACAAAACTTATCAGATGGCTGGAGGACCTTTCCTGTGAAAACAAGCTGAGAGAGCTGAGATGGTTTAGCCTGGAAATGAGAAGGCTCTGAGGAGACCTCATGGCAGCCTTCCAGTACATGAATGGGGCCTACAGGAAAGCTGGGAGGGACTATTTGCAAGGGTGTGTAGTGATAGGAGACATGGGGCAGTGGTGTTAAACTAGAGCAGGATAGATTTAGATTAGACATTAGGAAGAAGTTCTTTACAATAAAGGTGGTGAAACACTGGAACAGGTTGCCCAGAGAGCTGGTGGAGGCCCCATCCCTGGAAACATTCAAGGTCAGGCTTAACAAGGCTCTGAACAAAATGATCTAGTTAAAAAAGTCCCTGTGCACTGCAGGAGGGGCTGGACTAGATGACCTTTAAAGGTCCCTTCCAACTCTACACATTCTATGATTAATTCAAATTAAATCTTCAAAAATGGGATCCTAAAATGATATTAAAATATCATTTTGAAATCTAAATAGATGGGCTGCCATAAAGCAGTTAAACATGTAGCTACTAATTCCTGTTCATATTAATCTGGATCCAGTATCTGTGATTCCATTCCCACTTTGACCTTTCAAAAATGCATGTAAAGGCAAGTTCCTCTTACCATGCAATTGTCTTTCTGTTACTGCTAGCATTTGTATAGCTGCTTCATTAACTAGATATGTGAGTACATGGTATCTGAGAACTGACTTCTGAATTTAATTTCATTTTACTTGTTCTTAAGTTATTTTTTTTTAAACAAAATCCCTAGCTTCAGGATAAATGATATAGCCAGAAAAAGTAGAGTAAAAGAAAGGAGGACTGAAGAGCAGTTTTCAGTCATGCCATATGAAGGAGAGCAGAGAATTGCAGCGTAATTCTGAGTACATATTTTTAGGGAAAAATCTGGGTCTCGTTAGCCTTAAAAGCTTGGGGGTAATTATTTGTAATTATTGAATGGATCAATCCATGTAATTTAGCTTTTATTTTAAAAAATGACAACAAAATATTCAGGCATTTTTGTTCCCTTTAGCATTTTTCTGTTACTGAGACAGAGAATGCTCTACTCATGCATTCAGGGGTTTTATGTCTCAGTTTTTTCCCCAACCCATACCTTAAATTGAAGAAAGAACAGAGAAACCTGACATTTTCAAAAATAATGATGTTTTATAATATTGCAAATGTTGAAACTGAAGTACAGAAAAGTCAGAATTCTTCAAATTAAACGAGCTACAGCAGCTTCAAGCTTATTAGTCATTAAAAACCCTGATTCTGGGTGTACTCTTCTACAAATGTTAATTCTCCTTGGCAAAAAATCAGATTGATTCATCCTCAATGTTCACTGCAATTCAATCTGACTAGAAGTTTTGTCTAATACGTCAAATTCTATCAGCCATCAAGACCCATCCTCTTTTAAAGACAGCCTTCCTCATTTTTCTAAACCATCATGATGCATTTCTTCTCCTTTTTCTGTCTTTAAATCATAATTCATACTCCCTAGTAATTCCCTCAATATTCCTTATTCCATCTGTCTTTACACTTCATATAACATGCTCTTACACATTGGCATACTTTCCTTTAAAGGAGGAAAATTTTATCTTTTTCATGGAGGAAAGTTTCTGCCTCTGCAGACCGAAACTGTTTTCATCAGTTGCTGATCTTTCATTCAGAGGACTGCATTCCTGTCTCTGGCTGCAGACATGAAACAGAGGGTAAAATACCTGAATGTTAGAAAGGACTACATATTTGCTGAATGTAAGAAAATTTTAAAACTGGAAGTGTATGTTTTATTCGTAAGCTGTGTTTCATCACATCGTATGTCAGCTACACACCTATGTAACAAATATCTGTAGATTATGTAATAATTATTTATTTTCCATTGTATAGCTCTTTTTAAAAAATAGATATTCTGAATACATTCAGAAATATGTAGAACATATAAAAATGTGTATAACTAGGCAGAAGGATGAGTTAGTTTCTTTGTCTAAAGAAAAGTCACTTAAGTTATTTTAGGCTTACAGATCTAATAATTTACATTTCTTTTATCTACTGTTTTCTTATAGTTGGGGGTTTTATTTTCTTATTTTCTAAGTGTCACTCAGATTTAAATTGTTCATTAACTTCTTGTTCTGAAAATGTTTCTGTGCCTGGCCATGCAAACCATTTCCTCTTTCCTTGTTTGTCTGAAGTCCTGTAGTGATAGTAAAGTCAGTAGCCTCTGTATTGCGACAAAAAAAAGAGCCATGAAGAGGGCTTGGGGATGATGGCAGAGGAGAAGCTCAACATGAGCTGGCAATGTGTTCTTGCAGCCCAGAAAGCTAACTGTGTCCTAAGCTGCATCAAAAGAAGTGTGGCCAGCAGGTGTTTCTTGCCCTCTGCTTGGCTCTCATGAGATCCCATCTGGAGTACTGTGTCCAGCTCTGGAGATCTCAGTACAAGAAGGACATGGAACTCTTGGAGTAAGTCCAGGGGAAGGTCACATAGATGATCAGAGGGCTGGAGCACCTCTCCTATGAAAACAGGCTGAAACAGTTGGTGGTTTTCAGCCTGGAGAAGAGGAGACTCCAGGAAGACCATATAGAAGCCGTCCAGTATCTGAAGGGGGTGTACAAGAAATCTGGGGAGGGACTTTTTATAAGGGCATGTAGAGAGACAATAAGGGGCAATGGCTTAAAATCTGAAGAGGAGAGATTTAGATTAAACAGTTCACTGTGAAAATGACAACTCCCAAGAATCTCTAGGGAGATTTTGGGTACAAGAGACAGTAACAGCCAGTTGTTAGGTTCTCGGTGGTGCAGAGGACATCCATCAAGACCATGGTACTCTCTGCCACATCTTTGCCCTGATGGTGCCCAGTGTGACTCCAGGAGTGCTATCAGGGACAGGAGAGCAAGTTCTAAGAGATACTAGAAGGTCCCTAGGGACCCTTGGCCCAGTTCAAGGACTTTGCACTCCATAGTTAAAATCACATTGCTGATGCCCTCGATTTTTCTTCTGAATCCTGTCATCTTCCCTGTGGGACAAGCTTGATTTTAAAAAATTGCATGTATCTGTGATTAAAATGTTTTGGTGACAAGGTCCATTTAGTTTCTACACTGTCCATTTTGTCTTAAAACAGAATGGTCTTATACCCCTTGAGGTAATAATGTTCTTTAGTTTGTGTGGCCTCTCAGAATTTGTTTATTTGAGAAACTTGACAGGTTTCACATCAGGGACAATGATCCAATCCTTCCTCTTTAATCATCTGAGGAATTAGCTAATTCAAGGTTCTGGATTTGCACTGATTAAGTTATTAGGGTTTCTAGGCTCTCACTGTTGACTTAATCTTCCCTAGTCTTTGTGTTTATTCTGATTAGCCTTAATCAGATAACAAAAATGTATCTCCCATGGAAAAAAGGAGTTTAAACAACAAATCTTTTACTTGAAATACTCTCAGTCCATTCTTAGTTACTACAGTACAGGGACTGCTACTCAGGATTCTGTCAGAATCACAGAAGTTTTGTCCAACAGCTTTTAAAAACTGTTCTTGGTAAACTTTCAACTCTGTCTTCCACAGAAGCCATGCCTTACGCGCTCAGATCAGGGGATGGCTCCTCTCTCCTCCCACGTACTGTTAAACATTGCTGTGAAGGACCAGGTATTTCCTTACACGAACATGAAATGTCCTTTGAGTCAGCCGACAAAACTGACTTAAAACGGTTTCTCCACGTGGCAGGAAACCCCCTCTGTGTGTGTGTATGGGGGGGGTAGCAGCTGCTGCAGGGGAGGAGCCGTGGCCGGAAGCAGGGGCAGGACTAGGTCCCGTCTGATTGGCTGAAAAGCCCGGAAATGTAAAACTGGCGCCGAAGAACCCCATGAGAGAGGCAGCGCGACACGCCCCTCTCTCTCTCGCTCTCTCCTCGTGTG